>NC_064846.1:53036819-53339849 GCF_024166365.1 Elephas maximus indicus | reverse complement strand
AGCCCAGAAAAAATATATTTTGGAAGCGGTAATTCTGTTTAGGGCAAACCCCTTAATATTTAGCCACATGCTAGTTGTATGTTTAAAGGCAATCTTTTTATGGTTCCCTGTAGCCAACTCCTAGTGCACCTCCAGATTTTATTCCCTCTGTGCTCTGACATATGGCCTGCTTGGAGAAAAGAGACTTTTTTTTGATGATACTATATAACTTGGCTGACATTTCTCTAACTTGCTTTGACCAGAGCCATGGATTTCATTTTCATGTGGACTATAGCTTAATTCTAGTTCCTGACTATTGTCTGTGCTCTTTATCATTGGGTTATTTTACGGAAGTAGTTCAGGTGAACTGAGAAAAAGCCACTAGATGTATACTAGCCTTCCATTTCTGTTATTGGAGAAAGAATTCCTGAGTTTTAGCTCTACTAATAGTGGGTCCCTACTCTCATCTTTGTACATGAAGGAAGCACTGTAGCCAGCCCTGCAGACAGAATGCTTTCATCAGCCTTCTAAGTCCTCAGCTGGTCTACCCTTCCCAAAATGGCCTTATCTCTCTCTGAAAGGCTTATGAAGACACATGGCTTTAAAGCTGAGAATAACTGATAATCACCTTATGATCCTAAGGCAAAGTCTTTGCACAATATGAGCTTAGTTGTGATTTGGTAGTTGAGATGTAATGATGAGGAAATGTATGATGAGTAGTTTGAATCTGTTAGTACAGCAAACTTAACAAGGTGGCAGTATATCCTAATGACCTCTCAAATCATAAAGAGTTGGTTTGGCTTCCAATTGTAACACTAGGTTTATGACCTTGAACCAGTTATATAACCTTTCTGGGCTTAACATCTATGTTGTGTCAGGAGCCACTAAGTTGGTTCTGACTCATAGCAATCGTATGTACAACAGAATGAAACACTGCCTGGTCCTGCGCCATCCTCACAATTGTTGCCATGTTTGAGCCCATTGTTGTGGCCACTGTGTCAGTCCATCTCTTTGAGAGTCCTTCTGTCTTCTGCTGACCCTCTACCAAGCATGATGTCCTTCTCCAGGGATAATATTTCTAATACACATAAGATGAAGTCTCTCCATCCTCGCTTCTAAGGAGCATTCTGGCTGCACTTCTTTCAAACAGATTTGTTCATTCTTCTGGAAGTGCGTGGTATATTCAATATTCTTTGCCAACACTATAATTCAAAGGCATCAATTCTTCGACCTTTCTTATTCATTGTTTAGCTTTTGCATGCATATGAGATGATTGAAAATGCCATGGCTTGGGTCAGGTGCAGTGGTTAAGAGCTCTGGTGCTAACCAAAAGGTCAGCAATTCAACTCTACCAGCTGCTTGTTGGAAACCGTATGGGGCAGTTCTGGTCCGTCCTATAGGGTCATTATAAGTTGGAATTGACTTGATGACAGTGGGTTTTGGTTTTGGGTCAGGCACATATTAGTCCTCAAAGTGACATCTTTGCTTTTTAAAACCTTAAAGAGGTCTTTTGCAGCAGATTTGCCCAATCTGCCTCATCTATAGTAATGTGTATCTTAGGGGTTAAATGCACCACAGGGAGATTTTTATTGAAGGCTTTTTCCCTAAGAAAAGGACACCTTTCTATCCAAGCAATCTAAGTACAAGAGCACAGTATAAATCAAACTGAAATAAGGTATCATAGTGTTAGTGGCTAAGAAGGTGGACTCTGTACCCCTATGGCTTGGATTCAAATGCAGACTTTACCTTAACAGATGCATGGCTTCAGGCAAATTGTTTCACTTCTCTGTGCTTCAGCTTTCCCATCAATAGAATGGAAATAGTAATTGTACCTACTCAAAGGCTTGGTATGAGGAGTAAATGAATTAATACAGCCAAAAAGCACTTAGCACAGTGCCTGATACATACTGTCAAAAAGGGCTATTTCCTCTTATTATTATTGATATTAATGTTTTAAATGATAATAAAGATGATATATGTTGAGATAAAAGGAGGGACCAAGGCTGACTCCTGTGTTTCTAGCTTGAGTAACTGATTTTATGGTAGTACCATTTATTGAGATGGGGAAAACTGAGGGAGGAATATATTTGGGCATGGACTGGGGAAATGGCAAAGTTTGTTTTTTGATGTGTTATATTTGAGATGCTTGTGAAATCTCAATATAGAGGTTTCAAGGTAGATAATTTTTCTATGAGTCTGGAGTTCACAGAATTAGGACCAGGGATAAACATTTGGGAATAGTCAAAACACTGTTTTTTAAGATTATGAGGCTAGATGAGGTAACCAAGAGAGAGAATATAGGAAGAGAAGGCAAGATGGCCCAGGATCAATCCCTGGGGCATAGAAAGTGGGGTACCAGCAAAGGAGACTAAGAGTCATGGCCCAAAAGTAGGAAGGAAACCAGGAAATTGAGTAGTTATGGAAGCTGAGACAGAAGAGCGTTTCAAGAAGGAAAGAGTGGTTAACTGTTTCAAGAAGTAAAGAGTGGACAGAAATATCAATTGAATTTAACCTCTTTGAGAAGTTTGGTTATGGAGAGGCATAGAGAAATGGAATTATAACTGGAAGTATTGTCAAGGAAGGATTTCTTCTTTAAAATATGGGAGATACTACTGCATGTTTGTATGCAATAGAGATGATGCCTTAAAAATTTTTTTTTTTGCCTTAGAGAAGGAAAAATCAAGGAAGAGAAAACAAGAAGGGATGGGATACAGAGTACAAATGGAGGGATTGGCCTTTGACGGGAGAAGAGGCACTTCCTTTATTTCTAGGAGATAAAGTGCTAACACAATACCTGGCATATAGTAAACCTGTAGCCGTCGAGTCGATTCTGACTGATAGCAACCCTATAGGACAGAGTAGAACTGCCCCATAGAGTTTCAAAGGAGCGCCTGGGGGATTCAAACTGTTGACCTTTTGGTTAGCAGCCATAGCTCTTAACTACTATGCCATCAGGGTTTCCGGCATATAGCAAGTACTCAGTAAATAGTAGCCATTATACCAAAAAACCAAACCCAGTGCCGTCAAGTCGATTCCTACTCATAGCGACCCTATAGAACAGAGTAGACCTGCCCCATGGAGTTTCCAGGGAGAGCCTGGTGGATTCGAACTGCCAACCCTTTGGTTAGCAGACGTAGCACTTAACCACTACACCACCAGGGTTTCCAGTAGCCATTATAAAAAAAAAAAAACAACTTTTTTTTTTTTTTTTTTTTTAGTCGTTGTTAATTCAAGAGTTATGTTGGCTTGCACATGACAGAGACAGTTTGAGCATGCTCAGAGCCCAAGGCCTTAGTGGAATGAAAGGCCTTAGTGAGGAGGTGACATTAAGAGTGCCGTATTCTAAACAATGGCACATCATGTGGTTCTAAGATATAAAAGCATTTGGCTAGGTTGGCCTAAACGTGTTTTTATAGTGGAAAGGTAATAGGGTGTGGAGAGCATCTTTGATTGATTATTACACGGAAGTAAAGACAAGGTACTTTTATTTTAGAAAGTATACTTCAAATACATGATCAGTTTCCTTTGAGAGTCATTGATCAGTGCAGCTCTAGATGATAGTCAACACTCCACCAATGCATGCCGTCCCTATAACACGTGTGCTTAAAGGAGAGAATGAAGCATCCCTTTTCATTATATTTTCCTCAGCAAATTGTGCTTCCATATGTTGGCATTAAGCACTAAGTGCTTTGTGATTTACGTTGTTTGTATGATATCATTGTCTGTGCTCTCAATACAATGAGCTGAAGGCTTTTAGTTATTATTCCTTTAGACACAAGTCCCTTTTGTTGAGCACTGATTTTTTTTCCCCACCATCCTGAAATGTGTTTGACCTATTCATCTCTGAGTATAAATGTGAGCTATGTTATTTTCCAAAAGTGCTTCAAAATTTCCCATAAACGTGTGGTTTTTAATTCTTTCCCCAAGCAGTCTTGATGCAACCAAAAGGAGTCTAAATATTTGGTCAGTTTTTCACTCTGACTGTATCTTTTAGGTAAAGAAGAGCTTGATTTGTATTATAAATGAAAGAATGTGCTTTAAAACTTTCAACCTGTTTTCTGAGGTCAGTATTAGAGAGAGATACCTATTAGGCTCTTTCCAAAACTGGCTCTTGTTCTGGTTAAAGTTTAAGAAGTTAGCTGGCCAGAAAATAGGATGTATTGGTTTTGAACATGTCTTGTTTTGGGTACCATGTATCTGTTCTTACTGCTGAGCCCAGCCATGTGCTTTCTGTGAATTTTAAATTCCTGGCTATTTACCTTAGCCTCTAGGAGTGTCTTAGTTATCTAGTGCTCCTATAATGGAAATACCACAAGTAGATGGCTTTAACAAACAGAGATTTATTTATGTATTTTTTACAGTTTAGGAGACTAGAAGTCCGAATTCAGGGCACTGCCTCTAGGGGAAGGCATTTTCTGTCTGCTCTTTTTTTTCTGGGGGAACGTCCTTGTCTCTTCAACTTCTGTTTCCTGGTTCCTTGGAGATCTCCATGTGGCTTGTAATCTGTCTCTCTTCCCCCATCTCTGCTTGCTTAATCTGCTTCTTTTATATTTTGTAAAACATTGACTCAAGATACACCCTACACTAATCCCTACCTCATTAACATAACAAGGACAACCCATTCCCAAATGGGATTATAACCACAGGCATAGAGGTTAGGATTTACAACACATTTTTGTGGAACACATTTCAATCTATAAAAGGAGTTAGGCCATCTTAGTTACCACCTCTTTGCTTTTTCTTGCCTGTCATGCTTTGTCCTGTGTGTGTTCAGACATCTGCGTGTGTCTACCTTCTTACTCTTGCCTCCATGTTCTACTGTAACCCCCAGCAGCAGTATTGAGCACTGACCCAGTATAGCATTTCTGTTTTCATAGCAGCTGTGGTAGAATAGACAAAATACTATGCTTTGTATTGCGAACTCTGGGTTTAAATTCTATGCTACTAGAGTCGCTATGAGTCAGAGTCGACTCGATGGCAATGGGTTTGTTTGTTTTTTGGTAGAAACTCTATATATGTCTATATAGGAAAATATCCTAGCCTCTCTCAATTTTAAATTCCTCCCTTTTAAAATAGGAATATTTACCATGCTACATTTTTTGTGTTGTTGTTGTTAGGTGCCCTCGGATTGATTCCAATTCATAGTGACCCCATGTGATGCAGTAAAACTGCCTCATGGGGTTTTCTAGGCTGTAATCTTTACAGGATCAGATTACCAAGTCTTTCTCCCGTGGGGTTGCTGGGTGGGTTTGAACAGCCAACCCTTCAGCTCATATCCAAGTGTTTAACTGTTGAGCCACCAGGCATCCTTGCATTTTTTGTGAGGATTAAATAAAATATCATATGTCAAAGCACCTAGCATGACATTTGGCATAAGATTGTTAAATCTTAAATCCCATGTTTGGACTCTTTGCTATAATAAAAAATTTGTTTCATTAATTAATATGTTTCGTTTTACAGAAAGAACATGATTTATTTTCATAGCAAACAATAGGCCATAGTAAAAAATATCAATGACAAAAGTTTCCTGGTCAAAAGTCAGAAAGAAATTATAGCATAAACTCATTTTAACGAAGTCCCAAGTTTCCCAATTAATTTGTCTCCAATCGTTATGAATTCTGATCATCAATTGCATTACATCTCTTTGAAAACAATTAATATGACAACTTGTAAATTTCTTGGGGAGAAACCAAATATTCAGAACTGAGCACAAATATGACAGTGATTATAAGAAAGAATATTTGTGTATTTGGTGGTGAAGCTTTCTGTTATCCAAGAAACAATTTGATTCAACCTCTTGCCCACTTATAAGATGTGATTTGATTCTTCTGTTTAATGTATCGTTCATTAGAATAACATCATAATGTATTTTTTTGGAGATTAATTTTTTTTTGTTGTTATTGATAATGTTCAGCGTTTTCTTTTGGCCAAGACATATAATGACTGATGGTAGGAATATGGACATTATTCTTATTGTTAACTATGGAGTTCATAAGAGACTTTCATGTTAATGTTATTTAACCCTCCCTGCAATTCCAAGAGGTGGATAGAAGTATTAATTTTTTTTTCTTTATATTGGCCTGCCTGCTTTTAAAAATTTGAATGCAGTTAATGTACAAAAGAAAGAAATATTTTTTGATGAAACTATGAATTTGATGGACTAGTTTTCTTGTTCTGATGTACATTAAAATGAACCTTAAACTATTAAAAAAAATGTTTTTCCATGTACCACCTGAAATCATCTTGCCTACCACCTGAGACAGTGACCCACATTTTGGAAAACAAATCAGTTCTTGCTGGTTAATCAGTTCTTTTATTCCCTAAATGTTATTTATTTTGTTGTTGTTGAGAATATACACAGCAAAACATACACCAGTTCAGCTATTTCCACATGTACAATTCAGCGACATTGATTACATTCTTTGAGTTGTGCAACCGTTCTCACCCTCCTTTTCTGAGTTGTTCCTCCCTTATTAGCATAAACTCACGGCCCCCTAAGGTCCCTATCTAATCTTTCCAGTTGCTGTTGTCAATTTATTCCCCAAGAGATAATCCTTAAAAGAGCATAATGTTCAAGGCAGGCCTTTTTTTTTTTTTGCTAGTTAAGCTAAACTATTGTTTAGATTTAAGAAGACTTCAGGAGTTTTTTGTTTTTTTTTTTTGCTTTAAGGTTTAAAGATTATCTCAGGGCAAGAGTCTCGGGTTCATCCAACCTTCATGGCTCCAGGAAGTCTGGAGTCCATGAGAATTTGAAATTTCTGTTCTGCATTCCCCCCTTTTGATCAGGATTCTTTTACAGAATCTTTGAACAAAATGTTAGTGATGGTAGCCAGGCACCATCCATTTTTTTCTGGTCTCATGGCAAAGGGGGCAGTTGTTCCTGGAGGCAGTTACCCACATATTCCATATCCTCCTCCTATTCCTGACTCCTCTTCTTCCTCTGTTGCTCCAGGTGAATAGAAACCAATTGTTGTGCCTAAGCTTTTAAGACTCCAGGGACTATGCAACAAACTAGGAGGTAGAACAGAAGTACTAAATACTTTATTAGGCCAATTAACTGGGACGTCCCGTGAAACCATAACCTTAAACCTCTAAACCAAGAAACCAAATTCTATAAGGGTTTTGATTGTACATAAGCAGCCTCAGAAGCTATTCTTTTTTTTGTCATTGTTGTAAATATATCTATCACAAAACTTTTGCCAATTTAACTTTTTACAGGTATACAACTTATTGACAGCAATTGTAATAATCGGCTGTGTAACCCTTCTCTTAATCAATGCTCTTGCAATACAATTTTATATAATTAAAATGACCTGCTGCCACATAATCTAATCATAAAGAAGGTGGAAAAGAAAATCAGTTTTTATTGAGTACTTAATACATAACCCAAAACCCAGTGCTGTTGAGTCGATTCCGACTCATAGCGACCCATATAGACAGGTATTTTACATACAACATTGTGTTCAATGGTCAAGACAACTCTTGGAAGCAAGTATCATTATCCCTGAGTTTTAGATGCAGTGAAAACCGAAGCTCAGAGAGGTTAAATAACCTGCCTGTGGACACCCAGCTAGTTAAGAGTAGAGTTGGAATATAAACTCAGGTCTTCCTTCCTCCAGTTGCCTGTGCTCTTGTCACTGCATGAAATAAACTTGTCCTGTCTCCCAATTCCAGAGTGATAGAGGAAACCCTCAATATTTAGAGGCTGCTAGCTTCTGGCAGTGAAGTGATGTGACTGAGTGTGAAAAGACATGGTAATGAAGAGAAGCAGAATGGGGGAAGGCTGAGTAGGTCATATTTGGAGGCATGTTTTATTCAGCTAATTTATGGACACTGTACCTTAGACCTGCAGGTGGGTAGAACTCAAATGTTATCACTTGCCAGCCTCAAAAAAAAAGAAAGGAAGAGGAAATGGGAAGGTCAGTGTAGAGGGAATATATCACCACCTAATGTGTATGGAATGGTATCTGTTAATCATTTTGGTGTCATGTCACCTCTGTCACTATCTTGCTAGGTGAGGACAGCAGTGTTTTTACTCAAGGTGTATGTATGTGCTGTTGTTTTCACTGGGAAATAAATCATCAATGCTAAAGTCTTATGCCCCTGAGAGAATTATATAGATTTTTAATTCATTTTTCATACATCTTACAGATAACCTCCCCCAGAAAAATTCACCCATCACTATCATCCATGTGGCTAACATATACGATATCTATAATGTTACAGCTTAGAGTCAGACAGAGTTCCTGTCCCAGCTCTTCCATTTATTATTTAGGTGACCATGGTCAAGTTATTTAATCTTTCTGAACCTCAAACCCCTTTTCTATCAAATGGGCTGATGCTATCTATCTCATAAGTCTAATTAAGAGGAAATGAAGAAAAATATATGTACACATTCTCATATAATTTGTTACAGTGTCACATGGCAATGAATGGAAGCTACTTTCATTGCTGATAATGACAACAAAACACCTGTAGTAACTTAAGTTCCATTAGCTCAGACTGCTCATATACAGTTTTGCATGACAGTTATCGTTGTGTGTGTTTGTATGTATATGTTTATGTGTGTATGTATATACATAATAAATACATAAAGAGAGAGAGAGAAAGAGGGAGAGAGAGGGAGGGGGCAGGAGGGGAGGACAGAGATAAAGAGAGAGACAGACACACACACCCTGGGAAATGCAAATGGTTAACATGTTCAGCTGCTAACCAAAAGTTCGGTGGTTAGAATCCACCAGCCACTCTGAGGAAGAAAATACCTGGCAATCTGTTCCCGTAAAGATTTCAGACTAGGAAACCCTATGGGGTAGTTCTTCTCTGTCCTATAGGGTCACTATTAATCAGAATCGACTCAACAGCACACAACAACAAACCTACTTAACCTCATACCACAAGCCTATGTAGTAAGATACTATAAAAAAAAAAATAGTTGTCCTCATTTTCAGTAACGATTAAGGAGCTTACTCAGGGTACAGCAACAGAGTGCTGATTTGTACTAGGCTATTTTATCTGACTCCAAAACCTGTGCTGTTAACCATGTGTCCAAGGGTACAAGTCCTTTAAATCTGTGAGACACTTTGCTAGGAGAAATCTAAGCTGTTGCTCTGGCCTTGTTGTTGTTAGGTGCCCTTGAGTAGCTACCAACTCACAGTGACCCTATGTATAACAGAAAGAAATGTTTCCCAGTCCTGCACCATCCTCACAATCATTTCTATGCCCTGGACTTACTGAGCTTAATCTCTGCTATGTTGCCCTTTTAGCAACCCCCATTTTGAATCAGTTTTCTTACCATATATCAACCTTGATTTCTAGCCCACTCTGCTCTAGATTACTACCACCTTCACCCTATCCCTTCCTCTTGGATTCCATGTTCTTAATCCCCTAACCCATATGAGTAAGCACTTGCCAACTCCAGCTAAGATTAGCCGGACTCAGTGGCTTTAAGCACAGCCACCCTATCCTTTACCCTGGAATCCTAGCTTTTGTCATGCTTTCTGGACCTGTGTCTGGACCTCAGTCTAAGAACCTCCATTTATGAGTTGAGATGTGTAATATATTTGCTTTACAGTCCTGGTCAGAGGTCAGTCCCTTTGTTAACTTGGTGTGAATAAACGTGCTGTCATGAGGAATAGAGGCTCATTGTGAGATTCTAGAGTCGCTTAGAAAAGCCACCCATCCATGTAATATACCTCATGCACAAAAGATTTTGGTTCTTCCAGAAAGATGTGATGTTTTGCCACTGAGGAGTGACATTAATAACATGGATGTTTTTAAATTGGGGAATATATTCTTCAGCAACTGAAAGTGCTGGCCAGGAAGTAAAAAAGTGTCTCTTCCCTTTTTAACCCACAATGATATGAAGAAAAAATGGCCCAGGTCAGAAAACTATAGTCTTGTGACTCCCTCATCTCTTGACCTGATTTTATGACTTTTAGCCTTTTGTCATTGATTCTCTATTTATATCCTATTTATCCCCTTTCATATATTGCTTTACAAATGTTCTCATGAATTCTCAAATATTCTGTTGTGTGCTTTATGCCACCTCAAAGGTAAACACATCTTTTCTTTCATTTGTAAGCAGCCATCATTCCTGTTTTTCTGCATACAGTGGGTGCTCGGAACATGCTGTTAAATGAATGTACTCCTACTGGAGTGTGTCCTTGGGCTGCTACCATTCCAAATTCATACACAGGAAGTCAACAGAAAAAGG
This sequence comes from Elephas maximus indicus, assembly GCF_024166365.1. Taxonomy (NCBI): domain Eukaryota; kingdom Metazoa; phylum Chordata; class Mammalia; order Proboscidea; family Elephantidae; genus Elephas; species Elephas maximus. The sequence goes on along the minus strand of NC_064846.1, from coordinate 53,329,657 downwards.
CAGACAATTTTTCTGAATGCTTTCCCAAATAGCCTGTGTGGAATTATGTTGTGCTTTTTGTGTGCCTGTGTGGTTAATTAAAACCTAGATGGTAATTCATGAAACAATGTCACATTTCGGATTTAGGAATGATTATGGATAATTATCCCTGGGCTTTGGTTTGGAAGGCAAACAAAGTTTTGAATGAGTCTTTTCTTTCTCACCACTTAATGACACCTTTTAAAAGGAAATCAGGGCTGCCTGATGACCTGCACAGCTGCCTTCTGAAAACCTGAAGGCAATCAAGCACATGATCTGAGTTAGGTAACCGCTTTCCAAATACAAGCCACTAACATGAAGGATTGAAATAAACTAGTTCCTGACACATTAAAGTCTATTTACCTATTTATAAAAATTGTGCGTACATTAAAGACAGCTCTGACAACTTCTTTGTGTTGCCCAGATGACCCTTTTCTAAAACACCATTTAATTGGATCATTTCCATACTCAAAGACCTTCAGTAGCTCACCATTGCCTAAGAAAGTAAATCCAGATTCCTCTATCTGGTTCTCTACTTCTTTCACAGTCCAGTGCCACCCTGCCTCTCTGTAGTTTCCACTGTCCTACAACACAAATTCTCTGCTCCAGCTAAGGAAGCCATTCTCCTCAGCACTCCCTCATAGCCCTCAGAGGGTATAATGCCCCCGTCCTGAGAGCCCATTCAGGTTTTTCACCCTGTAAATTCTTTCCCCACCATATACCCACTACTTCCCTTTTCTCCAGCCATTGTTGGCTAAAGTGAAGTCCCACTTTCATCCATGACACTTTTTCTGATACCTGTCCACAATGATGACCCTCTGTCCCTACTAATGCTGAGGAATACCCCAACTCTTTGAATCTTTATGCTGATCACATAAGGATAATGCCTCTGTACCAGTTGGTAACCATTCATTTAACACACGATCATATCCTTATTTTTGATATTTCAAAATATTATGCACATAGTATATTTCACACCAGCAAAACTGTAAGCTATTGAAGGCAAGTACAATGACCAATTCCAAATATTCTCCACAGTACATAGCATTGTACTACTGCCTTGTTGTTAGAATGTATCTATTAAGTGCCTACATGCACAGGTGAAACTAAAGGGGATTTTGATTGCCCACAAGCAAGTTGTAGCAGGTGCTGTTGGTGTCCTGCCCAGATCCCCTTTACTGGACTGGTATACCCACCACCCAGATTCCGTGAGGGTTGACCTCTAATGGCTTAAGGCTGTACCCTTCTCAGAAGCTGATAGGTGCCACCTCACCTGCATATGACAGATGAAGTTATGCCCCTTATTCCACAGGCAACCCACAGCCAATGACTGACAGATGCAAAGATACAAAAGTCCAGCCTTCTTGCCACTGGATAGGGTAAACTCTGTGAGGAAATTCATGTTTCAGAGCCCCCCACCTCGGTGTGATCAGGCTATACTTCTCTTGAACCTACATCCTTGCTTAGCTTCTTCTCCTTCCCTATCCTGCGTCCCTCAATCCCTTGCAGGTTTTTCCTGACTCCTTCTCTAAATCATTTTCACAAGAATCCTTGTCTCAGGCTCGGCTTCTATGGAACACTACCTAAAATACAAGTATTCCTAAAATGGATAATAAATTGTGGATAGTTATAACTGCTTCTAGGTAGCAGAAATTCTTTGACAAACTCTGTTAACAGAGTACAACATCAACGAAAAACAATGTCCTTTTAAACAGCTATATAAAACTTTGGGATGACTGGTTGTCAGTATTAAACATGAGAAGTTTGAGATAGAAGTAAGCTTAAAGGGGATTCAGTCTGATGGTTCTGCTCTCCACATCAACACAGATAAGGAACACTATATGCTCCCCAGGTAACAATAGCTTTCAACTTCAGAGAAGTCAGGAATGTGTTAAATCCTGGTTGGGAGGTTTGGAAAAGCCTTGAGTTGATTCTGGTGAACATCCCCCAAAGCCTGACTGATCTAGTGCAATTTGATAATTTTTTTTTTAACAAATGAGGACATATGTTATGGATAGAATTGTGTCCCCCAAAAATATGTGTATCAGTTTGGCTAGGCCATGATTCCCAGTATTGTGTGATTGTCCACCATTTTGTGATCTGATGTGATTACCCTATGTGTTCTAAATCCTGAGTTGGAATCGATTCGACTGCAATGGGTTTGATTTTGATTTCCGTATAATGTTAATAAGGCAAGATTAGAGGCAGTTATATTAATAAGGCAGGACTCAATCTACAGGATTAGGCTGTATCTTGAGTTAATCTCTCTTGAGATATAAAAGAGAGAAGCTCATGCCACCAAGAATGTAGTGCCAGGAGCAGAGCATGTCCTTTGGACTGAGGGCTCCTCGACGGAGAGGCTCCTACTCCAAGGGAAGATTGATGACAAGAACCTTCCTCCAGAGCCTACAGAGAAAGTCTTCCTCTGGAGCTGGCTCCCTGAATTCAGACTTCTAGCCTACTAGACTGTGAGAGAATAAACGTCTGTCTGTTAAAGCCATCCACTTGTGGTATTTCTGTTATAGCAGCACTAGATGACTAAGACAACATGGGAGAGGCAGAAAAGTGCTTTCTCCGTGGCACAGAACGATTCTGTGGCAGAAGAGGGACTAGAACTCATGTCTCTACATACCTAGTCCAGGATGTGATCTAATGTGGCATTTCCCAAAATGTGTTTTGAGGAGTACTAGTTCTATGAGGGTGGTGGTGTAGTTCTACGAGATATTCCATATGAAAATGAAAATAGATTCCAAATACTGCAGGGTTGCTATGAGTTGGAATTGACTCGACAGCAACAGATTTACACACACACACACACACACACACGGAAACCCTGGTGGCGTAGCGGTTAAGTGCTACAGCTGCTAACCAAAGGGTCGGCAGTTCGAATCCGCCAGGCGCTCCTTGGAAACTCTATGGGGCAGCTCTACTCTGTCCTATAGGGTCGCTATGAGTCGGAATCGACTTGACGGCAGTGGGTTATATATATATATTCTTTTCTTGGAAATTCACAAGGAACATTAGCATATTAAAGATTCTGAGAAAGCTTGCATTAAAAAGTCATTTTCACTCAGTTTTTCTCAAACTTATTTAATCATGGAGACTTTCTCTTTTTTCATATAGTACCTGTTAACCAACATCCTTCAGAACTAGTGATCCACGGTACTCACTTTAGAACAAACTGACCTAATTGATTATCCTGAGGAATTACTACACACTGTGAGCATTTATGTGAACCACTTGGTGAAAATAATACTGTTTTTACGTTTGAAGGAAGCACAGAAAAGGCTAGGACCTTGGTTTAATTCCCAGAAAAGAAAGGAAGGAAGAAGGAATAGGAAATTTCATGGAAACTTTCTGATCGCTTGATAATAATCATTAAAACCCACACCTTTGGGCGTCTATAGAAATCTCCTAAATACTAGATCATTCAAAGTTAAAAACCGTAAGAACACTTATGGAAGGGATAAAAAGTATATGAAAATGTTGCTCAACTCTACAGGGTCAAGGCCAGATTATAGCTCAAACAACATAAATGGAGAAAATGACCGTGATAAATTTTGTATGGCGTTATTGTATCCCACACATTCCCTTAGAGAGATCCAAATCAGAAAAAACTACAACTGGTAAGTTCTTTTCTTGCACCTGTATATAAATACTACCACTAAAAAAAAAAAAACTACTACTAATAAATTACTAACCAGTACATAAGTAAGATACCTTATTCACATGTAAATATAGCCACTATGTTTATGACCTAAACATATGCTATGACGTAGGCTACTGTGGTTGTTTCTTGTTGCATATAATAAACACCGTCAAACAGTGATCATCCCATTAGCCTTTTTCGGCTGACCACTTAATGCCAGATGCTTGAAGAACGAGAACCTACACTCAATGCAAGCGCTGCTACAAGGAGACCAAGTGTGACTGTTACTACAGTGTTATATCTGCATGTGAGAAATCAGTGGAGCTTAAGGCAAGTTCGTTTGTTTTGAAACTGTGACTAAGAGTTTTGTCCACAGAAGGACTTCTCCTAATTCACTGTTACCAGTTCAGGTAAGGCTTCAACTGGGGCAGGTGAGGGAGAGAAGAAAAAAGCATCAGCTTTACTAATGCCTGTGTATCAGCGGTGCCAGTATTAGTGGCATAAATTTCTACTCTACACAAGTGGCAGATACTGGATTTCTTAAATTTAATATTGTGAACATATAGGTAGCTTAGCCCTGTGCAAAGGGCTGAGGATGTGTGTGTTTTTTTTTTTTTTTTCGTAAGTATAAGACGCGGTCCAAAAATTTCAAATCTAAATGAAGTGACATTTCAAAAACACATCAAACAACTAGAAAGCAACTAATATGACCTATGGAGTCCCTGGGTGGTATGAATGGTTAAGTGCTAAAAGGTTGGCTGTTCGAACTCACCCAGAGGTGCCTTGGAAGACAGGCCTGACCATCTGCTTCCAAAAGGTCGCAGCCTTTAAAACCCTGTGGAGCAGATTTACTCTGCACACATGGGGTCTCCGTGAGTCAGAACTGACTTGAGGGCAACTAACAACAATATGACCCACGTAGGACATGTAGTAAAGAGATTCAGTCAACATCCAAAGTCATCCTATAACTCAATGCTTCAATATGAAAACAGAACAGATTCTGTTAAAAGGTGATTTTTAAGCTTTTTGAAAAGTGCATTTATAGAATAAGTGGGTTAGATTAAGCTAATATGATCTGTGATCAACATTTTTTTTTTTTTACTTTTAAAGAAGACATAAACATTGATAGGGATGGACTTTCTACTTAATTTCCCATTTTCAGCAGCAAATATTAATGCTCTGTCAGAATGTGACAGAAGACACGTAAATTTTTTTTTTATTGTGCTTTAGGTGAAGGTTTACAAATCAAGTCAGTCTTTCATACAAAAAGCCATACACACCCCTGCCGTGCACTCCCAGCTGCTCTCCCTTTAATGAGACAGCACATTCCTCCTCTCCATCCTGTATTCTCCCGTGTCCATTCAACCAGCTCCTGTCCCCCTCTGCCTTCTCATCTCCTCACCAGACAGGAGCCGCCCACATAGTCTCATGTGTCTACTTGAGCCATGAAGTTCACTCCTCACCAGCATCGTTGTCTATCTTATAGTCCAGGCCAATCCCTGTCTGTAGAGTTGACTTGGGGAATGTTCCCTGTCTTGGGCTAACAAAGGGTCCGGGGACCATGACCATCAGGTCCCCTCTGGTCTCAGTCAGACCATTAAGCCTGTTTTTTTTACGAGAATTTAAGATCTGTGTCCCACTGATCTTCTGCTCCATCAGGGATTCTCTGTTGTGTTCCCAGCAGGGCAGTGATCCGTGGTAGCCGGGCACCATCTAGTTCTTCCTGTCTCAGGCTGATGGAGTCTCTGGTTTATGTGGCCCTTTCTGTCTCTTAGGTTCAGATTTACCTTGTGTCTTTGGTGTTCTTCATTCTCCTTTGCTCCAGGGGGGTTGAGACCAATTTATGCATCTTAGCTGGCCACTTGCTGGCTTTTAAGACCCCAGACACCTCTCACCAAAGTGGAATGCAGAATGTTTTCTTAATACATTTTGTTATGCCAATTGACCTAGATGTCCCCTGAAACCATGGTCCCCAGACCCCCGTCCCCGCTACTCTGGCCTTCGAAGCTTTTGGTTGTATTCAAGAAACTTCTCTGCTTTTGGTTTAGTTCAGTTGTACTGACTATCCCTGGGTTATGTGTTGCCCTTCCCTTCACCTAAAAAAATTTTTGTCTACTATCTACTTAGTGAATATCCCTCTCCCTCTTTCCCCACCCTCGTAACCATCAAAGAGTATTTTCTTCTGTGTTTAAACTTTATCTAGAGTTCTTATAATATAGTGGTCTCATATAATATTTGTCCTTTTGCAATTGACTAATTTCACTCAGCATAATGCCTTCCAGATTCCTCCATGTTATGAAATGTTTCAACAGATTCATCGTTGTTCTTAATCATTGCATAGTATTCCATTGTGTGAATATACCATTATTTATCCATTCCTCCTTTGATGGGCACCTCAGTTGCTTCCATCTTTTTGCTATTATAAACAGTGCTGCAATGAACATGGGTGTGCATATACCTGTTCTTGTAAAGGCTCTTGTTTCTTTAGGGTATATTCCAAGGGGTGGAATTGCTGGGTTGTATGGCAGTTCTACGTCTAGCTTTTTTAAGGAAGTGCCAAATCGATTTCCAAAGTGGTTGTACCATTTTACATTCCCACCAGCAGTGTATAAGTGTTCCAGTCTCTCCACAACCTCTCCAATATTTATTATTTTTGTTTTTTGGATTAATGCCAGCCTTGTTGGAGTGAGATGAAATCTCATTGTAGTTTTGATCTGCATTTCTCTGATGGCTAATGATCATGAACATTTCCTCATGTATCTGTTAGCTACCTGAATGTCTTCTTTAGTGAAGTGTCTGTTCATATATTTTGCCCATTTTTTAATTGGGTTATATGTCTTTTTATAGTTGAGTTTTTGCAGTGTCATGTAGATTTTAGAGATCAGGTGCTGGTTGGAAATGTCATAGCTAAAAACTTTTTCCCAGTCTGTAGGTAATCTTTTTACTCTTTTGGGGAAGTCTTTGGATGAGCGTAGGTGTTTGACTTTTCAGAGCTCCCAGTTATCTAGTTTCTTTTCTGCATTGTTAGTAATGTTTTGTATACTGTTTATGCCATATCTCAGGGCTCCTAACGTTGTCCCTATTTTTTCTTCCATGATCTTTATCATTTTCGATTTTATATTTAGGTCTTTGATCCATTTTGAGCTCATTTTTGTGCATGGTGTGAGGTATGGGTCTTGTTTCATTTTTTTGCAGATGGATATCTAGTTATGCCAGCACCATTTGTTGAAGAGACGGTCTTTCCTCCATATAACAGACTTTGGTCCTTTGTCAAATATCAGCTGCTCATATGTGGATGGATTTATGTCTGGATTCTCAATTCTGTTCCATTGGTCTATGTGTCTGTTGTTGTACCAGTACCAGGCTGTTTTGACTATAGTGGCGGTATAATAGTTTCTAAAATCAGATAGAGTGAGGCCTCCCACTTTGTTCTTCTTTTTCGGTAGTGCTTTACTTATCTGGGGCCTCTTTCCATTCCATATGAAGTTGGTGATTTGTTTCTCCATCTCATTAAAAAATGTCACTGGTATTTAGATTGGGATTGCATTGTATCTATAGATCACTTTGGGTAGAATAGACATTTTACAATGTTGAGTCTTCCTATCCATGAACAAGGTATGTTTTTCCACTTATGTAAGTCTCTTTTGGTTTCTTGTAGTTGAGTCTTATAGGTTTCTTTTTATAGGTCTTTTATGTTCCTTTTAAGATTTATTCCTAAGTATTTTATCTTCTTGTAGGGTCGCTATGAGTCGGAATCAACTTGATGGCACTGGGTGGGTTACTGGGATTTTATCTTCTTGGGGGCAACTGTAAATGGTATTGATTTGGTGATTTCCTCTTCGATGTTCTTTTTGTTGGTGTAGAGGAGTCCAACTGTTTTTTGTGTGTTTATCTTGTAGGCTCATACTCTGCTGAACTCTTCTATTAGTTTCAGTAGTTTTCTTGAGGATTCCTTAGGGTTTTCTGTGTATAAGATCATGTCACCTGCAAATAGAGATACTTTTACTTCTTCCTTGCCAATCTGGATGCCCTTTATTTCTTTATCTAGCCTAATTGCTCTGGCTAGGACCTCCAGCACAATGTTGAATAAGAGCGGTGATAAAGGGCATCCTTGTCTGGTTCCCGATCTCAAGGGGAGTGCTTTCAGACTCTCTCCGTTTAGGGTGATGTTGGCTGTTGGCTTTGTATAAATTGCCCTTTATTATGTTGAGGAATTTTCCTTCTGTTCCTATTTTGCTGAGAGTTTTTATCATGAATGGGTGTTGAACTTTGTCAAATCCCTGTTCTGCATCAATTGATAAAATCATGTGATTCTTGTCTTTTGTTTTATTTATGTGGTGGATTACATTAATTGTTTTTCTAATGTTGAACCATCCCTGCATAAAAAACCTGGTATGAATCCCACTTGGTCATGGTGAATTATTTTTTTGATATGTTGTTGAATTCTATTGGCTAGAATTTTGTTGAGGATTTTTGCATCTAAGTTCATGAGGAATACAGGTCTGTAATTTTCTTTTTTTGTGGTGTCTTTACCTGGTTTTGGTATCAGGGTTATGCTGGGTTCATAGAATGAGTTTGGGAGTGTTCCATCCTGTTCTGTGCTCCGAAATACCTTTAGTAGTAGTGTGTTAAGGACAGGTACATTTTGAAGGAGGGGGGAAGAAAAAACCTGAGAATATATGTTTCAAAATAAGGAAGAAGCACCAAAGTCATAGACTTGGTGGGGGGATGGGGGTGGAGAAGCAACAAAATGTACCTTTGATCACTTCAGACTTGATTTCAAGCACAGCTAAGCACACAGATATGGTCATGGTGCACATGAAGAGTCCAGGTTGCATTACTCGGTATGTTGTAGATCCAAGAGCAAAACTGTTACTAATCAACCTGAAATTCTGCCAATTGTTTGCATTCTTTATATTTCTTTCATCAACAAATCTCTGTGAAGTATTTGTTTATATCAGAGGCTATGAATGAGAATTACAACACTCAGTGACTATACCTCCTCCTTACTTACCGACTATCATGTTATCTAACATTTCACATTTACGGCAATAGTAAAAAATCTACTATCTGACTATTTTGTGCATTAATGATGTACCTCTGGCATTTTGCTGAGATGCGAGGTGAGAATAACACTGGCTGTGATGGTTAAGGTTATGTGTCAACTTGGCTGGACCATGATTTTTGGTGGTTTGGCAGTTATGTAATGATGTTCTTTGGCAGTTATGTAATACTGTGGTCATCCTTCATTTTTGTATAATGCCAGTTTTTGCATAACAGTCTGGTCTTTGGAACCTAACCATGCCGATAAGTAAGGAGTGGGTGTATAAGTGAATCATTTCTGTGTAAAATATTTTTAACTACTTTCCACTTGTCTCCTCACACAATTTTGGGACCATCTTCCTCTGAAATTGAGTGGTGGATGTTCAGGGAATGCAAATTAGTTTTAATATTATGTATTATAATACACTCTTTAAAATCCAGCAGAAGGTATTTTTTAATTATATGTCATTTCAGGTACTTTATCCTGTAAATAGTCAAGAGATAGCCAAACAAAATCACAGGCTCTACTAACATCTAAAACTTTAGAAATTCAATAAGAATGTGAACAGTGAGGCAAAGGACAAACTTAATAATAGAATATTAAAACCATCCCAGAGATCAATGACCAGATGGGTAGGGTGGGAAGTGATCCTGAACCCTTAGATTAGGAAAGGGATTTAGTAGTCATGGGAGTTCCACTGTTGCTTATTCCATCAAATCAGAAAGATTTTTTGCAAGAGGTGGGTTTTCAGCAATATATTGAATGACAAAGAGATATGGCATGACAGATAAGGAAAGAAAATAGATGAGAATTTGCACCAAAATACAATCAGAACACTTCCAAATGGTGTAACTATTTTAAAAATTGGGATCAACCTTGGGGAGCAGTTAGGATGTACCCTAAATGAACTGTTTGGTTCTAGAGATAATTACTTTAGTTGCTGTCACCAAAAGATTAGTGGCTCCTTTGTTTGGGAAAGCAAAGCAGACTCAGAGGTTCAGATAAGAAGATTTATAGATTATGAATTAAAAAAAAACTCAAAGGATAACCTCACACTTTTTATTGGTTCATAAGACTAATTTATAATAACAACAAATGACCATTAATATACTGTGTAATACTAATGAGAGCAAAGAACAAAGAGGAAAACCTTTTCAAAGTAAAAATGCAGTGGTGATTTTTAACTGCATAGACTTCTTCTCACATTCCTATTGATTTAGTGCTCCAAATATTAGCTTTGGCATAGTGGTTAAGAGCTATGGCTGCTAACCAAAAGGTTGACAGTTTCAATCTACCAGGCACTCCTTGGAAACCCTATGGGGCAGACAATTGACTCGACGGCAATGGGTTTATTAGTTTATTCTTCCTAGATAAACCAAGATTTATCTAAGACCTGAATTACAATCCTTTTTACCAAAAGCATTTTTTATTTTACTACTTTCTTGACTTAAGCTAAGTCTTGATATACTCTTCGTACAACTAGCCTCTGCTCAAGCCTCTATTAGGGCAAACTTCCCCTATGAGCCTCTTTCTCATATAATAGAGTTTTCTAGTGGCACCCTGGGAACCTGGTGGCACAGTGGATAAGTGTTTGGCTGCCAACCAAAAGGTCAGCAATTCAAATCCACCGTCTGCTCTTTGGAAGCCCTATGGGGCAGTTCTACTCTGTCCTATAGGGTTGCTATGAGTTGGAATGGACTCAACGGCAGCAGATTTGGTTTGCTTTTGGTTTGATCCCACTGTATGCATCCCAGCTGTTTCTAATTAACTCAGCCTACCTGGCTCTGAGAAGGCTTTTTTTTTTTAAGAACCAAAGGATTTTACACATTTGGATTAAATAAAGGTAAACAATATTATAAAATAATTTTAATTTAAATATGTGAAAAATCAGTTTCAGCATTTAAAAATGAATGGCGTGTACTTTTGTACAATAAAATGCAAGTGAGTATAGGAAGAGGTCAGATGATAATGAACAATTTAATGACATGATAGAAAAATATAAAGGAGTAATCTTGTACTCATAAGGCATGTATGATGTATATTTTTCTATTCAAATTATCCTTCTTATAATTTTATTTTTGTTGATTTTGAGAATATACACAGCAGGACATATTCCAGTTCAACCATTTCTACATGTACCATTCAGTGACACTGATTACATTCTTCAAGTTATGCAACCATTCTCACCCTCCTTTTCTGAGTTGTTCTTCTACCATTAACATAAACTCACTGACCCCTAAGTTTCCTATATGTAATCTTTCGAGTTACTGTTGTCAATTTAATCTCATATAGACAGATCTTAAAAGAGCACAATGCTCAAGACAGACATTCTTTGCTGGTTTAGCTAAACTATGGTTTGCCCATTCTTATAATTCTTATTTCATATATTAAAAGTTTCTAAATGTAAGTTTTCTATGAGATTCAGAAGAACATAAATGGAGGAAGATGGAACTGTCAGGGGAGTCAAATCAACTTTTTCAATTGATGACGTGCCCATGTATATAAGTAGATGCACCTTTAAAGCAATGAAATACAAGGCAGAGCCAAATTAGCAATACAGAAATTAAATTGGGTGAAAATGAATTGCTTCTATGTGTTTTGAAAGAGGAAAACAGTACTTTTTTACTGAACCTCAAGAAGTTCTTCCATAAGAATCAATTTATCCCTCCAATGTTCCAATTTGAAGTTGCATTGTAGTCAGAACGCCTAAAAAATGGGAACTCTAACCTACTCCTATGAAAGAAGCAATTTGCTTTATGAAAATCTCTATAAGGTAGAGAAGGAAGCTGTTCATTCTATGCATCAAATTCCACAAAGAAACTGTGTCATCTGCTCAGGAAATGCTTCCATTTCTACCCCCCTCCCCACCAATCTTCTTGCTCAGAAAGAAATACCATAAAGAACAGAACCCCACGTTTAGAAGAAAAATCAATGTGAAAGCAGATAAAATATACCACAAAGAACACCTGGGTTTGACATGTCAATATTACTACCTTTAAATAATATTTTTTGAGAACACCACAATGATTAATATTGGGGAAATAAAGTTGGGCAGACATATGTAACATTTTAATTTCTAGAAACCAAAGAAATTACTCAAATACTGTGGTAAAATACTTTACATTTATCCACAAATCCTCTTTTGTCTGAGAGGAGTACATATCTGTTGGTTTTTAAATTAGTATGATGAGTGCATTTCTAAAGCAGTATTTGGGACCCTGGTGGCACAGTGGATAAGTGTTTGGCTGCTAACCAAGAGGTCGGCAGTTCAAATCCACCAGCTGCTCCTTAGAAACCATCTGGGGCAATTCTACTCTGTCCTACAGGGTTGCTATGGGTCGGAATTGACTCAACGGCAACGGGTTTGGTTTGGTTTTTTATGTAGCCAAGGCTATAAAAGATGAAGTCCACTTGCTAATGTATTATACAGAAATTTCAAATAACACTAAACATAGCAGATGGATTCCTGTATACACAGAGAGAGGAAGAGAGATACTCTTGAAGAAGAAAAGAAAAATCACTCTCTTGGCTGCATATCTAATTGCGGCCAACATTACGTTTACATGCGACTAATAGATTTCTGTGGGCTTCTGTTACATGTAGGCAGAATTGTAAAGAGAAATGTGGAGAGAGAAATTAAGGCCTTAAAAAAAATACAGGGAATAGTCAAAGAGGGATATAATAGTCAAAGAGGGATATTTTACTTAGATGGCACATGCAAAAAGCTACCTGCAATGGCTTTTGATGCCAAATTGGTAAAGCTAGTTGGATTCCTAGTTAAGAGAAGCGGGATGAATCACAAAAGACAAATCCTAATCAAGGGCTGTGAATGAGATCAAGGAACAGAATACATAATACTTAAGAATCAGTGATAATGATAGCTGTAACTACAGTTGATTTTATTTAATAACCTAGTACAAAGACACACGAAGAGACAGTATAATTGTGACATTCAGAGCAGATTCTGGAGCCAGGTTACTTAATATGTGAAGCCCCCATACATGCTACCTGTATGACTTTGGGCAAGGGACTTAACTCTCTGTGCCTTGTTTTCTTTATGTATAAGATGGGGATAATAATGGTACTTGTACCTCTTAGAGTTATTGTGAGGATTAAATAATATGTGCAAAATGCATAGAATAGAATCTGGCACACAATTAGCCTTCAATAACTGTTAGCTAGATAGTTTAAAAATACAGTGTTTAGTAAGAATCTTTAAATTTAGCTATTTAAAAAGTTTTATCTTTGAAAAATAATGTGTGTGTATAACATCTTCAATAACCTGGTCTTGCAGCATAAAGCTATTAGTCAAACCACATGGCAAAATGAAAGGGCCATCCCACCTATCAAAACCCACTGCCGTCGAGTCAATTCCGACTCATAGCGACCCTACAGGACAGAGTAGATTCCACTAATTGCATACAGAATACCTAAGAAAAAAACATTGTTTTAACCTAATGATCTTCAAAATCAGTTCAAAGTGCTGTATAATTTTTCTAGGGTAGTCATTGCAAGTACTTACGCAAACAAAGTCAAAGGCCAAAAGAAGTAGAAATACTGCTTCTTCTCTGGATCAGCTCTTGAAGTTTATAGAAAGTGAGAAAAGAACAAGGTGATCTGCATATTACTGTTGTAGGCAAAAACATGTCATCATTACGAACAACCATCATGTATTATAAATACCTATGAAAGGCTCTAGAGATACAAAAAGTTATCAGACACTCTTCCTGTCCTCAAGGCATACACAGTCTAGATGTATAAAACTGAAAAACCAAACCTGTTGCCGTTGTATTGATACCAACTCATACCTACCCTATAGGACAGAGTAGAACTGCCCCATACGGTTTTCAAGGAGCAGCTGGTGGATTCCAACTGCTGGCCTTTTGGTTAGCAGCCAAGCTCTTAACCACTGTGCCTCCAGGGCTCCATGTATCTATCTATATGTATATATTATATACTAGTTGCTGTCGAGTTAATTCCAACTCATGGTGACCCCATGTGTGTCACAGTATAACTGTGCTCTGTAGGGTTTTTTTTTTTTTTTACATTGTGCTTTAGGTGAAAGTTTACAGCTCAAGTTAATTTTTCATTCAAAAATTTATACACATATCATTTTGTGACATTGGTTGCAATACCCACAATGTGGCAGCACGCTCTCCTTTCCACCCTGAGTTCCCTGTGTCCATTCATCCAGTTCCTTCCTGTACCTTCCTGCCTTCTCTTCTTGCTTTTGGCAGGAGTTGTCCATTTAGTCTCATATACTTGATTGAACTAAGAAGTACTTTCCTCACTTTTGTTATTTTTTGTTTTAAAGGCCTGTCTAATTTTTGTCTGAAAAGTAGGCTTCAGGAGTGGTTTCTGAGTTAGCAGAGTGTCCAGGGGATCATAGTCTTGGGAGTTCCTACAGTCTCTGTCAGATCAGAAAGTCTGGTTGTTTTTTGTGAATTTGAATGCTGTTCTACATTTTTCTTCTGTTCTGTCCAGGACTCTCTGTTGTGATCCCTGTCAGAGCAGTTGGTGGTGATAGCTGGACACCATCTGCTGCTTCTGGGGTCAGACTGGAGGAGTCTTTGGTTCATGTGGTCCTTTAGTTTTTTGGGCTAACATTTTCCTTGTCTTTGGTATTCTTCTTTGCTCTGGATGGGGATGGGACCAATACACATATCTTAGATGGTCACTCACAAGTTTTTAAGACCCCAGACACTACTCACTAAAGTGGAATATGTTAAGCCAATTGATCTAAATGTCCTCCAAGACTATGGTTCTCAGCCCCCAGCCCCAGCAACTCAGTCCCTCAAAGCGTTTGGATGTGTTTGAGAAACTTCTATGCTTTTGCTACGGTCTAGTTGCGCTGACCTCCCCTGTATTGTGTGTTGTCTTTCCCTTCACTGAAGGTTGACACTCGTCTACCATCTAGTTAGTGATTTCCTCTCCCCCCTACCCTCATAACCATCAAATAATTTTTTATGTGTGTAAATCTTTTCTTGAGTTCTTATAATAGTGGTCTCATACAATAATTGTCCTTTTGTGACTGACTTATTTCACTCAGCATCATGCCCTTCAGCTTCATCCATGTTGTGAGATGTTTTGCAAATTCATTGTTGTTCTTTATCGTTGTGTACTATTCCATTGTGCTTAGTTTGTTTACCATTTATCTGTTGATGGGCACTTAGGTTGCTTCTATCTTTTTGCTATTGTGAACAATGCTGCAATGAACATGGGCGTGCATATTATCTATTTGTGTGATGGCTCTTATTTCTCTAGGGTATATTCCTAGTAATGGGATTGCTGGATCATATGGTACTTCTATTTCTTGCTTTCTAAGAAAGTGCCAAATCAATTTCCAAAGTGGTCGTACCATTTCACATTCCCACGAGCAGTGCGTAAGAGTCCAATCTCTCTGCAACCTCTCCAACATTTGTTATTTTGTGTTTTTTGGATTAATGCCAGTATTGTCGGGATGAGATGGTATCTCATTGCATTTCTTTAATGGCTAATGATCATGAGCGTTTCCTCATGTGTCTGTTGACCACCTGAATGTCTTCTTTGGTGAAGTGTCTGTTCATGTCCTTTGCTTTCCGTAGGGTTTTTTTTTTAATTTTTATTGGGCTTTAAGTGAAAGTTTACATATCAAGTCAGTCTCTCATATAAAAACTTATATACACCTAGCTACATACTCCCAATTGCTCTGCCCCTAATGGGACAACCCACTTCCTCCCTCCACTCTCTCTCTTCATTTCCACTTCACCAGCTTCTAACCCCCTCTACCCTCTCATCTCCTTTCCAGGAAGGAGATGCCAACATAGTCTCAAGTGTCCACCTGATCCAAGAAGCTCACTCCTCACCAGCACCCGTCTCCAAACCATTGTCCAGTCTGATCCCTGTCTGAAGAGTTGGCTTTGGGAATGGTTCCTGTCCTGGGCCAACAGAAAGTCTGGGGGCCATGACCACCAGAGTCCTTCTAGTCTCAGACCATTAAGTCTGGTCTTTTTATGAGAGTTTGAGGTCTGCATCCCACTGCTCTCCTGCTCCCTTGGGTTCTCTGTTGTGGTCCCTGTCAGGGTAGTCATTGGTTGTAGCCGGGCACCATCTAGTCCTTCTGGTCTCAGGATGATGTAGTCTCTGGTTTATGTGGCCCTTTCTGTCTCTTGGGCTCGTAATTACCTTGTGTCCTTGGTGTTCTTCATTCTCCTTTGATCCAGGTGGGTTAGGACCAACTGGTGCATCATAGATGGCAACTTGCTAGCGTTTAAGACCCCAGACGCCTCTCTCCAAGGTGGGATGCAGAATGTTTTCTTAAGAGATTTTATTACGCCAATTGACTTAGATGTCCCCCGAAATCATGATCTCTAAACCCCCGCCCCTGCTACGCTAGCCTTCGAAGCATTCGGTTTATTCCAGAAAATACTTTGCTTTTCGTTTAGTCCAATTGTGCTGACCTCCCCTGTATTGTGTGTTGTCTTTCCCATCACCTGAAGGAGTTTTTGTCTACTATCTAATTAGTGAATACCCCTCTCCCACCCTCCCTTCCTCCTCCCTCTCATAACCATCAAAGAATATTTTCTTCTCTGTTTAAACTATTTCTCGAGTTCTTATAATAGTGGTCTTATACAATATTTGTCCTTTTGCAACTGACTGATTTCACTCAGCATAATGCCTTCCAGGTTCCTCCATGTTATGAAATGTTTAAAGATTCATCACTGTTCTTTATTGTTGCATAGTATTCCGTTGTGTGAATATACCATAATTTATTTATCCATTCATCCATTGATGGGCACCTTGGTTGCTTCCATTTTTTGCTATTGTAAACAGTGCTGCAGTGAACATGGGTGTGCATATATCTGTTCACGTGAAGGCTCTTATTTCTGTAGGATATATTCCAAGGAGTGGGATTGCTGGATCATATGGTAGTTCTATTTCTAGCATTTTTAGGAAGTGCCAAATCAATTTCCAAAGTGGTTCTACCAATTTACATTTCCACCAGTAGTATACAATCTCTCCAAAGCCTCTCCAGCATTTATTGTTTTGTGTTTTTTGGATTGATGCCAGCCTTGTTAGAGTGAGATGGAATCTCGTTGTAGTTTTGATTTGCATTTCTCTAATGGCTAATAAAAGTGAGCATTTTCTCATGTATCTGTTAGGTACCTGAATTTCATCTTTAGTGAAGTGTCTGTTCATATCTTTTGCCCATTTTTTAATTGGTTTATTTGTCTTTTTGCAGTTGAGTTTTTGCAGTATCATGTAGATTTTAGAGATCAGGCGCTGATCAGAAATGTCATAGCTAAAAACTTTTTCCCAGTCTGTAGGTAGTCTTTTAACTCTTTTGGTGAAGTCTTTGGATGAGCATAGGTGTTTGATTTTTAGGAGCTCCCAATTATCTAGTTTTTCTTCTGCATTGTTAGTCATGTTTCGTATATCGTTTATGCCATGTATTAGGGCTCCTAATGTTGTCCCTATTTTTTCTTCCATGATATTTATCGTTTTAGATTTTATATTTAGGTCTTTGATCCATTTTGAGTTCGTTTTTGTGCATGGAGTGAGGTATGGGTCTTGTTTCATTTTTTTGCAGATGGATATCCAGTTATGCCAGCACCATTTGTTAAAAAGACTGTCTTTTCCCCATTTAACTGTTTTGGGGCCTTTGTCAAATATCAGCTGCTCATATGTGTTTGATTTCTTTTCCCTGATTTTCTGTTATTGGTTTCTACTTTTATGGCCTTATGGTCAGAGAAGATACTTTGTAATATTTCAATGTTTTGGATTCTGCTAAGGCTTGCTTTATGACCTAATATGTGGTCTATTGTAGAGAATGTTCCATGTGCACTATAAAAGAGTGTACTTGGTTGCTGTTGGGTGGAGTGTTCTGTATATGTGTTTGGGGGCAAGTTGGTTGATTGTGGCATTTAGATCTTCCATGTCTTTATTAAGTTTCTTTCTGGATGTCCTGTCCTTCACTGAAAATGGTTTGTTGAAGTCTCCTACTATTATTGTGGAGCTGTCTATCTCACTTTTCAGTGCTGATAGTGTTTGTTTTATGTATCTTGCAGCTTTGTCATTGGGTGCATAAATATTTAATATGGTTATATCTTCTTGGTATATTGTCCCTTTAATCATTATACAGTGTCCTTCCTTATCCTTTCTGGTGGATTTAACTTTAAACTCTATTTTGTCAGAAATTAATATTGCCACTCCTGCTCTTTTTTGATTGTTGTTTGCTTGATATATATTTTTTTCCATCCTTTGAATTTTAGTTTGTGTCTCTAAGTCTAAGGTGTGTCTCTTGTAGGCAGCATAGACAGATCATGTTTCTTAATCCATTTTGCCACCCTCTGTTTCTTTATTGGTGAATTTAGTCCATTTACATTCAGGGTGATTATGGATAGGTATGAATTTAGTGCTATCATTTCGATCTCTTTTGTGTGTGTGTTGTTCACATTTCTTTTTCCCACTTAATTTTATGTGCTGAGTAGGTTATCTTTATATATTTTCCTTTCCTCATATTTGTTGTTGTTGTTTTTGTTTCTGCTGAGTCTCTCTTTTTTTTTTTTTTTGTATTTTATTTTGATGAGTAGGATAGTTTGTCTCCTTTTTGGTTACCTTTTTATTTACCCCTGTTTTTCTAAATTTAAACCTAGCTTTTATTTCTTTGTATCGCCATATCTTCCTCTCCATATGGAAGGTCTATGATTACATTTCTTAGTCCTCTTTATTGTTTCAATGTTGTCTTCTTTTATATAATAAAAACGCTGTTACCCTGTTTTGAGCTTTTTTTTTTTTTTGATCTTGCTTTGTTTTTTTAATTTCCCTGTCTGGGTAGACTTTTATTTGCTCTGCCCAGTGTTCTAGTCTTGAATTGATACCTGATATTACTGCTTTTCTAACCAAAGTACTCCCTTTAGTATTTCTTGTAGTTTGGGTTTGGTTTTTACAAATTCCCTAAACTTCTGTTTATCTGGAAATGTCCTAATTTCACCTTCATATTTAGGAGGCAGTTTTGCTGAATATATGATTCTTGGTTGGCAATTTTTTTCCTTCAGTTTTTTAAATAAGTCATCCCATTGCCTTCTTGCCTGCATGGTTTCTGCCAAGTAGTGCGAGCTTATTCTTATTGGCTCTCCTTTGTAGGTGACTTTTCATTTATCCCTAGCTGTTCTTAAAATTCTCTCTTTATCTTTGGCTTTGGTAAGTTTGATTATAATATGTCTTGGTGACTTTCTTTTTTTTTAATTAACTTTTATTGAGCTTCAAGTGAACGTTTACAAATCAAGTCAGACTGTCACGTATAAGTTTATATACACCTTACTCCATACTCCCACTTGCTCTCCCCCTAATGAGTCAGCCCTTCCAGTCTCTCCTTTCGTGACAATTTTGCCATCTTCCCTCTCTCTCTATCCTCCCATCCGCCCTCCAGACAGGACATGCCAACACAGTCTCAAGTGTCCACCTGATACACATAGCTCACTCTTCATCAGCATCTCTTGGTGACTTTCTTTTAACATCTACTTTATGTGGAGTTCGATGAGCATCTTGGATAGGTATCTTCTCATCTTTCACAATATCAGGGAAGTTTTCTGCCAACAAATGTTCAAAAATTTTCTCTGTATTTTCTGTTACCCCTCCCTGTTCTGGTACTCCAATCACTCGTAGGTTATTTCTCTTGATAGAGTCCCACATGATTCTTAAGTTTTCTTCCTTTTTTAAAATTCTTTTGTCGGATTTTTTCTCAAATATATTAGTGCCAAGTGACATCTTCAATTTCAGAAATTCCGGCTTCTACTTGCTCAATTCTGCTCCTCTGACTTTCTTTTGAGTTGTCTAATTCTGTAATTTTATTGTTAATCTTCTGAATTTCTGGTTGCTGTCTGTCTTTGATTTTTTCCAGCTTATTAATTTTTTCATTATGTTCCTGAATAATCTTTTTAATTTCTTCAATTGCTTTGTCTGTGTGTTCCTTGGCTTGTTCTGCATATTGCCTCATTTCTTTCCTGATGTCTTGGAGGGTCCTGTATATTAAACTTTTGTATTCTGCATCTGGTAATTCCAGGAATGCACTTTCATCTAGAAGATCCCTGGATTCTTTGTTTTGAGAGCTTGTTGAGGTGATCATCGTCTGTTTCTTTATGTGACTTCATATTGACTGTTGTCTCCAAGTCACCTATAAGTTATTGTATTAGTTTATGCTTGCTTACTGTGTCATAGCTTCTTGCCTTGTTTTGTTTTGATATGCCTAGATGGGTTGCTTGAGTGAACTAGCTTGATTATTTTCACCTTTGGAGCTCTGCTATCCTATCCCCAGATGGCTAGAGCTGTTATCAGATATATCAGTGTAGGAATCCACTCACTTTTCTTTTATGAATTTGGCTCAGATGTCTAGGTAGCTGATCATGAAGTATGTGGTACAGGTTCTGTCCTGCAGTCTTAGAGGGGCAGGGGTGATTGGTGTAGGTACTGGTATCTGATTCCAGCAGGGGGTCACGCCCTGAACAAGGCAGAGGGTTGAGGACCGACCCCTGAATGTCTCTGAGGAAAGCATGTCCCTGTTTCCTAGAGTGTGCAGGTGGCTGGGTTCTGCAGACGGACCATGGGTACCCAGTGTTTTTGGTTGTAAGGACTGGGAGGTACCAGTTATCCTTGGACCCCTGTCACGGGTGGCTGGGTGACCCGAGTGGAGCTACCAGTCCTTAGGCCCCTAATGTGGGGAGGTGAGGACCCTGTCCAATAGGCAAAGCAATGTCAAACATCAAACAGCCACCTCTCTACCGCGCAGATGAAACAGTTGGAGTCTGCCGACAAGGGCCTAGTCTTCTGAAATAGGCCCATGCAGGTCCATGAAGAGGGGAAAAGTGTTCAAAGTCCACAGACCATTTATGCCCGACAGGAGCCGGTTCTTCCTGAGCTCTCCTGGTTAGTGGAGCTAGCAAGTAATCTTTTCCCCCCAAATGCAAATTTTTTCCTTCTCCAAGGCCGGGAGGATGGCTCTAGGTGCTCAACAGCGCCTATCTCAGGCCCAGGGAATTCAGCCACTGAAGCTGGCTGGGGGGTGGGGCGGGGGGAGCGCATTAAAATATATGCAAGTGCTTAGCTTTTGCTGAGAGCGCCGTTCTTCTCTGGTTCCGGAGGTGTGAGTAGGCTGTGTGGCTGGCTGCTGCTTCCTGAGGAAACTGCAGCTGAAGGCTAGTACCAGCCTGCCACTGCACCTCCTGAGGGCTCCCTGCCATTCAGGTCCAGTAGCTCCTCTCTGCTTCTGAGCCGTCTCTTCCTCCCCCTGCCCCTCTGTTCGTTTTCTAAGCTTGCCTTTGATGCTCAGGGCTCCTACCTTATCACAAATATATCGTTTCACTTGTTTTTTGGGTCTGTGTTGTAAAGAGGGCTCACCGGATGCGTTTGTCTATTCTGCCATCGTGGCTCCGTGTCCTCTCTGTAGGGGTTTTAATGACTGATTTTTCAGAAGTAGATCATCAGGCCTTTCTTCCTAGGTACCTCTGGGTGGACTCCAGCCTCCAACTTTTTGGTTAGCAGCCAACTGCATTACTCATTTGCACCACCCAGGGACTCTGCCTGGCCTATAGTGAGCATTCAATATAAAACCCACTGCTGTCGAGTCAATCTCAACTCATAGCGACCCTAAAGGACAGAATAGAGCTGCCCCATATTGTTTCCAAGGAGTGCCTTCTAGATTCAAACTGCTGGCCTTTTGCTTAGCAGCCATAGCTCTTAAACACTTTGCCACCAGGGCCTCTCCATTCAATATAAGGTAGCTGCAATTACTGTTACTATTGCTGCTGCTTCTCTTCCCCCACCACAGGTTCATTGACACCATTTGAACTAGCAGAACAGCAGTATATGGTATTTCATGAAGGTTGAACCAAATGATTTGGGATGTCTTTTTTCATATGGGAATCTTCTTTAGACTAGAGATTGTAAACTATTTGAGATACAGAAATTTTCAGTTACCTGGTATTCAAATATTTATTATCTCAATGCTCATAGCCTTCTAAGTGCTGAAACTCAGCTGTGTATTGGATATGTTAACAAGACAATATTCCCATTCACATATACATATAGATACATATATGTATCTATATGTATATGTGAATGGGACAGGGAAAGAAATCAGGACAAACTCTGCAGAGGTTCACATGAAAAATGGATGAAATAAATTAGTCTCTTACCAAAAGGGAATCGCTTGATAAAGAATTGTTTTCCATATGACCTTGAAAGGTCATGAATGATTAAAATACCTTTGGTGTTCCACCTTCTTTGTTGTGAATTTTTGCATGTTTAGACTATTCACAATCTTGGAATAATTTCTTACACTTCTTTAATTACCCCCACCCCTGCCATGCTTAGGACGAGTGTCTTATACAGAATGGTAGTGGGCACCTTATACACTAATTGATTCAGCTCATAGAGATTGGTACGTTTTTTGGCCTTTGAAAAACTTATCTGTAAAAACTAAATTAATATACGCATTTGTAGTTTATCAAGAATAAAAGATTTTAATAGCTTTGATCTTTCAATAGATAAAATTTAGAGAGAATGATTTCTGCAGTACTGTATAAAGACTTATAATTTGTGATTTAATTTGTTCTAATTACAAAGTGAGATTTCAGTATAAATCTGCTTTTAACTATTCCAGTGATTTCACAACAATTCTGTTAGTTTGTCACTTTTCCCCTCAAAATTTGCTTTCTCTACTTGAGTAAAGTTGGCTGTCTTGTACTGTTTACAAGGCAGGCTGAGAACGTTTCCATAAAGCCGTATTACTTTTGTAGCCTTTCTATGGGTGACAAGTCATTGTTGTTCTCTTCTACACTCCTCAAAACTTATGAAAAATACTGGTTATCTCACAGGCCACTGAACAAACACTCATTTGGCCTCTGGAGGCCAGAACCTCCACCCCCAACCTGACCCCTGAGTGCTTGACAGGTCAGCTCTTCATAGAGTGGTTGTAAAAGGTAACTGTTCTCCCTAGAGGTAAGAAAAAGTCAGACAGGTTGGGCATAGAGGTTTAGGACTTCAGATGTTAGACCTGCAAGTGTCAGAATGTGGAGAGATGACTGTATCCTCTCTATGTACAAAGTTCTTTGTACTTTCTTGATGCTCCAAGGGCTGGAGGGTGGTGAAGCATTATAAGGATATACCAGATTCTGGTAGGTAAGCAATTGTCAAAACACACTTCACTTCACAGATGCAACAAATCATCTACCATAGTATACTCACTACTCCCAAACCCAACCCTCTACAAAGAAAATTTCTTCCCCAGAATTAATGGAAAGACTAGAACCACTTTTATGAGGTTCCAATAATGTACAAACTGTGTCTTTATTAAATGTTGTTAACATATTTTCTTGCTAAAAACCAGGATTGTGTGGCCATATTATAGACATTAAAATTAGGGTCCAGCAGGGATTGCCTGTGGAGGACTCTTGCAGCGTATCATCAGTCCTTAGCCCACATTTTAAGAATTGAGAGCAAGTGGAGATTGGATCGCTTGTAGAGCACTATTATGTGGGTAGTAGCTCTTAAAGTCCTCCCACCACTCAGCATGATTAGGGCTGCCATATGGAATGTCATTGCCTTCCTCCCCCCTCAACCTCCTTTTTGCCCCTATGGTACCTGCTGCCACTAGTAGTCATACAGTATATACTCAATAAATATTTATTCTTTTAGCTAACAGTTAGAATCTACATGTTAAATGGGATATTTATGTACCAGTAGGGAAATCCTGCAATTTTAGGGGAAAATCAGGAGCAGTATATTTGGAATGCTAAAAAAAAAAAAAAAAAAAACCACTGCCGTCGAGTCAGTTCCGACTCATAGCGACCGTATAGTATTTGGAATGCTAGTACCTTCATATTGCAGGGGGTAATATACTTGCATTTTTTCAGTTACCCATAGTCTGCCCTCACTCAGGCCCTAGGGCTGAAAGAAGAATCTAGACTTTAATGCAGTTATTAATAATGATGACAGAAGCATGTTTCTGTACCATAATGAATATATAAAACAAAATGCTCCTGGATTTAACCGATAAATACTACAGTGTATAAGGTTTGGCAGGGCAGAAGCTATGTCTCTTGAATATCCCTAATGTCTAGCAGAGTGTTTCAAACATAATGGGTGCTCAGAGAAGGTTTAAAGATTATAGCTCATTTAATGAAACTTTTTGGGACCTACAGCACAGGCTTTACAGGATCTTCAGCAGTCAGAACGGGACTTGACCTTAACTGTAGACCGCCTATTGGCATGAACGTCACTGATTTCCTAATTCAGACCCAATTGTTAATTTTTTCAGTGAACCATAAACCAAAGTGGAAAACAAACTTGTAAATGAATTCAAAACAAAACACAACTTCTGTATTTCATTAAAACTATTAATTAAAAAGAGGAAGAGAGAGAAAAAAAAGTGGAAATGCTTTTACCCAAAGCTTTTAGGAGCCCTTGCCTCTTTAAAAGAATTGACAGATTAGCAGAACTTAAACTTCTTGGAATTTTAAATCACCATCCATGTCCCTGTCACCTTCATTCACCTATTTAGTCTTGGTTTAATATGAAGCATGTCTTTGTTCTAAAATAAGAGACTATTGCGTTGGAAAAAGAGCAATTTCTAAGAAAATACTCTAATCAGAATAATCTGAATGAAGTGGTACTACATACAAAGACAAGAACAAAAGCCAAGTTTTTCCCAAAGGATCTGAAATATCACCAACAGTCAATGACCTTTCATTTAGCCTTTGAATAGGAAGAGTCATTCTTTAGCTAGACAGCTGGCTGGAAATAAATAAAAATGGGATTGCAAGGAAGACCAGAGATTAATCTCTTCCCACATTGCTGAGACTTTGAAACAGTAATATGGTACTAAATTTATACAGATAATGGCTTGATTGACCTACCCTCTTCAGCTCTTCTCCCACTGAGATTTTGTCAAATGACTTTTAAATTTATTTCTAATGAGGCTACTAGGGTGTATGCTATGTTGCTAATATGTTTTTCCCTCCACCTTGAATGCTGTGTCAACCCTAAAGAGTTCATGTGTCTAGCTGCTCTATTGAAATATTCACGGGTGTCTCTTCTTGTAGCCATTTATTTATCTATGAATCTTTTGGATGCAGGGAGACCAAGAGTAAAAAGAAAAAAAGAGAGAGGGTAAAGTAAAGGTTTTTTGTTTGCTTGAAAGAGACCTGGAAGTGACACACAGACACCTCTAATCAAGTGCTAAGTTATGTGCGAAGCAAGGTTACAGTAGGGCAGCATAGTAGAAAGAATACAGGCTTTGGATTCTTACAGACCTGCGTTCAAACTATAGCCCTACCACTTAATGTCTTTGAGCCTCAGTCTCCTCATCTGTAAGTAAAAGGTGCTTATATAATTAGACTTACCTGACAGGATCAATGTGTGGATTAAGTAAGAGACATGTTAATGTGCCTAGCTCAGTTCTTGGATCCTAATTAATGGTAGGTGCTGTCATTAGGAAAGATCTGTATTAGAGCGTTGGCTGTGGAGCTGTAATTTGGGGAAAAAATAAGATATTTGATTTGGATGGAAAGGAAATTTATTCTAACTGGTACAAAGGTAGCCACCTTCTCTATAATGAAGATAATGGGCCTCAGAAAATCATGGCCTATTGCCTGCCTGCTTGGCACAACATACGTAATCCAGTTTAATGACTGTAACTTCAGGCGTCAACCTGAAAATACTTGGAGGTAGTATTGCTTTGCGTTGCAGTTTCAGTAAAGCGGACAGCCAGAATAGAGTTCAATTTTACAGTCTGACCTCTTGGTCATTACTTAAAGCCATAGAGCCATTTTTAATCTTTGCATTTTCTTCTTTGCAAGTAGTTTCTAAGACAGACAGCGTGTCATGTGCTAACTAAATTTCAGATTTTAAAAAGACATTTAGCTCTATATAACTCCAGATGATAAAAAACCCATTTAATGGAGAATGTTCTTTCGCTGTCTGCTTGGTCAATAAATTACATAGATTAATTAAGTCAGGCTGTCAGGACCAAGGACTGTCACTACTGATAGCCAATGGGGCTGTCCTATTTGTCAGAGATGAGGCTGGAGAAAGGCAGCCTTTGTCATGTAATTCTGTAATGAATATGAAAAAATATATGGCTCATGGTGGGGAAACTCTATCCACCCCCAGGCTGTATCTCAAGGCAAAGTAGATATGGTAGGAAGAAACCCCACCATTGTTGTCAATTGCTTAGTTGATTTCTTTTTTCACTTTTGTTCTGTGTTTCTTTGTATCTACCTTTGCCCTCTGCATGCCATGTGATATTCCTTCTGAATTGTAAGCATAATTAATGAACAACATTTCCCTTGCTCATCTGAATTGAAGCTATGTGTTACATGGGACTCACCAAAGACACAGAAAATGTTGTCCTTGCCCTCATGGAACACATAGAAAAAATAATACAACTGGAAAATGGAAAGTATCTCAGTGGGGGATCAGACTGGCAAAGTAGGAGTAACTTAATTAAACTGGAATCCAGGATCAGGATAAATGTGTGAGCATCACCAGCTGCAATCAAGCACTTAAGACTCCTAGGTGATCTTACCAGATGCCCCAGTCCTTGTACCCTAGTTGTCTCACTCATTCCTTTTCTTTCCCTCTCCTTGGACTTTAGCCTTGGTGCATATGATCTGAGACTGGCCAAATACGACCTTGACTTCTAGTATTTTGCTGTTGTGGTTGGGTGCTTTCCAGTCAATTTGGACTCATAGCGACCCCATGTGACAGAGTAGAACTGCCCCATAGGGTTTTCTTGGCTGTAATCTTTATGGAAGCAGATTGCTAGGTCTTTCACCTGAGGAGCCACTCAGTGGGTTTGAACTGCCAACCTTTTGATTAGCAGCTGAACACTTAACCATTGTGCTAGGGCTCCTTCCTAGTACTTTACTAGTGCCTTAGTCTTAACTGTATAACCTGGCTTCCCAACACACCTAAAATTCGTTAAGAAGAAATGCTAAAATCCCTCCCTTGACAAAATGCCAATATGAGTCAGATCAGTGGTCTGTCTTGCCCAGTATTCTAACTGACAAAGCCTCTAAAAATATTTTATGGAAAATCATTTTAGTTGTCCTCTATAGCACTGAGTCTCATAAGGCTAAGAAAACCAAAAACCAAACCCGTTCTCATGAGTCTATTCCCACTCATAGAGTTGAACTGCCCCATAGGGTTTCCAAAGAGCAACTGGAGAATTCGAACTGTCAACCTTTGGATTAGCAGCCAAATACTTAACCACTGCATCACCAGGGCCCCGTAAAGGCTAAGCAAACGACCCCTAAATAAGTCTTCTTTCCTTTAATAACCCAATTATTTACCTGCTTATTTAATAAGTGTTTATTGAGTGTCCACTATGTGCCTGGCACATGCAAGCACTGGGAGCATAAAATACAAATGAAATACAATTCCTGCACTCAAAGGATTCCGTGTATATTGGAAGAAACAGACATATCAAAAATAAAATATTGTGATAAAAAAAAGATTCTGTAAAATATATGTACAAGAAAGGAGGTAGTTAGAGAAGACTTTAAAGAGGTGAATAAGTTTGATCTGTGTCTAAAGCATTATTAAGAGTTTGTTAGGCATACTAAGGGAGAAAGAGTATTCCAGGCAGAGCGAGTCACATATATAAATGCCCAGCAGCTTGAAATGTTGTTGTTAAGTGCCCTCCAGTCAGTTCTGACTCGTAGCTACCCTATGTACCACAGAACGAAACACTGCCCAGTCCTGCTCCGTCCTTACAGTCGTTGTTATGCCTGAACCCATTATCGCAGCCACCATGTCAATCCATCCTGTTGAGGGTCTTCCTCTTTTCCGCTGACCCTGTACTTTACCAAGCATGATGTCCTTCTCCAGAGACAGATCCCTCCTGACAACATGTCCCAAGTAGGTGAGATGCAGTCTCACCATCCTTGCTTCTAAGGAGCATTCTGGTTGTACTTCTTCTAAGACAGATTTGTTCATTCTTTTGGCGGTCCATGATATATTCAGTATTCTTCGCCAACACCACAATTCAAAGGCCTCAATTCTTCTTCAGTCTTCCTTACTCATTGTCCAGCTTTCACATGCATATGATTCGATTGAAAATACCATGGCTTGGGTCAGGTGCACCTTAGTCTTCAGGGTGACAGCTTTACTTTTCAACACTTTAAAGAGGTTCTTTTGCTTCAGATTTGCCCGATGCAATGAGTCTTTTGATTTCTCGACTGCTGCTTCCATGGCTGTTGATTGTGGATCCAAGTAAAATGAAATCTTGACAACTTCAGTCTTTTCCCCATTTATCATGATGTTGCTCATTGGTCCAGTTGTGAGGATTTTCGTTTTCTTTATGTAGAGGTGCAATCCATACTGAAGGCTGTGGTCTCTGATCTTCATCAGTAAGTGCTTCAAGCCCTCTTCACTTTCAGCAAGCAAGGTTGTGTCATCTGCATAACGCAGGTTGTTAATGAGTCTTCCTCCAATCCTGATGCCCCGTTCTTCTTCATATAGTCCAGCTTCTCAGATTATTTGCTCAGCATGCAGATTAAATAGGTATGGTGAAAGAATACAACCCTGATGCACACCTTTCCTGACTTTAAACCAATCAGTATCCCCTTGTTCTATCCGAACAACTGCCTCTTGATCTATGTAAAGGTTCCTCATGAGCACAATTAAGTGTTCTGGAATTCCCATTCTTTGCAATGTTATCCATAATTTGTTAAGATGACACAGTCGAATGCCTTTGCATAGTCAATAAAACACAGGTAAACATCCTTCTGGTATTCTCTGCTTTCAGTCAGGATCCATCTGACATCAGCAATGATATCCCAGGTTCCATGTCCTCTTCAGAATCCAGCCTGAATTTCTGGCAGTTTCCTGTTGATATATTGTTGCAGCTGCTTTTGAATGATCTTCAGCAAAATTTTGCTTGTGTGTGACATTAATGACATTGTTCAATAATTTCCACATTTGGTTGGATCACCTTTCTTGGGAATAGGCATAAATATGGATCTCTTCCAGTCAGTTGGCCAGGAAGCTATCCTCCATATTTCTTGGCATAGACAAGTGACCACTTCCTGCGGTGCATCTGTTTGTTGAAACATCTCATTTGATATTCCATCAATTCCTGGAGCCTTGGTTTTCACCAATGCCTTCAGAGCAGCTTGGACTTCTTTCTTCAGTACCGTTTGTTCCTGATCATATGCTACCTCTTAAGATGGTTGAACAGCAGCTAATTCTTTTTGGTATAATTACTCTGTGTATTCCTTCCATCTTCTTTTGATGCTTCCTGTGTTGTTTAATATTTTCCCCATAGAACCCTCGCTGTTGCAACCCGAGGCTTGAATTTTTTCTTCAGTTCTTTCACCTTGAGAAATGCCAAGCATGTTCTTCCCGATTGGTTTTTATCTCCAGCTCTTTGCATGTGTCATTATACTGCTTTACTTTGTCTTCTTGAGCCTCCCTTTGAAATCTTCTGTTCGGTTCTTTTACTTCATCATTTCTTCCTTTTGATTTAGTTGCTGGACATTCAATAGCAAGTTTCAGAGTCTCCTCTGACATCCATCTTGGTCTTTTCTTTCTTTCCTATCATTTCAGTGACCCCTTGCTTTCTTCATATATGATGTCCTTGCACAACTCTTCTGGTCTTTGGTTGTTAGGGTTCAACATGTCAAATGTATTCTTGAGATGGTCTCTAAATACAGGTGGGATATACTCAAGGTCATACTTTGGCTCTCGTGGAGTTATTCCAATTTTTTTCAGCTACAACTTGAACTTGCATATGAGCACTTGATGGTCTGTTCCACAGTCAGCCCCTGGCCTTGTCCTGACTGATGATATTGAGTTTTTCCATTGTCTCTTTCCATGGATGTAGTCGATTTTTTTCCTGTGTATTCCGTCTGGCAAGGTCCATGTATATAGTCACTGTTTATGTTGGTGAAAAGGGTATTTGCTACGAAGAAGTCGTTGGTCTTGCAAAATATTATCATGTGATCTCTGACATTGTTTCTGTCACCCAGGCCATATTTTCCAACTACTGATCCTTCTTCTCTGTTTCTAGCTTTCACATTCTGATCACCAGTAATTATAAATGCATCCTGATTGTATGTTCGATCAATTTCAGACTGCTGAAGCTGATAAAAATCTTCAGCTTCTTCATCTTTTGCCTTAGTGGTTGGTGCATAAATTTCAATAGTAGTCGTATTAACTGGTCTTCCTTGCAGGCGTATGGATATTATCCTATCACTGATATTGTCGTACTTCAGGATCTTGAAATGTTCTTTTTGATGATGAAGGGAATGCCTTCATATAACCATAGCATAATTCTTATTCACTTATAGTCTAATATGCTTTCTTGAGTAGAAGAGAAATGGGCGAAGCCATCTTAATATTTTGAGCATGGGAGGGAAAAGGTGAGCTATGTGTTAGGAAGATTATTTTAGTATCAGTGTGGCAGGAGAGCGGGAGGATGCTGAGACTAGAAATAGGAAGACCAGTTAGGGGAGAGTGTTAGGTGTCTTTATACGACCTAATAAATATCGTAGAACCCCTCTTTTCTATGACTCAGACAAACCCTACCTAAGTTCTAAACCAACTGAGAAATAAGATGCAAAGTTGGGATATGGGAATGAAAATAACACCTTTAATACTGTAAAGGCGAGGAGGTTGGAAGATGTAACTAAAGGCTGGGAGGTTGGAGGATGTAACTGAGCATGAGAGCCAAATAGACGTTAATTTTCTGTGCCCTAGGCTAGAACTTGGAACAGCCTAGTAAAGGGAGAGTTTGAGTCTGTGAAACAGTACACTTGCCCAGATTACTGTCTCCCAGTGGTATGGATAGAGAGGGAAGGAAAAGGAGACCAAATCCCATACTTCACCCTCTTAAGAAATGTGGATCATTTAATTACACATTAATTTTTATATAATCTTTGTTCTTTTGGAGAGGAGTGGTTATTTAGATTTATTTCAGTATCCTGAAGAGAACAAATTCTATTATGTTGTATCTGCTACATAAAATGTTGTTATTACTTGCCGTCAAGTTGCTCTGACTCATGGTGAACAGAACAAAACATTGACTGGTCCTGTGCCATCTTCATGATCAAAAACTTGTGTGGAACAGTTGTTAATTTCCAAAGCATCCTTCTAAACTGTAAAGAATAGTTTTCCTTTGCTACCTAGCACAGATAACCAGGAACTGATTTCCAGAATTCAGACATAGTTTTTATTACTGCATTTGTGATGAAAATAGCTTGAGCTGAAATACTATCCATGGGCATCTTTGGTCCCTCAATAGTTTAACTCTGGAGCTGAGGAAGGGTACAGTTCATATTTCTAGTTGAATAACACTGACCACTTCAGTTCTAACTCTGAAATGTGAAATGACTATTTTCTTCAGCCGTTTTATGACCCTGGGTGTCAGGACTTTCTTTGATATGAAAGCCATCCCTCTTGAATAGTATACAACTGTCTTTAGCTTCTGGGCCCCTAAAGGCTCCCACAGTTAAGAGAAGCTTGATGTAGAACTGTCATTAAGAACTCTTGTCATAATTTAGAGACGATGTTAACCAAGCACACCAATTACATTCCTTGAATTCCGGATGTTGCCCTGCTAACTGGCATTCATGTAGCCTCTAGACTGTATTGTAAAAAGCCATTGGGTTTCTACATTGTGTTCTTTTCTTTTCAATTGTATAGTCCAAGCAAAAAGAAAGAAAACCCCTCAGGCTAAAAGTAGTCCTCATTCAGTAGCAGTTATTAGGTCTCACAGTCTTTGCTCCTAAGCTCTGAAACCTTCAAGGGGACTCACTATGTTTCTGGAAGATATCCCAAGACAGCAGTGCAGGAGGAAAGTGGTAGAGAATCTGGTTTTCGTTAGGAAAAGATTCAAAGCCAGGACATTCAATGTGGCATATTTGAGCAGTTACTCAGAGTACTCTGGACTGTTTGCTCAGTTGGATTCAGAACCTGTACTGGGAGGTTACTTTCCTTCTACAGTGATCACATAATCAGTCTAATGTTTATAATGTGACACACAGTGGCTATTAAATAAATATGTGTTGAATGAATAAATTAATGAGTATTCAAATGCTGGTTAAGAACATATAAAATTACTTCTGGTCTCTAATTTGGACAATGAAAAAACCAGTGAAATTCATGGGAACAGTGTTTTGCAAACTGAAGGTAACAACTCACTAGTGGGTTATAGAATCAATTTAGTGGACTACAACCATCATTTTAAAGAAATAGAATGGAAGGGAATTAAAAATATTGGGGTGTATTGCACATAAGCCTATTGCTGTTGAGTTGATTCCAACTCATAGTAACAGTAATTTTTTGTTGTTAATTTTTGTATATATGTGTGTGTAGTAAATACATACTGGGTCATGACTAAAATGTATTTTTTAATGTGGGTCACACAGTTAAAAAGGTTTGAGGTTGGCCAGCTATGGCACACAGACCAAATCCAGTCTAATGCCTGTTTTTGTAAATAAAGTTTTATTGGAAGATAGCTCTGCTCATTCATTTACATATTGTCTAGGTCTTCTTTTGCACTGCAATGGCAGAGTTGAGTAGTTGCTACAGAGACCAAATAGCCCACAAAGTCTAAGATGTTTACGCTTTAGTAGCCCTTTACAGAAAGTTTGCCGATGCCCATATTAGAAGATACTTGAAACCTTAAGCATAGAGAACCTGGTTTGGGGGGTTTAGAGAAAAGTAAAAGCTAATATAATATCATTTCTACTGACTTTGAGTTTATTTATCTTGCTTCTTTGGACTCAGGGCAAATGTTACTAGAGTTTGAAAGCATGTAAATGTATTTGAATTATGTTAATGGGAGATAATTTTAAAATTTGCACCAGAAATGGTTGTGCATTTACTGAACTTGGCCATGTTCTTAAGTAGTAGTGGGTTGAGGTTATCTGGTCTAGTGTGTAGTAAAGGTTCCTTACCCTATATAAATTTTGCAAATACTTCCCAAGAAGACCCTAGAAACCAGCGATATGACTAAACTACAACCTTTATATATGCTTTCAAAAATGTAAATCTATGCAACAAAAAACCTACATAAAAATGCAGTTAGACTAAAAGCTAAGAAGTTTCCTGAATACAACCAAACACTTCAAGGGACAGAGTAGGGGGGCGGGGGTCTGGGAACCATGGTTTCAGGGGACATCTAGGTCAATTGGCAAAACAAAGTATATTAAGAACGCGTTCTGCATTCCACTTTGGTGAGTGGCATCTGGGGTCTTAAACACTAGCAAGTGGCCATCCAAGATGCATCATTTGGTCTCAACCCATCTGGAGCAAATGAGAATGAAGAACACCAAAGACACAAGGAAAATATGAGCCCATGAGACAGAAAGGGCCGCAAAAGCCAGAGACCCCATCAGCCTGAGACCCGAAGAACTAGATGGTGCCCAGCTACAATGGGTGACTGCCCTGACAGGGAACACAACAGAGAATCCCTGATAGAGCAGGAGAAAAGTGAGATGGAGACCTCAAATTCTAGTATAAAAGACCAGACTTCATGATCTGACTGAGACTGGAGGGCCCCCAAAGGTCATGGTCCCTAGACTCTCTGTTAGTCCAAAACTAAAATCATTGCCAAAGCCAACTCTTCAGACAAAGATTAAACTGGACTATAAGACATAAAATGATACTGGTGAGGAGTGGTCTTCTTAGCCCAAGTAGACACATGAGACTAATGTGGGCCACTTCTGTTTGGAGGCAAGATGAGAAGGCAGAGGGGGACAGGAGCTGAACGGACACAGAAAATACAGGGTGGAGAGAAAGAGTGTGTTGTCATGTTGTAGGGAAGCAACTAGGGTCACATAACAATGTGTGTATAAGATTTTCTATGAGAAACTGAAACTGTAAACTTTCACTTAAAGCACAATAAAAAAAATGCAGTTAGAGTTGGAGAACTAAAAAATATACCATAGGGAGGTAGACATGAAGCTAGCTATGTGCAAGGAATAAAGCAGGGCAAGTAGCACCTAATTGCCTTTTCTCTTTCCCCAAATTTTGGCTGTTTCTCACCAGCAAGAAGGATTGCTTGTTATACTCGTTTACATTTGTTTAAGCCAGGCTTATTGAGCCATATGTTCAACAGCTGTGGTGGATGCTGGCAACTGTGAGCAATCCCTAAGCTGGAGCTCAGGGTATGTAGATGTGATGGTGAGAGGATGAGACTGTGGAGAAGTTGGCAATGTGCACATAATCCATGAGAGGCACCCTGTGAACCAAGCTAAGGAGAGATTGAGCTCTATCCTATAGGGAATGGGCAGCCATGGGACAATTTCAGCTAGAGGAGGCAGATAATCAAATTTGTATTTTAGATACTCTTTGCACTATAACCAATGGGTTGAAGAAGGTAAAGACTAGAATGAGGGAGACCAGTTAGGTTACTTTAGCAATTCAGTTGAGAAGTGATAAAGGCCTGAATTTAAAGAGTGCAGTGAGCTTATGAACCGAGTCGTGGGGACAGATATGAAATATATTTAGGAATTAGAACCACAACATTAGTTGGGAGCAATATCAAAAGATTAGTATGGATGTTAAGCAGGAATCTCTAATGGAGGGCCTTTTAAGCCACATTAAGGAATTCGTACTTTACCCTTAAGGGTACTATGGAGCCACTGATGGAAAAATCACTGCTACGGTGTGAAAAATGGATTGAAGGGAGATAAGCACAGGGGTAGGGAGACCTGTTGAGAGGCCATTTCCAATAGACCTGATTAGAAAGTGATTTTGAGTGGCTGTGAGTGTATTAATCACATAAAATTCTTCCTCTCTCCTGTAGACACAAGTGGAACAATTCGGTTGTGAGAGTATACAATCTAGTGCACACGATTAAGGAGAAGATATTCCAGACATACTAGTAGTAGGATACTGAACTTCTGTCCCATACAAAGCTCTGAAATTCTATATGTGAACATGTATTTAGGGAGATATCAGCTCTTCTGCTGTAGTAGATTATCCTTTAGGGATACCCACTTGAAGTATTAAATTACCTGTATCTGCTCTAAAGTGCTAGCACTGGGTTTGGTTTTTTTGTTTGTTTGTTTGTTTGCTCTAAAGTGAACTAGGGAAAACAATGGACCCATTCCTTCCTTTTCATATTTGTTTGAAATCCAGTACCAAGGATATTCACAACGACAGCAATTGACTGCAGGAAAGAACTTGACGACTTGTCCCCAATGGGACATCTGACCTTGTGACTTCATCTCGCATATATTATTGTTATTTATTTGATCCCTAAAGAAACATAAGTTCTGCTTCTCTGGCAGTAGAAATTTGCATAAAACCAAGATCTCCTATGAAACTATACCCTTTCAATTAATCTTTGCAAGAGGAAGGGATTAGAGTCATCTGTGAATTACACCGCTAATTAATTTTTACACAAATCAATTTTATGCCAAATACACAAGTCAATCTTGCACACCTCTGA
The DNA here is from genome assembly GCF_024166365.1 of Elephas maximus indicus. Lineage (NCBI taxonomy): Eukaryota > Metazoa > Chordata > Mammalia > Proboscidea > Elephantidae > Elephas > Elephas maximus. The sequence continues at coordinate 53,294,506 of NC_064846.1, read as the reverse complement.
ATGCTGCATATATCCATTGCCTTAAAAAATCTTCAGTCAAGTTATCACCCCATTATTTCTCATGCAGAAAAACAAATACAGAGGATTCCTTACCCCTTCTGTGTTAACTCTGATGTTTGAAGGCGCCTTGAATGATCTGTTTCCTCTCTTTCTGTACATGTGTTTAATATTAAATATTCATTTCTTTTAATAGCAAATATCCTACTTTGCACAATACTTCTGATCTCGAGAAGAATATCAACTTTTATTGGGCCCCAGTATAACTTCCTGGCCTATTATTAAAGCTCTTTTAATGCAAGTTGTTTTGAGAGGCAAATTATCTTGTGTATCTTTAGTGTCATTCACTCAAGCCTCTGAGAGGCTGCTGTAAATACATTTTAGTAAAATTTTCTTCTTTTAAAATAATTTTGCCCCAACATTTACATGCCACTTCATGATTCCATATTGAATTCTTTTTTTCGTTTGTTTGTTTGTTTCTCTCAAGACATGGAAAGACTGTTTCTATCTAAACTATATCTTTGAATTAGTACACAGTTTTATCCAGAAGGAGCTATAGCCAACCTTTATCAATGAGGTCACAAGTTAATATCAGGCAGATGCAGACTTTCAAAGACAGATAATGGGAGGGAGGTTATATTTTTGAAGTCTAGTTCCCACGCTTCCAATACCATTTCTTCTTTAGGATCTTTTTCACCATCACCTTCCCTGTACCCCATCTCTGACAGTTTTTGGAAAAACATCCATTTCACTGGATGTAGTGTGACTACTATGTTTTACTTATCTATGTTTAGATTCCCACATGTTTAGATTGGATTATTATGAATAGAGTGTCCCCTTCATACATACATCCCATGGAGATCCTGTGGTAAAACATAGCCCTGGAGTATTGTGTCTTTTCCACTATCACTACAGTAAGATATTGCCCTTGTGGACATTTTATAATAGCTTCCCTGAAGAAGGCTACAGATGAAATGATCCTGGAGCCAGCAGTCAGCTCTATGAATAATAACAGTGTCTATTATGTGTTTGCAGTGTGCCAGGTACTGTGCTAAGGACTTTATATCCATTATCTCATTTCATCCTCATCACAACTCCATGAGGGGAGTTCTAAGAAAGCTTGCTTAATTTAAAAATATAATAAAATCTTAATTATTCATGCTTGTGAAAAGAGGTGGTGGGGTCACTATATGGCCTTTGAATATATTCTCGTATTTACATTTCACTATGAATAACACATACTTTGGACATGTTACCATCACATGTACTTTGGACATGTTATCAGGAGGGACAAGCCCCTGGAGAAGGACATCATGGTTGGTAAAATAGAGGGTCAGTGAAAAAAAGACCCTCAGTGAGATGGTTTAACAATGTGGGTGCAACAGTGCACTCAAGCATAGTAACTATCGTGAGGATGGTGCAGGACTTGGCAGTGTTTCATTCTGTTGTACATAGGGTTGCTATGAGTCAGAACTGACTTGATGGCACCTAACAACAACAACAACATGAATAATAATAATGGCTAGCGTGTATTGAGTGCTTAGTATGTGCCAGTCACTATACTGTGCACTTTGGATCATTACAAAGCAGATTCTATAAATTATGGTTATTATGGGTGAGGGAACTGAGAATCACAGAAGTTAACAAACTGGTTCACGGTCATGTTGTAAAATGGGCAAATGGGATTCAAACCTGGTTTTGGCTGACTCTAAAGTCTGTGCTCTTAACTCCTATGTCCCTTTACTAGCATTCTTATATATCTCCTTACCATATCCCAGGTGCATTGTAACTTTCTCTTAAAAATCGTCAGGGTGGCATTTTTTTCTCTCTGTTATTTTTCTCAACTTGCCTTGCTTTATTGGCTCTACTGGACCTGGTCTGTTCTGCCCTCCTAAGAGAGAAAATCGTCTTCAGGAAAACTTGTCTTTTTTATTTTGTTTTTTGTCATTGCTAAATTGTCAGCTGTGAGCATGGAAGCTATTCATATGCCTTATGGTGCTCTCCCTATCTCTATATAAATGACACTGGGGTCCTGAATTCTCTGTGAAAATACTGTAACTGTGAAATTACCCCAATCGTGTATCCGGCATCTTTATGAACTTTCTGCTGAGGCTCTAGACAGCATTTTCAGATCCCCAAACATGGGGAAGAAATCAAACTAAGTAACTATTTACGTAAGTTTTTAAATGCTCACAGTGGAAACAAATGGGATTTGAAAAAGATTCAGAGTATGAAAAGATCCCCTGAAAATGTGTGTCCCTATTCATATAAATTACACTCAATCAAACTAATTAGTTGAAAAGCTAGTTTGTTTAGAAATATTTTATATTCAAGTTTTCCACCAAAAAATATTTTCTTTTATAATGAAGTTGCCTTTATAACTGTTTTCAAATGTAGGAAGAACCCCTGAGATGGTCTGGACCGTTTATCCAAATGACATATTTTTCCATTATAGTGCAAGTCTGAAACACAAAAGTAGAAATATAGAACCAGGTACTGCCATTTAATCTCTCTTGTCCTCAGTCTCTTCATCTATACAGTAAAGTAGTTGTCTCATTCACCTCCAAGGTCCTTTCCAACTCTGACATTCTTTATCCTTACCCTGGTCGATCTGGCTCTAAATAACCTAGCTATTACTATATTTGGAGCCCTGGTGGCACAGCGGTTAAGAGCTTGGCTGCTGACCAAAATGTTGGCAGTTCGATTCCACCAGCCGCTCCTTGGAAACCCTATGGGGCAGTTCTACTCTGTCCTATAGGGTCTCTATGAGTCAGAATTGACTCGATGGCAGTGGGTTTATTACTATGTTTTAAAATCCTAGGTGATTATGATCTTCCTGTTTTTGTCTTTTTCCTAAACTTTTTATACCTTTTACTAGTGTAAAGTGCCTAAATTTAAATTCCCCTGTGTGGCATAGTGGTTAAGTGTTACGGCTGCTAACTAAAGGGTCAGCAGTTCAGATCTGCCAGGTGCTCCTTGGAAACTCTATGGGGCAGTTCTGCTCTGTCCTATAGGGTTGCTATGAGTAGGAATCGACTCGAGGGCACTGGGTTTGGTTGGGTTTTGTTGTAATATGGGCAGGAAGACCTCGGAAGTATTCCCAAATAAGAGACATAAAGGTGATTCAAATGCAAACTGAGACATCTTAGATGTTAGAAAACATTGATGTAGATGATTCCTTCTCATCTAATTAAACCTCTTTTTTTATACCTCAGTACTTCCTGGCTCCTATAGCAATTGCCAAATTGAAGGGGCACTTTTGTACCATTTAATTAAATTGTATTTTAATATTTTGTGGAGATTAGACTTATAGTCTCAATTAAAGTATAAGTTCCTTAAGGGCAGAGATCATGGTTTTGTCTTATTTTTGTATTTTCCACAAGGCATAACATCCTGAAGAATCCATGGTGACCATTCAGATCATTGTTAAACTACATTTGCTGTTGAAAAGCCCCATATAATTTAGTGTCAGGTGTAAATTCTGTTCAAAATGGTGAACTGAGCAGAAAGGGACTACACTCTACCACTGTAAACACACAAAATGCTGGATAATATATAGTTTTTAAATGTTCATAGATAAACCTGAAAGCATGAAAGGGACATCTCCAGATATTGAAAATGAAGGAGGAGCACATAGCTCAAGTGGTGAGTGAGAGTTGAAGCAGCACAGAATGTGAAGAACCTGGAAACTAAACACACCTTACCTTAGAGGCTGGGAATCTAATGCCTCATAGTTTGGGAGCACAAGTGGTTCCAGGTTTCGGGAGACCTGAAATTTATATAGTGGGTTTTTTTTGAAATTTATACAATTCAAGAATTTTTCTTTAAAACTCTTCTTACTTTTTCAATTTCACCAAAACCCATGACCACATGGAGACATTTTTAGGGCCATTCCTTGGGCCTTGGAAGACGACCTTGCAAGTGAGCTGTCAAGGCCACAAGCCCTATAAAGGGCGAAGAACTGGAACTAGCTTCCCTACATGGAGCTCAGAACCAGAAAAACAATGCATCATTCATTTCAAGCTACTGGAAAAACTCTGCTGACTGGCCTAGGGTTTTGCAAATAATTCATTACTCACCTCAGGCTTTGGGTAGGAATACTCACCTGGGACACTAGTTGTAGAAACCTGGAGCCAATTAAATGGTTGTAAAACCTGATTTGAAAATGATGAAACCATACTGGTCAGGGAGTACCTGGGTGGTGCAAAGATTTAAGCACTCAACTACTAACTGAAAGATTGGTGGTTCAAACCAACCTAGAGGCACCTTGGGAGAAAGGCCTGGTGATCTGCTTCTGAAAGGTCACAGCCTTGAAATCCCTGTGGAGTACAGTTCTCCTCTGCAACACATAGGGTCACCATGAGTTGGAATTGACTCAGTGGCAATGGGTTGGTTTGGGATAGTGCTCAGGGAGAGGAATCTATGAAATCACTCTAGAGGAGGCTATCACAGCCCATGGACTATCCATGCCTTCTGCAGAAAATGTGCTCATGTTTCCATAGAACACAAACTCATAAATAAAAATTATAAAACATGTAAGAAACTTCAATATCAGGAAAGATTCCCCACAGAACCAACAGATGGGAATCCACATCCGAGCAACTGGAGATAGCAGAGCTATCTGAGAAAGACTTTAAGAAAATAAGAATGTTTAAATGTATATGTGTGCATAGATACATATATACATACATGTAAAATTTTTAATAAAGTCTCATTATTTTCAAGTATATATACTATTTTGTCTCATAGAAGTTATATTAGTCAGCTTGGGTTAAGTTATGCTGTAGTAATGAACAGTCCTAAGATCTCAGTGGCTTCCAAAAACTAAGGTTGATTTCTCACTTCTGTTAGGAGTTTTCTTCAGTTTGACTACAGCTCTGCTCTATGCCTTTTTCACTCTGAGATCCAGGCTAAAGCAGCAGCCCCCATCTTGGACATTGCCATTTTCATTTCAGAGGGAAAAGAGGAAGGTACTAGATCATTTGATGGTTCTTAAAACTTCTGGGAAGTTGCATACATAACATCCACTCATGTTGCATTGGTCAAAGCAAGTCATGGTTCCAGGCCGGCAGACAATGGGGCAGAGATAGATAATCCTCCTGTAGGGAAGGAGAGTGAATATGTTGAACAAAGGATGCAAAATTTGATTTGACAAATAGAAAATATTTGATATTAGCAAAGGAATCCTTCTGTTATGTATGAGGCCTGACAATCATTATTTTAAGTAGTTTCCCCCCATAGTTTTAAACACTATTAAAAACTGTTGATATAATAAGGAAACTCCCACCACTTTCAAAGTAGCCAGAACAAATTTTACAGACAGAAACTCCATTCCCTCAATTCTACTTCCAATTCAAAGTTCCTTCTGAATATTTAGTCCATTGCTGACCTCTAATGTATGGTTTGATTATTTCTCTCTCTCTCTCTGGAACTTAGGATATGCACAAGATCATGGGCAGAGTAAATGAGGTGGAACAATGGTTTGTTTGTTTGTTTGTTTGTTTGTTTTTCTTCCCTCACCAGGGCAATCTAATTTTCCCCAACTTTGCCATGAATGCCGCAGCAGGTTAATTCCAATAGCAACACTCGTCTTCTATCCACAAATCAGGTCCACTTCTTGGACTGGTTACTGATGCTGCCAGGATAGAGGAAAGTGAATAAAAGGAAAAGCCATGTTAATTTCAAGCTCCATTTAGAAACACACTAGAAAAATCAATGGCTGGTAAATAGAAATCGGCAAAATTGGCGGGAAGAATTTTTATATTTAAGCATAGAAGGGATCAGAATATAAATCTGTACACTGACCAGATAATATCCAAAAAAAAAAAAATGATGACGATACTGGAAAGGCACTTGACAAGGCTCTTTCCTAATGTATTAGGGCACTGAGGAATGTCTGCCTCGTAGATTCACTGAACCAAGTTCCTGTCATTTTACATTTTGGAATAAAAGTTTTGATTAAAGTTAGTCATTGAGTTTCCCTAGCCTCACAGATTTCACAGAACTGAGGTAGGGAGATACCGGCTCCTTGATGGAGTGACTAACGAATAGCTTTAGTCCTACAGGGATATAGGAAATCTGGATTCTAGTGGGGTCTACTCATGGGGAGGGGCTCTATTATTCAGGCTTAACAATCGTTTTCTATGGTGAATTTAGTCTCACTGTCACTAATTCTTCAGTGTTACATCTGAGAAATGGGACACTGTTCAGAGATCTCCCTAGCCTATTACAAAATAAGAGGCTTTCCAACTTTGTGATGCTAAACCAACCAAAACCAAACCCACTGCCATCGAGTCGATTCTGACTCCATCGAGTCGATTCTGACTCATATATATAGGACATAGTAGAACTGCCTCATAGAGTTTCCACGGAGAACCTGGCAGATTTGAACTGCTGACCTCTTGGTTAGCAGCCATAGCACTTAACCACTACGCCACCAGGGTTTCCTTGTGATGCTGAAGGAGAAAATTAATTCTCCCATCCCTGTCCTCACCGATTTGCAGAACTAATCTGAAGTTTATTTTCCTCTATGAAGCCTACCCTGACAATTCAGACCTTGCTTATTATTATTATTTTCCTTTTCTGAACTCCAGGGAGAAGCTACAGCCCTATCCCGTCCAACATTATTATTTAAATTCATTCATCCTGAGTTTACTGAGTACCTACAGTGTCAGGTACTGTGCTTACAATGGAAAACAGAACAAACCCATTGCTGTTGAGTCGATTCCAACTCATAGTGCTTACAATGAAGATACCAAAAAAAAAAAAAATGATAAGCCATGGGCCCTACCTCAAGATGCTCACAGTCTCATGGAGAAAGACAGACAAGTAACTGGACAATGAAAAGCAACAACGCGTAAGCATAGGGTGCTATGGAAACACTTAGGTGTATATATATATGTATTTTTTTTTCTCTCCCTGAACAGATTGTAAATTCCTCTAAGACAAGAACCATATCTTTCACTTTTTTTACATTCTCTATAATGCCTGGTTTATAGTGCCCTTGATCTGGAGTTCTTTTTGCCCCAGGTATCTGCATGCCTTATTTTCTCTGGAACCCTGGTGGCATAGTGGGTAAGAGCTCGGCTCCTAACCAAAAGGTCAGCAGTTTCGAATCCAGCAGCCACTCCTCGGAAGCCCTATGGGGCAGTTCTACTCTATCCTGTAGGATTGCTGTGAGTTGGAATCGACAGCAACAGGTTTTTTGTTTTTTTTTTTTTTGGTATGTACCCAGGAGCTCTGGTGACACAGTGGTTAAGTAATCAGCTGCTAACAGAAAGATCAGCCGTTCTAAGCCACCAGCCACTTCTTGGGAGAAAGATGTGACAGTCTGCTCCTGTAAAGATTACAGCCTTGGAAAGCTTATGGGGCAGTTCTACTCTGTCCTATAGGGTCACTATGAGTGGGAATCCACTCGACAGCAATGGGTTTAGTTTTTTTGGTTTGGTATTTTCTCTACTCCTGTAAGTCTTTGCAAAATTTCAAGTTCTCAGAGACACTTTAGCTGACTACCCTGTTCAGAATTAACACTCTCCCCCCACACATATATGCAGTCATATTCTGGAAATACATATGCTCTGTACTCGTTTTTTTGTTTTTCCTACTTAGCGCCTATCACCATCTGACATACTATACCATTTGCTTATTTAATGTTGTTTATTATCTGTCTTTTTTTTATTATTCTTATCTGTCTTGCCTGCTAGAATGTAAGGTCACCGAGGACAGGGATTGGATCTGTTTTGTTCAGTTTTACTTCCAGAAAGGGCTACACATCTTAGTAACTCAACTTAATGAATAGGTGGTAACAGCCCAAGTTGGCACCCAAGAAATAAGAGTTTCTTTAATAGGTGAAATTATTTCTTTTGCATCATACTAAGCTACTACTGCCTTTGTTTCTGGTTTGACTTGATATTAACAGGCTTGGTCTGCCATTCTTAGACCTTGAAGAGCTGAAACTCTTCTGGCCACATGAGAACCCCACATAACTTTGCAGCAATGAAATGAAGGCCTCCTGCCTTAACTGAGCCGCCTTTGACCCTCTGAAGGCATTCTGCACTTGAACCATGCTTTGAGAAGCTCTGACCTAGCTCATGAAAACTGTCCTTTTAAATGTATGTCTAGTGTGTACCATTTGTTTGTGACCAGGATAATTAAGCCCTATACGTTGGTTTTGATTTGGGATTGTCTACAAGTTAATAAAAATTTCATTATATTGAAGAAGTCAGAGATTTTGTTTTCTCCTTGCTCCACTTTAGAAAAGTGAAGTAGATTTCTTAATCCTGGTGTCGGTTATTGAAACCTATTTACTACCAAATATTTGGCTAGTTCCAAGGCAGAGGTTGGGCAGAGGTTGAAGAAATGGCAGCAGTTTCTGTTTGGAGGTTCTTGATTATTTTTCCTAAATGGGAGAAAAAAACAACAGCACACACACACATAACTAGTTCACACACACACACACACACACACACACACACACACACACTCCTCAAATCACTGTCATGGATTTCCCCTTTTCTTTTCCAGCTTCTTGCTTTAAAATGCTCATTTTGGAAAAGATTTCAAAAGAGCATTATTGAAGAATTTATACATGTAGCTATTTAGGAGAACTCAGAACCAACTTGGGAATAATGTCTGAGTCAGATTTGCAATGCAAACATCAAGCAGGCGCAACAGAGCCATCAACAATTTTAATCAATGGAGCTGTCTGTGCATACAGGGCTTTTTTTTTTTCCTTTTTTTGAGATATACCCAGGGGCAAAGGTGATGAAGTAAGTTCAGTCTGTGAGCAAAGAGCATTGTTTACTGGAAAAGACAGCAAACAGGCTCATAGACTGGTAGTGGGCATGTGCAAGACCCGGAAAAAAACGATGTTAAGGTTCCAAAGAAATTTAGGAAAGGATTTAGTAAAAATCTAAGCCTTCATGCTGTAGCATATCATTGGCTAGTGTTGGGAATGGCTTATAGAAAACTGTGGGTTAAGAGTCTTCTGGCTTTTATTTCACAGATACTCTCTGCCAAGTGGCTTCACACTGCTCTTACTGCTACTTCAGCACATCTTTGTGTCCATGGTCATATTGCCTCTGGGCTATAACATCACTTTGCGCAGATCCTGGGGTATTGGAGCAATCAGAACTGTAGTCTCACTGTACCTCTGCCAAGATGTAATGGCCTCCCCTTTGACCTGGCTCTACATTAATTCTTTATTATCTCTTGATATGGCAATTCAGGGCCTTTCTGCATTTCTTATATGTGGGTAAAATTATAATAATAACCATGATTTGTCGAGGACTGCATATCTGGCAGACACTGTGCTTTATATATCTGCCTTAGTTTTTACAACAACCCAGTGAGGTAGGTATTCTTATTACACACATTTCAAAGATAAAGAACCTGAGGCACAGTGAAGTTGAGTAACTTACGCAACCTCACTCAGGCTCTTATGCTATTTGCTTTTCAACAAATAATTTGTTTTATAAGGATCAGCACGAAGCTGGTTCCTATGAGGTGGAGGTTAAAGATGTCCCAAATGTCCAACTTTTCCAAGGTGCTATACTACTCCATCATCTCTAAAATTAACTACTCTTTCTTCCGTGAGTACTCTCCCTCCGTTCTTTGGGTTCCCTAATTCGCTGCAGTGTCTCACAGAACTCACAACCGTATGAAGGAAATGGCTCACATGTTTATGGAGGCTGGCAAGTCGCAAATTCATGGGTCTGGCTTAGGCTTCTCCTGACCCTTGTGGCTGCAGGAGTTGACAATCCCAAACCGGCAGTTCAGACCACAAGCTGCTGGCTCACAAGGCTGTGGAAGCTGGCGAACCAGGTCACATGATAGGCTGCCAGCCCAAGGGCTGTGGAGGCTGGCAAATCCCAGAATCTGCTGGTCAGACAGCAGGCCTCTGGGGAGGTCAAGTGATCACAAACCAGACTCCGGATCCATATGCAGAGAGAGAGAGCCTCACCAGAACATACATGTGTCTTAGATAAAGGCCACACCCCAGGGAAGGGCATAACTTGAGTAAGGTTGGGGCTTGAGTCACACCCTCCTGCAAGCCTGCCACCCAAGACACACCTTACACCAATCCTGCCTCATCCACAGGTAGAGGTCAGGACCCACAACACATACAATGGAGGGCAACCACACAATACTGGGAATCATGGCCTAGCCAAGCTGACCCATAACCCCAACCATCACAGGTTCCATATACCTCCTTATTTGCATAGTCCCATTAAGTCATTGTATGTGAGTCACAAAGTTCATGGGTAGAAGGGCCATATTAAGTATTTCATTGCACTGCAGCTTTACTTTGATTTCCTGTAAAGTAGGTATCACAGAGTGTGGGATTCTCTTTGGAGTTAAGTAAACATACTGTTATGTACATCTAGACAGTTAATCATAGCTAACCTAATGAGTATGCCAGTAATTTTAGGAGCTCTTGGGAAGTCTCTTTGATCCCCAAAATATCTTTCCTACTGGATTACTGATGACTAAAATCTTAAAATTCAAAACTACTTTATTTTGGCCTGAAGTTTCTCACTCTCGGTTTAGAAGACAGATATTTCTGGAAGCCTCAATATGAAAAATATTACCAGCATTAACATACATGTATTTTATCAGCTTTTTTTTTTTAATGAGCAAATTTTGGTAGGAGCGAGTTCAGAGAATGTGTGGACTCTGGATACCTAACTTTGGTAAGAAAAAGGCCAGAACCAAGGGGTACGTGGGAAGAGGAAGATGTTAAGTTCACCAAAAGATCAAGTGCATCATGATTTCAAGTTGAGCCCACCTTACAGTTAATAAATACTTTTTAATGATGTAGTATGTATTTTTTTTAATATTAGGAGTTATTCACAAAGCCGTATAAAAAACATAAAGAAAGTATGATATGTTTGGTATGGTAATTCATGATTTTGTTTTTTTGATCCTCTATTTTAAGTTGTACATATTCAATGTAAATAAGTAAGTTATTGTGTAGTAATACATTGTTAGTTGAAATTTAGAGTGAGTCATTACCCAAATGGCACATAGCTTCAGACTAGTGAAAATTCTCTTTAGTCCTTTCTCTTTCTGTTTTTGAATACAAAATTGGGAGGAAAACACATTAATTTATAAAAGAGACCAGAAGTAGTGGGAAAAAAAATACAGGGATGAACAATTGATGGCTCTTTTGCAGGTGCACTTTCTTGCAGTATTCATGAGAAAATCAAGTATCACATATGTGTCAGTTGACAACTTGTTTGACACACAGCAGTTTTATTTTCAAGTGTAGTATGTTGATTCTTTATTGGATTATTTGGGGCTCTCTTTGCTGAGTGGATTTTATATTTCCTTTGCAATAGAATATACATTAAATTCTTGCCCAGAGCAAATTTCTTCCATATACTTCTAGCGTCCTAAGTCTGGTGCAAATTATGGCACTAGCTTTTGTTGGCATGATGTGTTATATCTTGTAAATGTAGCCGATTGACTTCATCCTCTATGCATGTGTGAAGTGAGCTAACAGGAGTTGCTTTGTGACAGCATATCATATTTTTTTGGGCCACAGTCATATGATTTGTGTGAGTCCTTTTGGGTAAGGTGGGGGGAAAGTAAAAATGCGAAGCCAGAATCACTCAAAATAACAAAGATCCTATCCAACACAGACTAAGTTTGGACTGAATTACATGTAAAGAATGGTTTGCAGGTAGCAGAGGACATTGGGGAAGTTGCCAATCAGTTAGGATAATGTGAGTAATACAGGAGTAGGGGAGTAGACTGAACTGGCAATGAAACTATAGTACCTCGCACTTTCCCTGCTCAGTCCACTAAATCTCTTGCGATATTTTCCTTGCCCCCTACGGCTCTTTACTTTCCTTTCAAGTAATTGCAGTCACTCACAAATATGCCAGTCATCTTCTATGGCAGTTGGTTTCTCCTCAAAGAATGCCCAAAACAAATTATGGAGAAAAATCTTAGAATTGAAGATATGTGGCCTCACCCTAGTAAGCCGGTCACATTCTCCCATGGCAAGCCACTGAGTGAAGCTTCTATGGGACAGCCTTGTCATACATTGGCACTCTTTCTAACCTCAAGATAGGGCTTTTTTGGAAAAAAACATAGTCCCATTGACCAGATGACCCCTGGAGTGGTCTGTCATACCATAGAACTTCCAGGAATAGATAAAAATTATTTTTCCACTCACTTTTCATACCAGCTAAGAATGCATTTTCTTATTGGAGCCTGGACAAATAAGATTGTTTCCTACATGTAATATTTTCCAAGAAGTTGGTCTTTCCTCCAAATCTCTACTTATATAATTCCATCATCCACGTTCACCACTTAGAGCCCTTTCCTAAGCAAGGAGTCAGAGCTTCCTGACACCGTCTGCACAGAAGAAACATTAATTACTATATCATAAAAATCCAAATTTGCTGTAGTTTGGATAGAAGAGGCCTGGTGACCCAATGTTTAAGCACTAGGCTGTTAACAGAAGGAGTAGCAGTTCCAACCCACCCTGCAGCTTTGTGGGAAAAAGATCAGGAGATCTGCTCCCATAAAGATTACAGTCTAGAAAACCCTATGGGGCAGTTCTACTCTGTTGCAAGGGGTCTCTATGAGTAGAAAATTGACTCAACTGGATGGTACCTAACAACAACAACAACAGTGTGATTCTCACTATGTAAACTATTTGAAATAATGCATTCCTATGGGTCGGCAGAGGGTGGATGGAAGTATAATATCTTAGAATTTAAACATTCTGTCACAAAACTATATAGCTTTTTGTTCTCCCAAATCAAAGGCTCAATAAAATAAGAGATCCTTCAAAATGTTTTCAACTTGTGCGTCCCATGATTGAGTTTTGTAGGTTATAAATGTTTAGATGCTACGGACTGATTGTGTATCCTAAATGTTTCAGTGAAGACCTAGTTTTGCCTATTGGTTATTAATGTGTAGCGTGTTGTAGCAGCACTATACCCTTTTAAAAGTAGTTTCCTACTGAGACTTTACACAAAATCATTCCAGTCTCTCAAACTTTATTTGACATGAGGTGAGATTTTCATGGAAACGAAAAGTAGCTTCTCTTTTTAATTTTTTACTCTTAATGAAGCTTCCTTAATTAAGAGTAAAAATACTAATTTTGTAGTTATTTTTATCTGACTCAGAGAAAATTTTAAAGGGTTGAAAAATGAGATTGATCTTTCTTTAGGTTTTTTTTTTTTGCAAATGAACACGAGGTCTTCATTTCTTTTCTTAGAAAAGTTGCTGGTTTTAATTCAGTAAAAAGAAGTATCCATTTCTCATATTTTTCTGTAAATTGCATTGAATCTTGTTGTAGTCACATTAGGAAGTAATGATTTATATGCTTTCTAATTATTTATCTGCTTACATAAGCACAGTTCCATTTTTAAAATGTTATTGAATTAATGCTGTGATACATGGAACAAAGAGAAATAATTTCCATAGATTAAGCTTGACTTCTCAACAACCTGATCCTGTTTTTCATGTCCTGCTCTGTAATATAGGTGTATGCAGGTACCAAGCTGGTAATTTATTATAAGATTTTAATAGACTCTGGGAAGAGTGTATAGAAAATGCTTATCTACTGAAAAGTGGCTGTTTCCCTGAATATAAACTCTTAAGAGGCTGAATCCAAGAAGTTAAATATCTGTCCTTTTTTCAGAACTAGGGACACATTACAACCTGAAGAGGTATCTGTTGCTCTCTCTTTCCTCACACAGGGATATTGGAATGAGAAGGTGGATATATATAGATGAGAGAATGGTGAGAATCTTTTGAAGACTTTTTCCAGAGTCTCCTCTTAAGTTGAAGCTTAGAGAAACTGAGAAATAAGTGGCTTAAAAAAAGGGAGGGGGGGATATAATAAAAGTTTATTTTAAAAAATGGCAATTTTATGGAAAATCCAAGCTTTACTCTAAAGGAAAAATATTCTACCATGTTTTAAGTCATATTTTGTGTATATGTTTCTTCTGAGGAATAGTTTTTTTTTCCTGAAAAGGCATGAACATCTCATTTTGTAATAGACAAACCAAGCCAAACCTGTTGCCGTTGAGTCAATTCTGACTCATAGCTACCCTGTAGGGTACAGTAGATGACCCCATAGGGTTTCCAAGGATTGGCTGGTGGATCTAAACTGCTGACCTGTTGGTTAGCAGCCAAGCTCTTAAACACTAGACCATCAGGGCTCCTTATAATACGCAGGACATTGCTATTTACAAGATGTAAACATGCTTGAAGAACATGGTATCAGGATTGGAGGAAGACTCATTAACAACCTGTGGATATGCAGATGATACAACCTTGCTTACTGAAAGTGAAGAGGACTTGAAGCACTTACTGATGACGTTCAAAGACCACAGCCTTCATTATGGATTATACCTCAACATAAAGAAAACCAAAATCCTCACAATTGGACAAATATGCAACATCATGATAAACGGAGAAAAGATTGAAGTTGTCAAGGGTATCATTTTACTTGGATCCACAATCAATACCCATGGAAGCTGCAGTCAAGAAATCAAAAGATGCATTGCATTGGGCAAATCTGCTGCAAAAGACCTCTTTAATGTGTTGAAAAGCAAAGATGTCTCCTTGAAGACTAAGGTGCACCTGACCCAAGCTACGGTGTTTTCATTCGCTTCATATGCATGTGAAAGCTGGACAATGAATAAGGAAGACCAAAGAAGAATTGATGCCTTTGAATTGTGGTGCTGATAAAGAATATTGAATATACACAGTGGACTTCCAGAAAAATGAACAAATCTGTCTTGGAAGAAGTACAGCCAGAATGCTCCTTAGAAGCGACGATGGTGAGATTTTGTCTCAAGAACTTTGGACGTGTTATCAGGCGGGACCAGTCCCTGAAGAAGGACATCATTCTTGGTAAAGTAGATGGTCAGCAAAGAAGAGGAAGACCCTCAGTGAGATGGATTGACACAGTGGCTGCAACAATGGGCTCAAACATAGCGATGATTGTGGGGATGGTGCAGGACCAGGCCGTGTTTCGTTCTATTGTTCATAGGGCTGTTATGAGTTGGAACCGACTCAATGGCATGTAACAATAACAACACATAAGCTTACAGAAATGTGAAAATATACACATGCTGAAAAAATGAAGAGGGATAATAAAAAACTGAGGCCTGGCTTCAGTTTTTTTGTTTAATATTTTAAGTAGAATTTGAAAGATGGAAGGGACATAAGTTGATGTGAGGAGTATGAGAAAAATAAATTCATGAGAGGATTTTTTTTTCTGCTAAATAAGTACCCCAGTTTTGATGGTAAATCAAGAAAAATAGTTGCTTTTTGCTGGAAGCTGTTCTGGTTATTTATTGCTGAATAACAAACCATCCCATAACAAATGGCTTTAACGGTTTTTTTCCTATCTCTTATGGTTCTGTAGATTGACTAGGATCACCTGGGTAGTTCTCCTTTGCGATCTCATGTGGTTATAATCACATGGCTGGGGCTGGGATCATCTGAAAGCTCAACTGGGCTGGGTGTTATGAAAACTTCTTTACTCAGTTTATCTAGAGCCTAGGTTGAAATGGCAGGTATAGCTGGAGGCTGGCCGGGAATTTCTCTCTCCACATGGTCTCTCCACATGGTAACATGGGCTTTCCAATAGCATGGTGGTTTCCAGATAGTTGGACTTCTTACATGATAGTTGCTCCTCTCAGAGCAAGTGTTCCAAGAGGCAGGAAGTGAAAGTTGGGCTCAGAAACTGGTACAGAGTCACTTCCTCACGTCCTGTTGGTCAAAATACTTAGTGTGCCAAAATTCAAGGAGAAAGGACACAGACCCTACCCTTCAATGGGAGAGGTGTTGAAGAATTTGTGCCATCATTACTCTACCACAAAAGCTAAGTATGACAGGTTCGCAGGATGCTTCTTGTGTTTTCTTGGTTGAAATAACAGGAACAAGACAGCAAAACTTGTAGAGAAGCCACTAGATCTACTTCTGCGTTTACAAATTCCTCAATAGCAACTGCAGACGTCACCGTACCTGTGATCTTGACATCAGAATCACCTCACCCGTGAAAAGTGCCACAGGCATCACATTTTATAAATCAGACTCTATATGTATACACTAGGGTTGTGGGCTATTTAAAGAAGTCCTTTTGTAAGGTGACGAAAATTGTAAAGACATTGAACACAAGGAGGTACAATGATAAATGTTAGTTCATCTCCCCCTCTCATTCTGTTATTCTTAAAAGAATATTGAGCCACACTTAACTAGGGCAGTCTTAACCCTTGAATATAAGCTCCAGTTCTTGGCCTCAGGATCTAAAAATAATTGGGTGTGATGGGGGCAGACATTGGCAAAGGAAATCCTGTAAGAGACAGAAGGCCCTAATGTTCAACAAGCTACATTTGATTTTCATGGGAACTGGTTTGGGCAGTGACTCTCACTAAGTGAGTGCTTCTGTGCCTCTATGCACAGATCTTGAGTAGGTTGGCATTAATAAAAGTTGGAAAGACTAATACAAGTACACATCTAGTGGAACAAAAGGGATTTCTCAGAGTCACTGGTGCTGATTTTATGTTACCTTATATACCCAATGAAAGACAAGGAAGTATAGGTATGTTAACATTTATAGTTGCAAGTGACACCAAGCTAAAACAAATTAAAAAATAGCACAAAAAGATGTAACTTTCCTAATTCTTATTTCAAGTAAGAATCAGGAAAACAAAATGCTGATCTTGGCCATTTTCTGCGTTGCCTTTCGTGGAAGCCTTGGGTTTTTGTCCTGAATTAATCTGAAAATTTGATTCAAAATGTTACCTAGCCCATCCTCACCCCTTTGTAAATTGTCAAGGGAAAAGAGGGGAATCATTTTATTTATTTTTATTATTGTACTTTAGATGAAGGTTTACAGAACAAGCTAGCCTCTCATTAAACAGTACACATATTGTTTTATGACATCGGTTACCAATCCCATGACATGTCAATACTCTCCCTTCTCGATCTTGGGTTCCCTATTACCAGCTTTCCTGCCCCTCCTGCCTTCTCGTTCTTTCTCCTGGGCTGGTGTGCCCCTTTAGTCTCATTTTGTTTTATGGGCCTGTCTAATCTTTGGCTGAAGAGTGAACCTCAGGAGCGACCTCAGTACTGAGCAAAAAGGGTGTCCGGGGGCCATACTCTCAGGGTTTCTCCAAAAGGGGGGTCATTTTAGATGTTCACGTCTGCATGATTAGAAGGAGTATGAATAGGGAAAGGCTTAATATATCTGTATCTATAACTAAATGACCTTTAAGAAATGACATAATTGAAAAATGACCTCACACATCACCTTTTTTGCCTACAGAGCCACTACCAAAACCGAATGATTTTAATCACACAGGATTTTCTCTCTGTAATTTTTGTTGAAGTCTTACTGTCTGTGATTTCCTTGGGAAGGCGACAGCATGGAAGGGAAAAACTGAAAATAAAGAGGGTTTGAGTCTAAGATACCTCTTTACTCTTAAGTGATCATTTACAATTTAATGTCAAACAAATATATCTTTTGTAATTTGTTTTTCAGCGAAAGGTTTTATTTGGAATATTTTCCTAGAGGGTTTAAGTAAAGAAATGGCTATAGTACTTAATGGATATTCAGATCAAATAAATATGTCAGGGAATTAGAAGGAGCACAGAAGAGATAGCGAATCGCTGGTTTTTTGTTTTGTTTTGTTTTTAAACTGGTTAACCCTCTCTTGCAAAAGCTAATTCATGACTCCTTCTTTGCTAAAGGCAAATGAAAGTTGTGCTGCTTGATCTAAAATGGCAAATTTGTGGAAACTATTACATTTCTAGAAACGCAAATACGCTTTATGAATTGAAATGGCAGCCTTTCAAAAAAAAATAAAGCTGAGTAGGTGCTCATTGCAAGTAGTTTCAGTTATTCTTTCCTCATTGTTTATCCTTTGGTAGCTGTACCCATTCCCATCAGAGTTGGAAAGCGGTGTCGGACTACCAGACCTACCTCGAATCAAAAATTAAGTGTAAGAGAGATGGATGACCTACTAGCCTGCAGTATCTATAAAGAGAATTAATTATACACAGGTGGAAACGCCCAATTTTATTTCTTTGGAGTCATGTTGAAAGAGTATACTTTTTCTTTTGTTTGGGAATAATGTTTGATTCAAAATACTGTCTTATTTATGGCTATATGAGATCTGACTGTCTCCAAAGGAGAGCTGTTCCTTTAGATCAAAAGGGTGACAATAACATCATGGTTTGCCCAAAACAGCCCTGGTTCTGCCTCTTGTTTCCAACATAATTATTTATAGCATTCCCCATTCACTTTCAAAATTGTCCCCATTTGAATGATCAATTACATGGTCACCCTATTTATACACTAATCCCAAAGTACTAAGGCATTAATTAAGCACCTAGCTGTTCATGCTGCTTGTGATACGTTAATTACACTAAGAAATAGCAAAGAATGAGCCTTTGCCCTCTGGGAACTTCATGTCTAAGAGACACAGTGCTATTATGAACACAAATAAAAGAGATCAAGTACATTAAAAGCAGTATCACAAAGACCACAGTGTATATGTCATGCTCTGCAGAAACACGTTTATTTCATGGGAGTGGAGGGAAGGAGGAAAGCTCCAGTTAAGTGAATGTAGAAGGTCCACATATAGGAATGATGTAGTGAAAAGCTCTTAATTTCTTTTTTTTTTAGTTTAACCGTAATGGCCTTCTGGAAGGGTTTTTTGCATTTCATTTGCTATATCATGCTGTGGGTTCCCTTCCACAGGTAGGAAGGGCGGTTAGTTTGCTCTTCAGTAGACTGCCTTTGTCCTCCTACTGTACTGCTGGAAACTGCACAAATCAGGACTGAGCATGGCTAGGCAAAGGATATAATCAACAACCATTTCTCCAAATTGCTTTTTAGCACTTTCTCACAATGCATCGATGTGTGAGGTAAAAAGGCATAGAGTCAGAAATGATAAACTTTATCCCAGAGGCCTATGTGAGCAATATAAGATTGCTTTGAACACATTTTTTAAAGAAGATCTTTAACTAGCCTAACACCATCCGACACTGAAGAGTGAATCTGGAAGTAGTCATATATTCTTTAGGCCAGTAAAGACTTCCATACTAGTAGAGTGATTTAGAAAGCAGTACTAGGCTAAGATAGGACACCGTTCTGAAGTTCCATACACAACTTACTTGCCTCTGGCGCTAGAGATACTGGGAGAAGGATGAAGGAAATGGCCCCGGTCCACTATCAAAAGAGAGAAAGGAAACCTCAGGGAGCAGTGGCCTCTGAGGCTTTGAATTTATGTACATGAAAAACAGGTATCTTTGCAATTAGATTTTGGAAGAATCCCTCAAAGCTCATGGGAAAGTCCTGTTTGTACCCCAGTAGAAGTCCTATAGGAGCCCAGGTAGCACAGTGGTTAAGCACTCAGCTGCCAACCAAAAGATCGATGGTTTGAACCCACCAGCTGTTCCAAAGGAGAAAGATGTAGCAGTCTGCTTCCATATAGATTACAGCCTAGGAAACCCCCTGTGGGGCAGTTCTACTCTGTCCTGTTGTGTTGCTGTCTTAGTTATCTAGTGCTGCTATAACAGAAATAACACAAGTGGATGGCTTCAACAAAGAGAAGTTTATTCTCTCACAGTCCAAATTCAGGGCATCAGCTCCAGGGGAAGGCTTTCTTTCTGTCAGCTCTAAAGGAAGGTCCTTGTCATCAATCTTCACCTGGACTAGGAGTTTCTCAGTGTAGGGATCCTGGGTCCCAAGGACACACTATGGTTCCAGTGCTTTTTTCTTGGTGGTATGAGGTCCCCCTGTCTCTCTACTCGCTTCTCTCTTTTATACCTCAAAAGAGATTGGCTTAAGACACAAGCAAATCTTATAGATCTCATCAATATAACTACCGCTAACCCATCTCATTAACATCATAGTGATAGGGTTTACAACACAAAAAAATTACCTCAGGTGACAAAATGGCGGACAGTTATCCAATACTGGGAATCATAGCCCAGCCAAATTGATACACATATTTTTGGGGACGCAATTAAATCCATGATAGTTGCTATGAATTAGAATCGACTTGACAGCAGTGGGTTTGGTTTGGTTTAGAAGTCCTGTATCTGGACAATGGTGGTTAAATGGTAGAATTATCACCTTCCATGTGGGAGACTCAGTTCAATTCCCAGTGAATGCACTTTCTGCACAGCTGCCAGTCATCTGTGAGTGGAGGCTTGCTTGTTGCTATGATGCTGAACTGGTTTCATCAGAGCTTCCAGACTAAGGACTGGAAAGAAAGGCCCGGCAATTTTCTTTAGAAAATCATCCAATGAAAACCCTATGGATTACAAAGTTCGGATCTGCAATCAATCATAGGGGTGGCACAGGACTGGGCAGCATTTCCATTGTGCACTGGACTGGCAGCTAACAACAACAGAAGTCTTGTGGGGACGCCCTCCACCCCCACTCCAGAGCTGCTGCTCATATAGAAGGGAGTCAAAACCTCCAGCTTATCTTGAAAGGCCATCAGTAGTCTCTGGTTTTCAAGTCAAAGGATCAGGATGTATCTGAAGTTGGCCGAAGGCATTTTTTCCTTCTGTTTCTCTTGCCATTTAGTAAATCTGTGTATCTGTGATACAATGTTGCATAGATGCAACTGGATATTGTAAAACCTTCATTACAGAGAACTCGCAGATACTGAGGTGTTCTGGTCATATTGAATTTTTCAGGGTAAGTGGGGGTCCTGTAAGACCTATTAATTAGGCATAACTGTAATTCCTCAATAATACTATGACTGATCATACCTCTGGTATTTTATTCATGTTATTTCCTCTGCCTGGAATTTCTTTCTTCTCCTGGTCTGGCTGGAGAATCCATGCTTGTCTTTCATGGCTTACCCCAAGAATCACTTCCTCTTTGAAGACAATGTTGACTTCCTCCCAACTTGCCTTAACTCCACTCCCCAGGTAGATGTGATGGTAAGCTTCTTGCAGGATGAGACCTAGCAGAGGCTGACATGAAGCAGGAATTCAACACCTATGTGTGTCTGTGTTAATAAAGAATAAGAGAGAGAGAGAGAGACTAAGTCATAGGCAATGAGAGGAACAAGGCTCCTAGACCAGACCACTGGGCCCTCTGAGGACATGGACATCCCTGTAAAATGTCAAGTTTGCTCTAGGAGGTGACTGGCCTGGCCAACATCAGCCTGCACTACTACCTGTTTGTGTAGGCAGAAAAGTTGGCACATTACTTAACTCTTAGCAAACCAGACATTTAGCCAGAACTCCTATTCCCTGCTGGTTTTGTACAATGACACTATATAATGAAATTTTCGAATAGACTTTTTTTTTTCTTTCTCCCATGAAGGCTTTTAATGGCCATACATCCACAAAACTTGTCTTGGGTTCTTTATTTTAATCTCTGAGCTAAACTTTTGCTTTTGTTGATTTTTATTTTTCCTTGCAGGCACTCCATTGATGAGATTAGTAGGAGATACATTTAAGAAAGTGATATTCTTCTAAATAGCGCTGTATTCAAAGAATCATTTTGTGTTTTTCTTTGCTGTTGATTTCTTTTTTGGTGAGTTGTTTTTGTTTTATAAAGATGAATAATAAAGATATACTTGTTTATTACAAATATTTTGTGTTTTTTTCCCCCTTCAGCAGGTATAAATGCCAAGCAGTCTGAATGAAATAGCTTAAGTAGTAGTATTGCTATTCCAATTGCTTGTCATTACACAGGAGGTTATAGTTACAGCTGGCTATACAGCACTACCTGAGCCATACATTTTACACTTGCAATCAGCCTATTATAGATGAACTGTGAACACTGGAGAGAGCTTTTTATGATAATTGGAAGATGTTTTCCTTAAAGTATGGAAGGCCTTTGAGAGAGCTTAAATTACTTGTCTGTAATTTTGTTATAAGCTTTAGAGCTATTTATTTAACTTGAAGTTTATTGCTCCTGAATATATTTTCCTGTTTCTATCAAGTGACATAAAAAAAATATATATTCAATAACATTTTTATTTTGAATATCATTATAAATTTTATTTTGCTTGTTGTTCTTAACTTCAAAGGGTTATTTTCCCTTAGGTCATGATTCATAGAAAAATGAAACTACCTCTAGATTTTAAATTAAGAATATGAATGGAAATACAAAAGACAGTCTGTCTTTGATTCCTCCTGGCTCTTTCTGTGTTCTGATTAGACCTGACCCAACATTTCAGACACTGACTGTGAATCTGTAGTTGGTGTGGCCAGTATTTTATGTTGCTCATAATTATTTGTTCTTGTAGTTTTCCTCCTTCCCGTTACAGCCCCTGTTTGTTTTGGCTGGTCTTCTCCCTGGTCTCTGAATAAAAAAAAAAAATACCTCGTGCTTATTCCTGCTTCTAGGTCATTGCTTAAATCATTATCTGCCTAGGATGTCCTTCCTCCTCTTTAAAACCTGTCCAAATCCCGTCATACCCCACCTTGAAAAGATGGTCCATCTTATGGTTTTACTGCCTCCATGAATATTTACATAACTACTCCAGTCCAAATTGATCTGTAATAATCTGCCTTCTCGTAGTACTTATTTTGTAAACCTCTATGTTGGCACCGAATCATTTGTACTAGTGCCTTGCATCTCTACAGATAAGAAGTATAGGAAAGCGCACCAAAGCTAGTGCATTATCGGTGCAAACTTTAATAAGAGCTTTAATATACGACTTAATTCCAGTCCTTACTGAACTTGATGATACTGGTTTCTAAGTCCTCAATTGATATGACACAATCAACCAAATCCTCACATTACTCATATCAGTTAGACGACAATTATAGCTATATTTCATCACATCTAAGATCTCACTGATGATAAGACACACCACTATTTTATGTACCTACCACTAAGAAAGATGCTACCCATAAAACTAGGTCACAAGACTTATTATCACTTAGAATTAGCATTTTTATACTTATTGAAACAACCTATGAGTTGGAATCGACTTGACGGCAGTAGGCTTTGTTTTGTTTATCATTATTTAGACATATGATTTTGTTTATCATACCATCTTTTTATGTACCCAGCATTTTGAACTGGGTAAAGTAATGCATTTTGCAACAATTTTTTAATCACTGTAATCTTCTCATTAGCAATGATGCTAATCAGATCTGAGATCAGTCCCTTCCTTCACCAGTTGCAGGTTTCATAATCTTGAGCACATCACTTAAATTTTTGAGCTTTAGTTTCCTGAATTATAAAATGGGGGCAATAATTTCTACTTCTCATCATTAGGTGAAACAAATGAGATAAAACTGGTAATGTGCAAATGTTAGTTCTTTATCTTGTATTACTCTATACTTTTAGCCTCCTAGAACTTGGCTCACTTCTTTTTCTACTTAAATATTTTTAAAATATCTAATATGTTTGGTTGCAAGAGCATAGTTTCATAATGTCTTACACCTTGAAAATTCATTGTGATTGAGTCTTTGTGTCTTGTAAAATGAATTAATATCCTATTTTATTTGATTGTATAGGGTTTGACATTTATATCAGTTTACTGAAAATAAGAGAAGGTTAGTTATCTGATATATTTCTTTTTAGTTAGAGAACTCAGTAACATGTTAGAATATCACAAGTAAATCAAAGCATCTCTATAGGGCAGAAGTTGTGCCTTTCATGTCTTCTATATTCCGCACTGAACATTACTCAGAATTTTCTGAGTGCTCTATAAATGTCTGGCGACCTCCCAAACTACTTCCATTATTGTCACCATTGTAAAATATTGGGGGTTGTTGTTTTCCTTAAAATAAAACAAATTTTAAAACTGGTATTTGGTGGAGATCGAGGAAAGTTGAGTATATTGCACTTGAACTCAAAGATTTCATGAAAAGTCATGGGAAATTAGCCAATTGGTAGACACCATTTTAAGATGGCACAGCTTTTTAAAGTTACTATCTCCAGTTTGAACTGCACGTGTACAGTCGAACTGGTTCTTCCTCTTACTTTTACATTTCTCACTTGAGAGTAGCTACAGACCAGCCCAAAGTTGGGCGAAATAAGAACAAACCAGTTGGTATTGTTTTTGTGCCTGTCTTGATTTTTTTTTTCTTTTTTGTCTCTGTCTTCCTTCATTCTTAACTTTCTTCTGTATTTATTGGGTGACTGGAAATATAAAAATGAATAAAACATAGTCCCTTCCCTGTAGGACCTCAATCTCCACACTTTCCAGATGAAAAACGGAGGCCCAGAGTGCCTAAGCGCTTTGCCCAAAGTCACAGAGCTAATAGGCAGCAGAACTGGGAGTAGAACCCATTTCAGTTTTCCACCAATTGAATTCCATAAATATTAATCACACATCTAAGTGTCGTAGATTCTGCCAAGACTCTATCTTGTCCATTTGGTTTTCTTTCTCTCTAGAATATAAGCCAGAAATGGAGGCTTGTCAATCACATACCTTTACTTTGGTTGCAAGGATGCATAAACAAACATTTCATGGAACAAGATTGAAGCATCATACTAAATTTTCAGTAAGCAGAGAGTAACAAATAGTATTATTTATTTTACATCAAAATACTACACTTTACATAGAGGCAGGCTTGGTAATTCAGCTAGCCTGTTTTCAGAGACTCAGGAGTCAGAAATTCAAGCTTACCAAAGAAATGAATAAGGAGAAGATTGTCCCCATTATAGAAGGATTCTTCAACTTACAAATGGATTCACTGCAGGGTTCCTTTAAATAGGTTCTCCTGTCACACTTTAAAGTGTATGTATGTTGATCATTTGACTACTCACTGGAAAAACTGAGGATCAGAGAGACAAATAGCTAAAGTGTTAGGAATTACTGCCAAGTGATGATCATTGAAATGAAGATAAAATGCCTTAAACATTATAATGGAAGTTTGATTTATATAAAATTGAATTCAGACACTAATTTTCAAAACTATGCACACAGCATAGAGAAGCACACTGTTATGTAATAAAATATTCTAGAGTAGAAGTTCTTCACATACAGTACATAGACTCTTGAAGGGGAGAGGTTCTGTGAATGGATATAGCCGTCAACTATTGCTACAATAATGCTGCATTAAAAACCACCATAAAACTCACTGACTGAAAACAACAATTATATATTTTCATTTATAATTGAAGGTCAGCTGAAGGTTGGCTGATCTAGGCTTGGTTCAGCTGGGCTGGGCTCTATGCTGCAGTTTGAGGCCAGGCCTATTCTTTGTGTCTTTAATCTTTCTTAGAAAGGCTACTGGGGGCATTTTCTTCTCATGGTGATGGCAGAATTGCAAGAGAAATTAGCAAAAATACGCAATGGCTCTTTAAAGTGTAAACTTGGAATTGTCATTATGTGTCTTCCATATGCCGAAGCAAATCACATATCCAAGGACAACATCAGTGGGGCCAGGAAATATTCTCAGCCTCTAGCGGAAGGAGCTACAAAGTCCTATTGGCAAAGGGAAGGATTGGGAACAATGATGCCTTCTACTCCAGTGGGCATTTTGGGAGATGAGAAAGCCTCTGAAATTGTTTACTAAGATGTTACGAGTATCATATAAGAGTATTTTTCTAGGGAACAAGCTCTTACTTTTCATCAGATTCTCAAAGGAGAGAAAGGGATTCCATACGTTTCCATTTGGGAACCATTCACCCTAGGGCTTTTTGTTATTTGTTTATTCAACATGTATTAATGCAGTCTAATTAATGACCCAGTATTTATTTATGTGAATGTTTTCTAATTTCCAGGTGATTAGGGGCATTGGTTGCTTTCCATCAGGCTGTGCATTTTAAGAGCCTACTTGATTTGGCAGGACTCTATCTAGCACCTCTTACATATTTTTAATCTGAAAACTTTTGTTCCTGAAACTTAGCTGGCATTCACCTCCATAGCGTTATATTAGTGAATCCCCAATAAAGAAATAACATAGTAAAAGTGGGGACATGGGAACAAAAAAGACCTGGTTTCAGAGTCCAGCCCTGCCATTCACTACCTGTGTGTTCTCAGATAGGTAAACCTCTATGTGACTCACTTTCCTTACCTGTAAAATGGTAATAACAGTTTCTGTGATACGAGGTCATTGTGAGGATTACATAAGATGGTGTGTATACAGTACTTTGGAAACCCTGGTGGTGTAGTGGTTAAGTGCTACGGCTAGGCGGCGCTCCTTGGAAACTCTATGGGGCAGTTCTACTCTGTCCTATAGGACTGCTATGAGTCGGAATCGACTCAACGATACTGGGTTTGATTTTGGGTTTTTTTATACAGTACTTGTCACATTTTAGATACTCATGATCACTTATTTTACATTGATACTTTCATCTTTGTTCCGTAATATAAATATCTTCCTATGCCCTGAGAGCTTCCTAGGTGGTGCAAGTTGTTTGCACTTGACTACTAGCTGAACAATTGGCAGTTTGAACCCACCCAGCAGTGCTGCAGAAGAAAGTCTTGGTGA
Organism: Elephas maximus indicus; assembly: GCF_024166365.1. NCBI lineage: Eukaryota > Metazoa > Chordata > Mammalia > Proboscidea > Elephantidae > Elephas > Elephas maximus. The sequence continues at coordinate 53,268,100 of NC_064846.1, read as the reverse complement.
TCTGCTTCCATGAAGTTTATAGCCAAGAAAACCCTGTGGAGCAGTTCTGTTCTGTGACACACGGGGTCACCACGAGTCAGAATGAATTGGGCAGCAACTGGTTAATTCTGTAAGATATTAATGAGAAAATTTCTTAATATTATGCCTTCTTGTTCTTTAGATCTTGAACAGTTATTAGCTGTTGGCTTCTATCATCAGACACAGGATCCAGGCCCATTTCCACCTGGCATTTTCATGCGCTCTCTGCAGCCTTTACCTCCTGGTGTGAACGCTCCAGAGGTAAAGAAGCTTCTCGCTCTCTGCGAGGGAACTGCAAAGGCCAGACAGAAATTGAACTGTGTCTCCCTAACCCCCTCTGCCCCTCAACATAACAGAGACTTGGGAAGTGAAAAATAATTCTTAGCAAATAAAGTACTTTTTCTCACAGTCGATTAAGTAATAATGAAAAAAGTTCTGAGATGTTTTTCACAAATTACTACTGCTAACCTCCAAATTACATCAATCAGGGCAATTTTTTATTCTTTGAACTCTGACCCAGATTGGGTAAGCTCTTATCAGGAATGAAAAAAAAAAATTGATCCTGGCTAGTAGAAATTGGTCTGTTTTGAATCCTATTCCAGCTGGTAAAAAATGCTGTTAATTTTGAGAATTTCTTATGGATGTAAAGAGACAGTGCAGCATCTAGGTATTTTATTGTGTCTTCAATATTCTCTTAACTTTAAGCCTGAAAGTTTATATATTTAGCATTAAGTGACACTGTAGTTCCAAAAAGGCGGTTGCATAATTAGTGAATGATAACTTTTAGAATATGTTCTATCTTCCTATAGGTATGTACATGTTCTAGAAGTAGGACTGATGTTATAGATAGCAGTCAATTCTTAGCTTGTCCGATGCAAATGATAATAATAACAATAAGGCCAGGTTAAGTATCTTCAGCATTTTATATCTGAAATTTTTTTATATTTAATTCATTAAATTCTAGTAAGAAAGGCAATAAACAGATGAAAAAATAAAGAAACCAGATTATAAATTGTGGTAAATGCTCTGGAGGAGATAAGCTGAAGATAAAGTATATACACTATCCAAGGGGACTAAAAAGCCTACTCTTTAAAAGAGCATCTTCAATACATTTTAAAATTGCTGTGCATTAATTTAGTGAAATATTGCACAATGAAGAGATTAAATACTGTTCAGCAATTTTATTGTCCTATTAGAGCTGTACCTTCTTTTTTGACTAGGGAGGGAACATTAAAAGCTGATGGTATTTAATACAATACCCAAAGCCTTTTTATTCCATTATGGATTTTCTACTAAATTGTGAATTATTTACAAAGAAGTATGTGGGCTATTTTAAGGGCTCTAATTTAGACAAGGATAACCAACTGTGGTGAAAAAAAAAAGTTTTCACAAGATGTAGTCAGCTCAGTAGGCAATGAACTCAATTTTCACCTTTATACATATTATACATATTAGTTGGATGTTATTCCCTTTCTCCCCAGCAATTCTGCTTTCATCAAAGATAAGAAGTTTTTAAAAAAGAGAAAAAGCCTTTGTAAGATCTCCATTGCACTTTCAGTGGAGGTGAACTCTGGAAGCAACTAGAAATGTAAACACCACGGTCAAACTTAAAGCACTGACTCTCTCGGGAGCTGATTGAGCTTGATTTGTTACAAAGGGAAAAGCATGGGTGTCCTCTAGGATTCCTGGGCCCTTCGAAGGCAGTTATATTATTCATATTTTACAGACAATTACAATGAAGTGAGCCAGGTTTAAAACTCAGATCATTCTGGCTCTAAACTTTTACCTATAGTTTAGATTATTGGGTCAGAAAATTACTGTTCTTGCCTTCTAATCTTTTTTTTTTCCATATGTTTATGCTAAACTATAACGAACTAATGGCCATTCTTGACAGTCACTGGGTAAGTTGTTCCTCTCTTAACAATGCTGCTCTGAATTGAAAAGAACTTCTCTAAATGTATATTAAATACTTGAATTTCTTCTTTGGATGTGGTCAGCAAGTTAAACTTGCATATTTAGAACCTTCTAAAGTGACATCTTTGAGTTTTTCTTTCTCTTTTGTTTTTTTCTGTTCTTAATGGAGCCCTGGTAGCACAGCGGTTAAGAGCTATGGTTGCTAACCAAAACTCAGCAGTTCAAATCCACTCAGCCTCTCCTTGGAAACCCTGAAGGGCATTTCTCTGTCCTATAGGGTCACTATGAGTCAGAATCCACTCGACAGCAATGGGTTTTTTTTCGTTGCTAATATATTTTTTTAATTTTATAACTCTCCTCACTCTCACATCCTCCCCTCCTACATACCCAACCACACACCTCTACACAAAAAAGAAATAATGGGAATGACTGGAGGGAGTACAATTAAACTGACATATTTTCAGATCTTCCTTAAATAATTTTCCCTTTTAGCCGCCTGTTTCTAAGGCTGAATCATGAGACTTATTGACCCTGGGAAGAAAAAAAAGGGGGTAGGAGGGAGGCGAAAGGCACATGTAATATTAGGAATATAAAAGGCAATGTAGTAATACATATAATAGAGATTTTAAGAAATTGGAAGAAAATAATGTGGAAAAACATTGTGCCAATAAATTTGAAAACATGAATAAAACGGGTGCATTAATTGTATAGTTTATTAAAATTATCTTGAAAATTAGAAAACCTTCATAAACCAATAGTCTTAAGCATCATGACATTGTAGTAAACAGTAACAACTCCCCCAAAGGACTCCCAAGTCCAACGACTAGTTATTTTACTAGCAAATTTTCCCTAACTTTCAAGAATTAGACAATCCAGTTTGCATTCTAATTTCAGAAAAAAGAAAGCTACTTCACTTACTTTATGAGAAAACCTCCCTAACAAAACCAGATAAGGACAGAATCAAAGTATAGGCCAGTCTCACTTATGAGCATAGGTGAGATGTCTGAAACAAGAACTACTAGACGGTTGTTACTCAGGTCAAAACTCCAAGAGTCATTTTCATTTCTTCTTTATCCTCTCATATGAATCAGTTGACAAGCCCTGTTGACTCTGCCCCTTGAACATATCCCAAATCTGTTCAATTTTCTCTGTCTCTACTACCACCACCATAGGCTAAGCCACCAACATTTCTCACTGTAGTGGCCTTCATATTCATCTCTCCACTCTTGCCCATACCACAATATACTGTCCTTTAAAAACATAAATCAGATAATACCATCCCTGTATCAAAACTCTCTAAAGTCTTCTCATGATACATAGAATAAAATTCAAACATCTCATCAGGGTCTGCAAGTCGCTACATGATCTATTCCTCGCCTACCTCTTCAATCCCACCTCCTACGCCTCTCCTCCTGGCTTATTCCACTCTAGTCACATTGACCTTTTTCCTGTTGTTTGAAGAGGCCAAACTTGTTTCTAACTCAGAGCTTTTATATTTTCTGTTTCTTTTGCCTGGAATACTCTTTCTCCAACAGTTTGCATAGCAATCTTCTCATCACTCAGGCCCTTGCTCGGGTATCACCTCCTCAGAGAAACTTTTCTCTAACCTGTGCCCCCCATCTCTTGATTTCTCCCTCCCTCCAACCCTCCACTCTATATCCTCTTAACCTTCTTCATTTTTCTTAATAGCACTTATTCGTATCAATTTTTTTTTCAAATATTTGTTTAGAAGTTCCTTGTCTTTCTCACTAGAATGAAAGCCCAGGAGGGCAGGGACTTTTCTTGTTCTTTGCTGTATTCCTGGCACCTAGAAAGCGCCTGTTATGTATTACATATATATTTAATAAACAAATCCAGTCCAACCCTCTTTATTTGACAGATGAAAAAACTGACACCCAGGAGTATGACTTGTCCAGGATTGCTTGGCCATCTGGGAATGGAATCCCTTCTCTTGAGCCACAGCCCAGTGCTCTTTCTGTTATACCACATGTCTCTACCTACCTTTGGTCCCATGATTCTAGTTTAAAAATACAATCCCATCTTCTCTCTGGTGGACTAGTGTAAGTATTAATTTCTGGAAATGTTTATGAAGCATGTTGTTGTTGTTGCTAGGTGCCGTCGAATCGGTTCCAACTCATAGCGACCCTATGCACAACAGAACTAAACACTGCCCAGTCCTGCACCATGCTCACAATCGTTATGCTTGAGCTCATTGTTGCAGCCACTGTGTCAATCTACCTCGTTGAAGTTCTTCCTCTTTTCCGCTGAACCCGTACTCTGCCAAGCATGATGTCCTTCTCCAGGGACTGATCCCTCCTGACAACATGTCCAAAGTATGTAAGATGCAGTCTCACTATCCTTGCCTCTAAGGAGCATTCTGGCTGCACTTCTTCCAAGACAGATTTGTTCTTTCTTTTGGCAGTCAATGGTATATTCGATATTCTTCGCCAACACCACAATTCAAAGGTGTCAACTCTTCTTCAGTCTTCCTTATTCATTGTCCAGGTTTCACATGCATATGATGTGATTGAAAATACCGTGGCTTGGGTCAGGCACACCTTGGTCTTCAGGGTGACATCCTTGCTCTTTAACACTTTGAAGAGGTCCTTTGCAGCAGATTTACCCAATGCAATGTGTCTGTAATGTGTCTTTTGATTTCTTGATTGCTGCTTCCATGGCTGTTCATTGTGGATCCAAGTAAAATGAAATCTTGACAACTTCAGTCTTTTCTCCGTTTATCATGATGTTGTTCATTGGTCCAGTTGTGAGGATTTTTGTTTTCTTTACGTTGAGCTGTAATCCATACTGAAGGCTGTGGTCTTTGATCTTCATTAGTACGTACTTCAAGTCCTCTTCACTTTCAGCAAGCAAGGTTGTATCGTCTGCATAACGCAGGTTGTTAATGAGTCTTCCTCCAATCCTGATGACCCGTTCTTCTTCATATAGTCTAGTTTCTCGGATTATTTGCTCAGCACACAGATTGAATAGGTATGGTTAAAGAATACAACCCTGACGCATACCTTTCCCGGCTTTAAACCAATCAGTATCCCCTTGTTCTGTTCAAACAACTGCCTCTTGATCTATGCAAAGGTTCCTCATGAGCACAATTAAGTGTTCTGGAATTCCCATTCTTCACAATGTTATCCATAGTTGGTTATCATCCACGCACTCAAATGCCCTTGCATAATCAATAAAACACAGGTAAACATCCTTCTGGTATTCTCTGCTTTCAGCCAGGATCCATGTGACATCAGCAATGACATCCCTGGTTCCACATCCTCTTCTGAAACCAGCCTGAATTTCTGGCAGTTCCCTGTCAATATACTGCTACAGCTGTTTTTGAATGATCTTCAGCAAAATTTTGTTTGCGTGTGCTATTAATGATATTGTTCTATAATTTCCACATTTGATTGGATCACCTTTCTTGGGAATAGGCATAAATATGGATCTCTTCCAGTCAGTTGGTCAGGAAGCTGTCTTCCATATTTCTTGGCACAGACGAGTGAGCGCCTCCAGTGCTTCATCTGTTTGTTGAAACATCTCAATTGATATTCCATCAATTGCTGGAGCATTGTTTTTCACCAATGCCTTCAGAGCAGCTTGGACTTCTTCCTTCAGTACCATCGGTTCCTGATCATATGCCACCTCTTGAAATAGTTGAACATCAACTAATTCTTTTTGGTATAATGACTCTGTGTATTCCTTCCATCTTCTTTTGATGCTTCCTATGTCGTTTAATATTTTCCCCATGGAATCCTTCACTATTGCAACTCAAGGCTTGAATTTTTTCTTCAGTTCTTTCAGCTTGAGAAACGCCGAGCGTGTTCTTCCCTTTTGGTTTTCCATCTCCAGCTCTTTGCACATGTCATTATAAAACTTTACTTTGTCTTCTCAAGAGGCCCTTTGAAATCTTCTGTTCAGTTCTTTTACTTCATGAATTCTTCCTTTTGCTTTAGCTGCTTGCCGCTCAAGAGCAAGTTTCAGAGTCTCCTCTGACATCCATCTTGGGCTTTTCTTTCTTTTCTGTCTTTTCAGTGACCTCTTGCTTTCTTCATGGATGATGTCCTTGATGTCATTCCACAACTTGTCTGGTCTTCGGTCACCAGTGTTCAATGTGTCAAATCTATTTTTCAGATGGTCTATAAATTCAGGCTGGGATATACTGAAGGTCATATTTTGGCTCTTATGGACTTGCTCTGACTTTCTTCTGTTTCAGCTTGAACTTGCATATGAGCAATTGATGGTCTGTTCCACAGTCGGCCCCTGGCCTTGTTCTGACTGATGATATTGAGCTTTTCCATCATCTCTTTCCACAGATGTAGTCAATTTGATTTCTGTGTGTTCCATCTGGCGAGGTCCATGTATATGGTCACCGTTTATGTTGGTGAAAGAAGGTGTTTGCAATGAAGAAGTCGTTGGTCTTGCAAAATTCTCTCATTCGATCTCTGGCATTGTTTCTGTCACCAAGGCCATATTTTCCAACTACTGATCCTCCTTCTTTGTTTCCAACTTCCACATTCCAATCGCCAGTAATTTTCGGTGCATCTTGATTGCATGTTCAATCAATTTCAGACTGCAGCAGCTGATAAAATTCTATTTCTTCATCTTTGGCCCTAGTGGTTGGTGCGTTAATTTGAATAATAGTCGTATTAACTGGTCTTCCTTGTAGGCGTATGGATATTATCCTACCAGTGACAGCGTTGTACTTCAGGATAGATCTTGAAACGTTCTTTTTGACGATGAATTCAACACCATTCTTCTCCAAGGTGTCATTCCCAGCATAGTAGACTATATGATTGTCTGATTCAAAATGGCCAATACCAGTCCATTTCAGCTCACTGATGCCTAGGATATCGATGTTTATGTGTTCCATTTCATTTTTGACGATTTCCAATTTTCCCAGATTCATACTTCGTACATTGCAGGTTCCTATTATTAATGTATGTTTGTAGCTGTTTCTTGTCATTTTGAGTCTTGCCACATCAGTAGATGAAGGTCCCGCAAGGTTTACTCCATCCACGTCATCAAGGTCGACTCTGAGTATCTGCTTTCAAGTCTTTGGGTATATACCTAGGAGTAGAATTGCTGGGTCACATGGTAGTTCTTTTCCTAGATTCATACTTCGTACATTCAAGGTTCTGATTATTAATGGAAGTTTGCAGGTGTTTCTCCTAATTTTGAGTCATGCCCACAGCAGCAAATGAAGATAGCAAAAGCTGGACTCCATTCACGTCATTAAGGTCGACTCTACTTTGAGGAGGTAGCTCTTCCTCAGCCACCTTTTGAGTGCCTTCCAACCTGGGGGGCTCATCTTCCAGTACTATATCAGACAATGTTCTGCTGCTATTCAGGTTTTCACTGGTTAGGTCTTTTTAGAAGTAGAGTGCCGGGTCCTTCTTCCTAGTCTGTCTTAGTCTGGAAGCTCAGCTGAAATCTTTCCTCCGTGGGTGACACTGCTGGTATCTGAATACCGGTGGCATAGCTTCCAGCATCACGGGAACAAGCAAGCCCCCACAGTACAACAAACTGACAGACACGTGGGGGTTATGAAGCATATTGTAGGCAAATCAGTATGACAATAAGACTTAGATATGGATATGGTATTACTTTGAGGCTATGTATTATTACATTAGGTTCTTCATTTCAGAAGGTGGTGAAAACATATTTTCAGTTTGTGTCTATTAGCAAATAAGGTAAGGAATGGTAGGGCTAAGTGTGTTGAACCGATGACTTTAATTTATACCAAATAAAGCATGAATCAGCTGGTTCAGGTTAAAGTCCCATCAGTTCACCATCATGCCCAGAACTTTTAAAGTTTATGAAAGAAAAAAACAAAACAACAGAAAAGGACACATGGCAAGGATATGTGTGTACGTGCATATGTGGTACAATTTAATAAGTCCATTATGCAAGTACCATGTGCCTATGGCTGTGCTGTTGGAGAGACAGAACAATTGGCAGGCATAATCCTTATCGTCAAGGATCTTATAAAATATACTTTTGAAAGAACTAGAAAACAGTTCTGACACATTATGCAAGAAAGACTGGGATAGTGAGAATAGGACTGTAGCTACCAGGGCTGGTGAGGTTCGGAATAAGAGAAAAATCACTGTGAGCTGGAGTTAATCTGAACAAGCAGTGCAGAGAATGTGCAACACGACTCTGTGTGGCCTTTCTTTCCACTTTTTATGGTAACACTCACAGTGTATTGATAATTTCATTTAAAATAGCTTATTTTGTTTGCATTCAGGCTTAAAGCCATTGACTGCAGGAGACAGAATTTTCTAAGATTTTAAAATAATTCTTTGAAGATAATAAGGTCTGGCCTTTGATTTTCTAGGCAGAAGCAGAGTGTTAAGTACCCTTTGTCTCCCTTCAGAAGTGACAGTGTGGATGTTGTCCTGCCACTGTGAAATATTTCACAAGGTCTCATCAAAGTTTCAGAATATCAGTGCTTTTGTGGCTACGACTTCAGGCCCCTGAACAAATTGCAGGCAGTGTGTTCTGTTTTGTTTGTGCCAGGCAGCCTGTATCTCTAGGTTGTTTGTCTCCTGTCAACTGCCACTGGAGAGTGGCTGATTAAGTACATTTGATTTGAGCGTGGAATTTTAAGCAACAGTAAGAGACTCTCATCAAACATGCTTAGCCCTATTAGGGCTAATCCTACAAACCCCAACTCTGAGTCATTTCCATTAAAGGTAATGGGTACTCTGTCTAATGAGGGCCATACAGCCAACCTAGTACTTTGTGAGGGTGGCTAGTGAGACCATTGAAATCTTTGGAAATACCATCCATGTCTTGAGGAAATTAGGCCTTTATATCAGCTGCAGAGTCGAGCCTTCCATTTGCAACACACAAAACACTAACCACATTGCGTCTTTAAAATGTATTTGGGGAAGAAATTATGTACTAGAATATTAGGTTTGTTATAATAAGAAAGATGGGGACCTTAAAAATAGATTTTGGCATTTCCTTGAGCAATGTGTGCAGGTAAATGAAAAATACTATCGGATTTATTTTAAAATGGAATATAAGGACCAGTGCGGTGTTTCTCAAATTAGGGACTGCCTGTAGTAGAATCCTCTGAGGAGCTTGCTACGAATAAAACTGACCATGGATTTCTGATACACTCTTAGTCTGAAAACATTGGAAGTTGAAATTGTGGAGTAATTATTTAGAACAGAAGTAAGGATGGTTAGAAAGGGTTAAACAGAAAGACGGTGTGAGTAGGGAGTGCTGGTCAAATTCCTGACAGCTTTTTACCTCATTTGCGTCTTAATGGTGTTTATAAGAATGCAAATACTAAGTGTCCAATAAAAGAGGGCCAAATACATTGTGGCATATCTTTGTTGTACTATATAACCATTTAAAATGATTTTATTGAATTTATATATAAACCAAAAAAATATATATATATATGGAAAAATATTCATTTCATGTTGTTGATTGAGAAAAGCAAGTTACAAAACATTATGTACATTGTGATTGCTTTATAAGATGCTATGTAATTATGTAATTATAGGCAAAAAAAAATCTGGAAGGACAAATACAAAGAAAGTAATGGTATAAGATGCACTTTATTTTTACGGTCTTCTTTTTGCTTATCTGTATTTTCTCAATTTTCAGAACGAATAATTACTACAAAAGCAATACCAACGTTGTTACAACAAAAAAGAAAATATCCACTCCTTATGGCATAGTATGATTTTTACTATCTTAATTGAAGGAACCCCTGTGATTCTACACTATCGCTATTTTAACACCTTAGACATTGATGCTATTCAAATAAAAAGTGGCTGTTGGTTATGTAGGAACATTACTTTACACGGTATAAATCCATGGAAGAAGTTGTATATAAATTGAATTTTCTTAATTGAGTGCAATATTTAATGAAATGGAAGAAAGTATTATTTTGGTTTTCACCCACCTTGCCTTCAGTGAAGAGGCTTACCTTCTACCATTTGGTATGTCTACTTTAAACATTTTTGTTGCAACCCAAAATTAAAATATCAAGTTTAAAACCTTTTTTTTTTTTAAAGAGAGAGATGGAGGGCTAGCCTCTAGAGCTGCCATGTCCAATGAGGTAGCCATTAGCCCCATGGGGACTGTTGAGCACTTAATATGTGGCTAGTCTGATGGATGTGTGCTGAAAGCGTAAAATATACAACTTCTTTCAAAGACTATGAGAAAAGAATGTAAAATATCTAATATTTATATCAATTACATGTAGAAATTATAATCTTTTGCATATATTGGGTTATATAAAATATATTATTAAAATTAACTTCAACAATTTCTTTTGAATGTGGCTACTAGAAAACTTAAAATTACACATTTGGCTCATATTCTATGGCTATTGGACAGCACCGTTCAAGTCTAGACATCATTGGCTTTTGAAATTTTATTTTTATTTGTGTTTATTTAGGTGAAATTCACATAACAGAAAACTCCCCATTTGAAAATGAACAACTCAGTGTCATTTAGTGTTGTGAAAGCATAGCCACCATCTGCTTCCAGAACATTGTCATCACCCCGAAAAGAAACCTCATCCCCATTGAGCGATCACTCACCACCCACCACTCCCCATCCCCAGCCACTGGCAACCACTAATCAATCTGCTTTCTGTCTCTGTGGATTTACCTAATCTGTTTATTTTATATAAATGAAATCATACAATAAGTGACCTTTTGAGTCTGGCTTCTTTCACTTAGCATTCTGTTTTTGAGGTTCATCCATGTTGTAGCACGTATCAGAACTTCATTTTTCTTTATAGCTGAATAATATTCCATTTTACGTATATACCATATTTTGTTTAACTGTTCATCTGTTGATGCCCATTTGGGTTGTTACCACTTTTGGTTATGTAAATAATGCTTCTACGAACATTTGTGTAGAAGGATTGATTTGAGCACCTGCTTTCTATTCTTAGGGTATATACTTGGTGGGGGGGATTGTTGGATCATGTGGTATTCTAGGAGCCCTGGTGGTGCAGTGGTTAGGAGCCCAGGCTGCTAACCAAAGGTTGGCAGTTTGAATCCAACAGCTGCTCTTTGGAAACCATATGGGGCAGTTCTACTCTGTCCTGTAGGGTTGCTATGAGTTGGAATCAACTCAACAGCAATGGGTATGGCAATGAATATGGTATCCTATGTTTAACTTTTTGAGGATAGATATCATGTTTTTGAAGGAAACTTTATGGATGACCTGTAGGCCAGCTGCTGCTACTGGTGCCTGGGCTCAGGTTTGCTTTAGACCAGTGGATTTTAAAGTATGGCCTCCAGACCAAGAGCAACAGCAGTATCTGGGAATGTGTTAGAAATGGAAATTCTTCAGTTCCCACCCCAGACCTAATGAGTCAAAAACTTGGAGGTTAGGCATAGCAGTTCCTCCCCGACCAGGTGATAGGTGATTCTGATGCATACTCGCTCAAGTTTTAGAATGGCTGATTTGAGGAACCCTGAGGTGAATCTTACTGTAAAAGTGACAATACTTGCCTCTATTTTATCACCTTTGAAAATCTGGATTTCCACCTTTTGTTGTTTGCTTAAATCATGGCCCAGTTGCCTCAAAGTCATAATTACAATGGTGATGATGACTATTGGTAAGAGTCCATATATGGTATAATCATCTTCTTTTTAGAGTTAGAATATAAAATATGATCATCTATCACTCGACGGCAGTGGGTTTTTTTATCATAAAATATATGAGAAATATCTATTCACAATTCTCTCAGGAGTTTAAATGTGTATTGCCTAAAAATAACATCTATATGTATATTATTTCTTTCTACTGAATGTAGACAAAGAACCAGGCCTGGTGAGAAAAGGATGGGAAGAAGAAGAGGGATTAGTTCAGCCTTTACTTCATTCATTCATTCAACAAATATTTACTGAGCACCAACGAGAAGAGAGACCTCTTGTTGCTGGTCTTGAATTACCTTTCCCTGCCTCTGCATGGGAAATCCCATTAGGCAATTAATGGTGCTGGTAACAGGAATCCAGAGAATTAGCTACTACAGACAAGGGTGGCCGAAGAAGGAAAAAGTAAACAGCATAACTCACAGCCAAGAAGCCAGTAATCTCAAGGTTCTCATACTCCAAGTGTGGATGGATGAAGAAAGAAATCTTTTTCAGCATTGACTTTATGTAATAATGATCATAATAACAGCTTTTTAGAAGCAGAGGCTTTTGTAACTGTTTTTAAAAATTCATGAATACCCCTGATGTGTGTGTTTTTTATTTTGGCCTGTTATCTGGCTTTTAAAAGCATATGGAATATTTTTAGCTGTCATACTCCGCCAAGAAACGAACCTTGTGGCATCTACTACATATATTATAGTGGATGTTTAAAAGTCTTTAGGTGCCATTAAAATGTTCATATGAAAATATTCACCCCTGAGCATTTGCGATAAAGACTCTGTGAGTCCAAATCGACTTGACGGCACACAGTAACAACACATCTCTTTCAGAACTCATCTAAAAGGAGCTAAGTTTTAAAATACTATTTCCCTCTCTTGTGATAGATTCTAGGGTAGGGAGACAAATCAGAAATGAGGAAACCCATAGCTGCTGCTAGTCAACTCTGGCTGTACTATAGAATCACCTTGGGAGCTTTTGAAAACATACCAAAGCTCAGACCCCTCCCAGTTTGTAAATAAAAATCACTAGGGCTGGGATGGGGATGCAATCATAGTTGAGAACTACTGGTAGAGATATTAGGACAAACATTTAACTACAATGTGACAGAGCTAAACTGAAAGTACAAATAGTTATAAGGATGCAGCTAAATTTTTCAGGGGGAAGGTTGTCACCGAAAAGGTAAATCAGACAAGAGTCAGTAAGGTTTCACAACTAGTCTCTTCGCTTGGTTTTTTCAAAGATCTCTGTTTTCTTTCCTGCTTTCTGGGACCTATGCTATTTAGTCCCTTTTCTGAGTTCTTGTGTAGATTTCTTCTGTCGAGCACTTTCCTTCCACCATACTCTTGGAGCATTCCTCTTCATGGAACCTTTTGTGAACCAAATAGTAAGAACCATTTTCTTTGTTTCTCTTCCAAGTGAGAACTACTTACATTCCCACTCCTTAGTTTCTTTTGTTTTGTTCAACTCCTCTGCAGCCCACTGATCCCTCTTAAGATTGTTTTGAAATTGACGTATCCTTTTAAGTATTAAATTTGTTATGAACAGGCTTTAAATTCTCTCTCAAATTTATTACTTTCTCCTGTTTTGTCCAGACATTTCTGTGTTGCAGGTGAATTACCTGGTTTCACCAACACTGATCCCACTGCAGTGTAGTCAATGAGACCTTGACCCTTGCTTTTCAGGTGTGATGTCTCATTACATTACTCACAATTCTTTTCTGGAATACCTGGCTAAAAGTTAAGAGAGGGATGGGAGTGTCAATAACAGTTTCCTACTAGCCTTTCCACCAAAGCTCTTTCAAGCCCCACCCCAAGCCCAATCATCAGAGGTACTTGATGTTTTCAGCATCTGAGGGCTCTTAGTTGAATTCTGAAGGAAGTAAGTGACATTTGGGGAGTTTGTCTTTTCTGACCTTTTTTTTTTTTTTTTTTTCCTAACTTGGTAAATGAAACAGGATTTGAGGGAGGGCAGACCAATTGTTTGAGATGTCCCTAAGGTCATTTTGTAAATGGGAGATTTTGAAATAAGTATCTCCAGGCCGTTCTTCCAAGGCACCTGTGGGTGGACTTGAACCGCCAACCTTTTGATTAGCAGCTGAGCACATTAACCATTTACATCATCCAGGGACTCCTTATTTTTAATTTAACTTTTTCAAGTGCTTTGAAGCCACTTAACTCGAATGTCTGGTCATGTAAAGAGGGCTGCATGAGCAGAAATCATCTAGGCAGTGAAGAATTATTAAGGGCTTGAAGGTCATGATAAGGAAGAGCTAGGAGAAGAACATATTTAGGCCTGTAACCATCTTTATATTATTACTATTGTTGTTGTTAGGTGCCATTGGGTCAATTTTGACTCATAGTGACCCCATGTGTGTCATTAGGAATTAGAAATTAAATAATTTTTGAAGCTCTGTATTTGAATGGAAGTAGCTAGGAAATGTGAAAAAGAAGACAAGACCTCTTTAGAAGGAAAAACCAAAGGCTAAGAGAATATGATTAATACATCAACCCATGAAGGAAGTAGGGCAGAGGAGGACAGTTTCATTCTCTGTATCTATTTATCACGTTCTCACTCCCAAATATGTACTCTCAAGTCTCAGAAGAATACATTTACTACAAATGGCGAAACAAATATGGTAATATATTTGGGAAGGAACTGGCTACAGATCACTAAGAAGAATCAATGTAACTATCAAATGTAAATCCATTCATTTAACAAAAATTTATTGAGTCTCTACTCAAAGCCAGGCATCAGTTTAGGCCATGTTGGCAATACAAAAACGAATTATATTTCTTGACCTTATGGAGCTGATAAGTGAGTAAGGCATGTAAACAGCCAAATGCAATACAGTGTGTTAGGTACTAGGATAGAGTTTAAAAAATAAAAGGTAACAAAAAGGATCTAAGATCAGCTTGTGTGGGCCATGAAGTCTTAATAGAAGAGTAGAAGCTTGAACTGAATATTGAAATATAAATGGGACTTTTTCAGGCAGAAAAAACTAGGAAAGAGCATTTAATTCAAAAAGAAAAATATTTATAAATATATGAAAGTATAAGATAGTATATAAAAGTTGGGGTGCTACTAGTAGTTCCCTGTGGCTTGCACATGGGGTGTGAGACAATAAGTTGTGCATTGGTGTTCTTTTGCTGCTTTATGAATTGAATTGTGTCCCCACAAAATATGTGTTGGAAACCCTAACCTCTATATCTATGGCTGTAATCCCATTTGGGAATAGGTTGTCTTTGTTATGTTAATGAGGCAGGATTAAAATGGGATGTGTCTTGAGTCAATCTCTTATTAGATATAAAAAGAGCAGATGAAGCAAGCAGAGATGGGAGAAGATAGATGCCAAGCCACGTGGAGATCTTCAAAGAACCAGGAAACAGAAACCAAAGAGACAAGGATCATCCCCCAGAGCAACAGAGAGAGGCAGTGTCCTGAATTCAGACTTCTAGCCTCTTAAACTGTGAGAAAATAAATTTCTGTTTGTTAAAGCCATCCACTTGTGTTATTTATGTTATAACAGCACTAGATTACTAAGACAGAATTTGATACCAGGAGTGGGGTGCACCTCTAACAGGTACCTAAAATGTGGAAGTGGTTTTGGAATTGGATAGTAGGTGTAGGCTGGAGGGGTTTTAAGGTGCCTAGTGGTGAAAGCCTAAATTGCCTTAAAGAGACTGTTGCTAGAATTATGGACATCAAAGGCAATTCTGGTGAGGGCTCAGAAATCAGCGAGGAAAGCCATAGACAAAGTCTGTTGTCTTAGAGAGTACATGTGACACCATCAACAGAATGTTGCTAGAAATGTGGACATTAAATGTGCTTCTGGTGAGGCTTTAAAAGGGAATGATAAACGTTATTGGACAATGGAGAAAGGGCGATTTTTTAAAAAAAAATTATTGTGTTTTAAGGGAAAGCTTACAAACCAAGTCAGTCTCTCATACAAAAACTTATATACACCTTGCTATATACTCCTAGTTGCCCTCCCTCTAATGAGACAGCTCACTCCGTCCCTCCACTCTCTATTTTCGTGTCCATTTGCCTAGCTCCTGCCCCCCTCCGCCCTCTCATCTCTTTCCCAGACAGGAGCTGCCCACATAGTCTCATGTGTCTATTTGATCCAAGGAGCTCACTCTTCACCAGTTTCATTTTCCATCCCATAGTCCAGTCCAATCCCTGTCTGAAGAGTTGGCTTTGGGAATGGTTCCAATCTTGGGCTAACAGAAGGTCTGGGGACCATGACCTCCAGGGTCCTTCCAGTCTCAGTCAGACCATTACGTCTGGTCTTTTTCTAAGAATTTGGGGTCTGCATCCCACTGCTCTCCTGCTCCCTCAGGGGTTCTCTGTTGTATTCCTTGTCAGGGCAGTCATCGGGTGTAGCCCGGCACCATCTGGTTGTTGTGGTCTCAGGCTAATGTAGTCTCTGGTTTATGTGGCCCTTTCTGTCTCTTGGGCTCATAATTACCTTGTGCCTTTGGTGTTCTTCATTCTCCTTTGCTCCAGGTGGGTTGAGACCAATTGATGCATCTTAGAGAGCCACTTACTAGCATTTAAGATCCCAGACACCACTCACCAAAGTGGGATACAGAATGTTTTCTTAATAGATTTTATTATACCAATTGACCTAGATGTCCCCTGAAACCATGGTCCCCAAACCCCCGCCTCTGCTATGCTGGCCTTCAAAGCATTCACTTTATTCAGAAAACTTCTTTGCTTTTGATTTAGTTCAGTTGTGCTGACCTCTCCTGTATTGTGTGTTGTCTTTCCCTTCACCTAAAATAGTTCTTGTCTACTATCTAATTAGTGAAAACTCCCCTCCCTCCCTCCCTGCTCTCATAACCATCAAAGAACATTTTCTTCTCTGTTTAAACTATTTTTTGAGTTCTTATAACAGTGGTCTCATACAATATCTGTCCTTTTGCAACTGACTAATTTCACTCAGCATAATGCCTTCTAGATTCCTCCATGTTATGAAATGTTTCGCAGATTAATCATTGTTCTTTATTGATGCAAAGTAGTCCATTGTGTGAATATACCATAATTTATTTATCCTTTCATCCGTTGATGGGCACCTTGGTTGTTTCCATCTTTTTGCTATCGTAAACAGTGCTGCAAAGAACATGGCTGTGCATGTATCTGTTCACGTAAATGCTCTTATTTCTCTAGAATATATTCTAAGGAGTGGAATTGCTGGATCATATGGTAGTTCTATTTCTAGTCTATTAAGGAAGGGCCAAATCGATTTCCAAAGTGGTTGTACCATTTGACATTCCCACCAGCAGTGTATAAGTGTTCCATTCTCTCCACAACCTCTCCAACATTTATTATTGTGTGCTTTTTGAATTAATGCCAGCCTTGTTGGAGTGAGATGGAATCTCATTGTAGTTTTGATCTGTATTTCTCTAGTGGCTAACGATCATGAACATTTTCTCAGGTATGTGTTAGCTACCTGAATGTCTTCTTTAGTGAAGTGCCTGTTCATATCCTTTGCCCATTTTTTAATTGGGTTATTTGTCTTTTTGTAGTTGCATTTTTGCAGTATCACGTAGATTTTAGAGATCAAACACTGATCAGAAATGTTATAGCTAAAAGCTTTTTCCCAGTCTGCAGGTAATCTTTTTACTCTTTTGGTGAAGTCTTTGGATGAGCATAAGTGTTTGATTTTTAGGAGCTCCCAGTTATCTAGTTTTTCTTTTGCATTGTTAGTAATGTTTTGTATACTGTTTATGCCATGTATTAGGGCTTCTAATGTTGTCCCTATTTTTTCTTCCATTATTTTTATTGTTTTAGATTTTATATTTAGGTCTTTGATCCATTTTGAGCTCGTTTTTGTGCATGGAGTGAGGTATGGGTCTTGTTTCATTTTTTTGCAGATGGATATCCAGTTATGCCAGCACCATTTGTTAAAGAGGCTGTCTTTTCCCCATTTAACTGACTTTGGGCCTTTGTCAAATATCAACTGCTCATAAGTGGGTGGATTTATATCTGGATTCTGAATTCTGTTCCATTGGTGTATGTATCTGTTATTGTACCAGTACCAAGCTGCTTTGACTACTGTGGCAGTATAATAGGTTCTTAAATCAGGTAGAGTGAGGTCTTCCACTTTGTTCTTTTTCAGTAATGTTTTATTTATCCGGGGCCTCTTTCCATTCCATATGAAGTTGGTGATTTGTTTCTCCATCTCATTAAAAAATGTCATTGGAATTTGAATTGGAATAGTGTTGTATCTATAGATGGCTTTTGGTAGAATAGACATTTTTACAATGTTAAGTCTTCCTATCCACGAGCAAGGTATGTTTTTCCACTTATGTAGGTCTCTCTTGGTTTCTTGCAGTAGTGTCTTATAGTTTTCTTTGTATAGGTCTTTTATGTTTCTGGTAAGATTTATACTTTGGGGGGGCTACTGTAAATGCTATTGATTTGGTGATTTCCCTCTTTGATGTTCTTTTTGTTGGTATAGAGGAATCGAACTGATTTTTGTATGTTTATCTTGTATCCTCATACTCTGCTGAATTCTTCTATTAGTTTCAGTAGTTTTCTTGAGGATTTTTAGGGTATTCTGTGTATAGGGTTATGTCGTCTGCAAATAGAGATACTTTTACTTTGCAAATAGAGATACTTTTACTTCTTCTTTACCAGTCTGGATGGGAAGGGCAATATTTTTATGCAGTGGCAAAGAACTTGTCTGAATTATCTCCAAGTGTTTGGTGGAAGGTAAAAGAACTTGTAAGTGATAAGTTTGGATATTTGGCTGTGGATATTTCCAAGCAAAATCTTAAAGGGGCTGTGGAGTTTCTCCTTGCCACTTATAGTAAAATGTGAGAGGAAAGAGATGGACTTAAAAATGAACTGTGCAAAATGAAACCAAAACTTAAAAATTTGGAATATTATGTTGTATGGACTAAGGACACGTGTCCTAGAATTTTCACCATGAACATGGCTACATGATCTTTTGCTAAAGACATTTATGTCTGTAACTGATTGATCTAACCAACTACCAGAACAGAAAAAGCATCAGCTTAGACTGAAGGGGCCAGGGAAAGAACAAAAAGGAAAGAATGCTGTCTGCCTCTTGGAATTCTACAGGCAGGAAGCAGGCCAAAGGAGCTACATCTCTTCTCCTCCAAGAAAAGAAAAAGACCATTCCTGGAGCAGCTCAGAAATCAGCAGAACTGTTGGAAGGAGCATGAGAAGCAGGGTCTTCTGTGTTTCAAAGGGTGAGGCCATGGTCTTCTGAATCTCAAAGGGTGGGGCCACAGCCTCTTAAGTTCAAAAGAGTCGGATCTTTGCCAACTCGGTTCCGGAGTGTGGGGATGCCGTTAAGGTGTGCCCAGGGGATTGGGACACCACCCAAAGCTGAGGGGGCAGGGCTGCCATACCCAAGAGGCAGAAGAATGGGGGTTGCCAGGGCTGCAGAGGTGGGGTCATCACTCAGATGTATTAGGAGAATGGGGCCACCTAAAGCCGAGAGCGCAGAGTTGCTGTCCCAGTGGGCCTGGAAGGCGGAGCTGAATCTCAGGGCTGAGGAGCCTCCACTCAGAATCCAGAGGGCATGGCCAACACCAAGAGTCTGGAGGGCCGGGTCATTGTCCAGATGTTCTCAGAGAAGAGAGCGTTATTTTCAAGCCTTGAGAGCTAATATAAATTGTTCTACTGGGTTTTGGACTTGCTTGGTGCCTGTTATCCCTTCTTTTCCTCCAATTTGTCCCATCTGTAATGGAAATGTCTACTGTGTACCTGTTTTACCACATGTACCATTGTGCATGAGGCAAGGACATGAATTAATAGTGGGGGGACAAAGACGGGATGTTATGGATTGAATTGTGTCCCCCCAGAATATTACATGTTGTAAATCCTAACCTCTATGCCTGTGGTTATAATCCCATTTAGGAATTGGTTGTCCTTATTATGTTAATGAAGCAGGATTAATATAGTGTGTCTTGAGCCAAACTCTTTTGAGATATAAAAAGAGCAGATTAAACAAGCAGAGATGGGGGAAGATAGATGACAAGCCACATGGAGATCTCCAGGGAGCTAGGAAACAGACGTTGAAGAGAGAAGGACTTTCCCCCAGACTCAACAGAGAGAGAATGCCTTTCCCTAGAGCCAGTGCCCTGAATTCAGACATCTAGCCTCCTAAACTGTGAGAAAACAAATGTTTGTTAAAGCCATCCACTTGTGGTATTTCTGTTATAGCAGCACTAGATAACTAAGGTAGCTGTATAACAAAATAACACAAACTTGGTGGTTTAAAATAATTTAAACTTATTATCTCACAGTTTCTGTAGGGCAGAAGTCTAGGCATGGCTTAAGTGGGTTCTATTCTCAGCAACCCATAAAGCTTAAATCAAGGTGTTAGCCAAGATGCATTCTTCTTTGAAGTTTGGGGGACCTCTTCCCGGCTCATTCAGGTTGTTGGTAGAATTAATTTCCTTGTGGCTGTAGGATTCATGGTAGTTGGAATCTTCAAAGTCAGCAACTGTGAGAGAGTCTCTGCTGCTTCAAGTCTCTCATTTCAGGGAAGGCCTAAGACCCACTTCTAAAAGGCTCAGCTGATTAGATCAAGCCTACCCAGGATAGTCTCACTTTTAATTAACTTGAGGTTAACTGATTAGAGATTTTAATTATATCTGCAACATCCCTTTACCTTTCCCATATGATGTAACATAACCATGGAATGATACCTTATCACATTTGCTATATTCTGTTGGTTAGAAGCAGGTCACAGATCCTCCCCACACTCAAGAGGAGGGGACTGTACAAGAGTGCAACTCACTGGGAGCATCATTGTAGGGTGTGTTTGCCACAAGTGGCAAGATGAGGTAGACCAGACAGTCCACCCACCACCAGGGTTTCCGAAGACCAGACAGTAGAGGTTATACATAACATACTACGGAGTTTGAATTTTATTCTTTAGCTAGTGGGGGGAACCAATGGAGTATTTTAACCAAGAGAAGAATATGTTGCCCTGCATATAGACAGCTTTGATGTTGTTGTTGTTGGTTGCTTTCAGGTTGGCTCCAATTCACGGTGACCCCATGTACAATAGAACAAAATGTTGCCAGGTCCTGATCATCCTCATGTTCACTGATAATGCTTGAGTCCACTGTTGCAGCCACTGTGTAGTGCCTTCCAACCTAGCGGGCTTATCTTCCAGAACTATAGTAGATAATGTCCTGTTGTTATCCATAATGTTTTCATTGGCTAATTTTCAGAAGTAGATCACCAGGCCTTTCTTCCTGGTCTTTCTTAGTCTGGAAGCTGTGCTGAAACCTGTCCACCATGGGTGACCCTACTGGCATTTGAAATGCTTCCAGAATCATAGCAACACCTAAGCCACCATGATACAACAAACTAACAGAAGGGTGGTGGACAGGTGGCTTGGGAGTTGGCAAAAAACCTTGAGGGGAAATTACATGCAGAAATTGTAATTGCACTCTCTCTTGGATCATGGCTTCTCAAGTCCTTGCCACCTTGGCGGTGCCAAACTCCAAGTTTTGTCTCCCAATTGCAGTGACATTGCAGTGGGTCCTAGACCAATCCTTTCTCTCTGCTTCTGTTCACCATATTGTGAGTAACAATATCATAAATGACATGAGAAGCATAAAAGGGGTTAAAGTATCGTAAGGTCTTTGCAACATCTGGGAACTAGTAAAAGTATTACTGTACAGTATACTGTAATAGGTTAAGAGTGCATATTGTAATCTTTAGGGTAATCATTGAAAAATACTAGATGAACATATAACTACTATCTTAGTCATCTAGTGCTGCTATAACAGAAATACCACAAGGGAATGGCTTTAACAAAGCTAAGTTTATTTTCTCACAGTAAAGTAGGCTAAAAGTCCAAACTGAGGGTGTCAGCTCCAGGGGAAGGCTTTCTCTCTCTGTTGGCGTTATCATCAGCCTTCTTTGGGACTAGGAGCTTCTTTGCACAGGAACCCCAGGTCCAAAGGATGCACTCTGCTCCCGGCACTGCATTCTTGGTGGCGTGAGGTCCCCGTCTCTCTGCTCACTTCTCTCTTCCATATATCAAGAAATTGCCTCAAGACACAGTCCAATCTTATAGGTTAAGTCCTGCCTCACTAATACAACTGCCGCCCATCCTCCCTCGTTAACATCATAGAGGCAGGATTTACAACATATAGGAAAATCACACAAAACTGGGAATCATGGCCTGTCCTAATTGATACACACATTTTGGGGGGTACATAATTCAATCCATGACAACTACCAAGTTAAATTATAGGGAGAATGGAATAATAAATAATAACAATAAAAAACTCATGTTTAATCCAAAAGAAGAAAAGAGGAAGATGGAAATAAAAAACAGAACAAATATACAGTTGACTTAAAGGCAAATATATCAATAATTACAGTAAATGGTAATGTATGATCTACTCCAATTAAATGACAAGGATTATCAAACTAGGTTAAAAAACAAACAAACAAAAAACTATGTTCCTCACAAGAAACACAACTTATATAGAAGGAGACAGAAGATTGAAAGTAAGGATACAGAAAAAGATACACCATGCAGATAGTAACCAAATGAAAGCAGGTATAGATATATTAGTAGCAGACCAAGTCAATTCTAAGGTAAATAAATATTACTAAAAAGACAAAGGGATATTTCATAACGGTAAAAAGGTCAACCCAACAGGAAGAACAAAGAAACAAAGAATCCTAAATGGTAATTCACCTAATAGAATAGTGTTCACATGTATGAAGCAAATATTGATAAAAGTAAAACCACAATCATACGGACCTTAATATGCCTCTCTCAGCAAACGATAGAAAAAAAAAAATCAGTACGTATATAGAACAACTTGAGCTAATTGACATATGTAGTAAACTACACACAACTACAAAATACTCCCTATTTTTTCAAAGGCACATAAATATTTATCAAAAATAGATACTATGCTAAGCCCTAAGACAAGTTTCAACACATTTCGAAGGACTTAAATCATAGTTTTTTTACATGGTGGAATTAATCTAGAAAATCCCCCAGATGTCTGAAAATTAAGCAAAACGTTTTAAGATAAAATATCAAGGAAAAGTTTATAAGAAAAATTAGAAAAAATGTTGAAGGGAATTTATAATGAAAAGATGATATTTAAAGACTGTGGAATGAAACTAAGGCAGGCCTTAGGAGGAAATTTATAGCCTTAAATGCAAATATTAGCAAAGAAGAATGGATAAAAATCAGTGTCCTAATTATGCCTCTCAACATGCTCAAAGAAGGATAGTAGATAGAGGAAAATATATAAAAGAGCTGAATTAAATGAAATAGAAAATAATCATAAAATTAGGAAAATAAGTAAAACTAAAATGGACTATTTGGGAAAAATAATAAAATTGATAAACCTCTCCCATGTGACTACTGCCCAGAAGAAGATATAGAATATTACCAGCATTCCAGAAGGTTCCATCATACTCCTGCCTAGCAGTGACATTGATAGAGAGCACTAGTACACTGTACATTTGAGATTTGTGTACTTTTCCGTATATATGTTCCAGTTAATAGCAAAACTTTCCAAAAGAATCCCACCAAAACTCAAACAGTGGAAGTAAAGGGGAGAGGAGAAGTTCAGACGAACAATGGCGAGACAGCAAGGAAATGACACATTTGTCTGGATACATATATATCCACATTGCTAGAATAAATACTTTTTAATGAAAAATGGAGCCCAGCAGACTGCTGTTGATAGAAGCAGAATGCAAGACTGTCTTTATGTTAACTGGGAATTTGGTGCCTTTATCTGTGAAGAGAATCAAGCTTCACATTTTAGGGTGATATAATTGAAAATGCTTCATCCTCATAATGTGAGAAACCAGTGTCCTTCTGTGTTATTTGGAGACTTCAATGTATGCTTATCAGCTTTGCTTCTTTTTAAAGAAACCCTGTCTGGGTTTTAAGATGGTGATATGAGTAACATTTTTTCCCCCATCTGGGCCTACCATCCTATTTCTTCATCCTGATCTCTCTCTTTCCTCAGTAAGCTTTCAGTTTTTTATTGGCATCCCAGATTTTCTGACCTGACATCATGACCTGTGAGAGTGATGTGAATCCTCTCTAAATCACTTGAAAAAGTTTCTTTGTTCTTTATGGTGAATGCTCTGGAATTGTCAGTAAGAGTGTAAAAGTCTGCAATGCTTCTCAAGTAAGTCATAGAAAATTAAAAATGTGTGTCAACTGTGTTATTAATCTAGAATATTGAAACGGCAGTAAAAGACAACGAGATTGACAGCTGTTTATTTTTGTTACCTTTGGGGTCTTAAATGTTCTTTGTTGACATTATTACATAGGAGAGAACCAGAATACCTGATGAAGCAAAACAGGAAACTGTCCCTGATGAAAATAAGTAGCTGGTTTTTCTAGTTAATGGAAAGAACGAGAAGAAAAGGAGGAGTCTGACAATCTCAAGGTCTCGCACACTTCTGCAGATATCAGGAAAAATGGTTAGTTTTTTTCATTAGATTTTTGACGTTGTAATATTCAAGAGGAGCAAACTAACTTTTTGCAAAAGAAAATTCCTTAGGTCAGATGTCCTGGGTGACAATGAAACTAGAAACTCCTCCATTTGATTTCTTGCCCACAGATTAGATTTTTTTTTTTTTTAATCTTAGGGAAGCTCCCAAATTGGCTGTGGCTTCTCAAATGAGAACTTTGCTAAGCCAAGTTACTAACAGGCAGGAGTGGAGCAACTTTGCCACAAAGATCAGGCAAATGCAGGCTCCCCGGTTGCCAGAGCTAGAATGGGTTATCTTGTTGCCCCCAGAGGAAATGTCTAATTATCCTCTTGAGTCAACCAGCACTATTTGCAAGGTAAAAACTTAAACACAAGGATTTGCAAATGAATGTGCCCAGTGGAGCTGAGCCAGCAGCTAAAAATCGCTTGAAAAGAAAACTGGTTTAACATGTTGCTTAGAAGCACTTAATGGACACCTTTATAAACCTGGATATTAAGAGCTTCTGACTGAATTCTATACAAGATGAAGCTGCTTCTGAGGTCAGAAGAGTGAGAAAGGCCTACAGCTTTTTAGAAAGGCTCTTTTTTTTCCCCCCATGACTTATGTTGATTTTCAGTAGTGATGACTTCTGACTTTACTTTATCAGATATTCTAGTAACTGTTCTAGGTAATAATACCAGGGGAGATCATTTTAGGACTCCAAAAGACAGTGTATATAACATTTGTTATAAGTCCTTTAATTAGGAAATTAGTCATTTAGGGGTTAATGACAAGATCATCTATAGCCCAATAGCACCTGTGTTCCTCAACTGTAATTTTTTAAAGAAATTTTTATTGTGCTTTAAGTGAAAGTTTACAAATCAAGTCAGTCTGTCACATATAAACTTATATACACCTTACTACATACTCCCATTTACCCTCCGCCTAGTGAGTCAGCCCGCTTCCTCCTTCCACTCTCTCCTTTTGTGACCGTTTTGCCAGTTTCTAACCCTCTCTACCCTCCCATCTCCCCTCCGGACAGGAGATGCCAACACAGTCTCAAGTGTCCACCTGATACAAGTAGCTCACTCTTCATCAGCATCTCTCTCCAACCCATTGTCCAGTCCCTTCCATGTCTGATGAATTGTCTTCAGGAATGGTTCCTGTCCTGGGCCAACAGAAGGTTTGGGGACCATGACCGCCAGGATTCTTCTAGTCTCAGTCAGACCATTAAGTCTGGTCATTTTATGAGGATTTGGGGCCTGCATCCCACTGTTCTCCTGCTCCCTCAGGGGTTCTCTGTTATGCTCCCTGTCAGGGCAGTCATCGGTTGTGGCCGGGTACCATCTAGTTCTTCTGGTCTCAGGATGATGCAAGTCTCTAGTTCCTGTGGCCCTTTCTGTCTCTTGGGCTCGTAGTTATTGTGTGACCTTGGTGTTCTTCATTCTCCTTTGATCCAGGTGGGTTGAGACCAATTGATGCATCTTAGATGGCCGCTTGTTGGCATTTAAGACCCCAGATGCCACACTTCAAAGTGGGATGCAGAATGTTTTCTTAATAGGATTTATTTTGCCAATTGACTTAGAAGTCCCTGTAACCATAGTCCCCAAACCCCCACCCTTGCTCCGCTGACCTTTGAAGCATTCAGTTGATCCCGGAAACTTCTTTGCTTTTGGTCCAGTGCAGTTGAGCTGACCTTCCCTGTATTGAGTATTGTCCTTCCCTTCACCTAAAGTAGTTTTTATCTACTATCTAATCAGTAAATAACCCTCTCCCATCCTCCCTCCCTGTTCTTCTCAGTTTGTACTATTTCTCAAGATCTTTTAATAGTGGTCTTATTCAATATTTGTCCTTTTGCACCTGACTAATTTCACTCAGCGTAATACCTTCCAGGTTCCTCCACATTATGAAATGTTTCACAGATTCATCACTGTTCTTTATCGATGCATAGTATTCCATTGTGTGAATATACCATAATTTATTTAACCATTCATCCGTTGATGGGCACCTTGGTTACTTCCAACTTTTTGCTATTGTAAACAGAGCTGCAGTAAACATGGGTGTGCATATATCTGTTCGTGTTAAGACTCTTATTTCTCTAGGGTATATTCCGAGGAGTGGGATTTCTGGGTTGTATGGTAGGTCTATTTCTAACTTTTTAAGAAAATGCCAGATAGATTTCCAAAGCGGTTGTACCATTTTACATTCCCACCAGCAGTGTATAAGAGTTCCAATCTCTCCGCAGCCTCTCCAACATTTATTATTTTGTGTTTTTTGGATTAATGCAAGGCTTGTTGGAGTGAGATGGAATCTCATAGTAGTTTTAATGTGCATTTCTCTAATGGCTAATGATCGAGGGCATTTTCTCATGTATCTGTTAGCTGCCTGAATATCTTCTTTAGTGAAGTGTGTGTTCATATCCTTTGCCCAATTTTTGATTGGGTTGTTTGTCTTTTTGTGGTTGAGTTTGAACAGAATTATATAGATTTTAGAGATCAGGCGCTGGTCGGAGATGTCATAGCTGAAAATTCTTTCCCAGTCTGTAGGTGGTCTTTTTACTCTTTTGGTGAAGTCTTTCGATGAGCATAGGTGCTTGATTTTTAGAAGCTCCCTGTTATCTGGTTTCTCTTCGTCATTTTTAGTAATGTTTTGTATTCTGTTTATGCCTTGTATTAGGGCTCCTAAGGTTGTCCCTATTTTTTCTTCCATGATCTTTGTCATTTTAGTCTTTATGTTTAGGTCTTTGATCCACTTGGAGTTAGTTTTTGTGCATGGTGTGAGGTATGGGTCCTGTTTCATTTTTTTGCAAATGGATATCCAGGTATGCCAGCACCATTTGTTAAAAAGACTATCTTTTCCCCAATTAACTGACACTGGGCCTTTGTTAAATATCAGGTGCTCATATGTGGATGGATTTATATCTGGATTCTCAATTCTGTTCCATTCGTCTATGTGCCTGTTGTTGTACCAGTACCAGGCTGTTTTGACTACTGTGGCTGTATAATAGGTTCTAAAATCAGGTAGAGTGAGGCCTCCCACCTCTTCTTCTTTTTCAGTAATGCTTTGCTTATACGGGGCTTCTTTCCCTTCCATATGAAATTGGTGATTTGTTTCTCTATCACCTTAAAAAATGACATTGGAATTTGGATCGGAAGTGCGTTATATGTATAGATTTAGAATTATTGGCTTACCATCTTTTTCATCCAGCTCTTTGACTATGTCATGCCTCTGCTTTTTGGCCTCCATGGTTTCTGAGGAGAAATCAGCTGTTAATGTTATTGGGTATCTCTTATGCATGATATGCCACTTGTCTTTTGCTGCCTTCAACATTCTTTCTTTGAGAGCTTGCTTATGATGTATCTAGGTGTGGACCTCTTTGAGTCTCTCCTACTTGACATTCATTGAGCTTCTTGGATGTGTAACTTAATGTTTTTCATCAAAGTTGGGAAGATTTTAGCCATTATTTCTTCAGAAGAGTTCTTTCTGCCCTTTCGTCTCCTTCTAGAACTCCCATAATGTGAAGGTTGGTACACTTGATTGTGCCCCACAGGTCCCTTAGGCACTATTCATTTTTCTTCATTCTTTTTTCTTTCTGTTCCTCAGACTGGATAATTTCTTTTGTCCTAGTTTCGTGTTCAACAATTCTTCCTTCTGCCTGCTCAAATTTGTTGAAGCCCTCTTGTGTTTTTTTTAATTTCAGTTATTGTACTTTTTAGTTACAGAATTTGTTTGGTTCTTTATTTAATTTCTCTTTATTTACATTTTCTATATGGTGTGACATCTTTCTCCTGGTTTCCTTTAGCTCTGTTATCCAGAAATGTGGCTTTGAAGGAATGTTAGCCATGTTCTACTCCCTCTGATGACTTTCAGGCTACTGGTTTTCACTGTGAATTTTAAAGGTACTGCAGAATCTATGAGGCATGGCAGGAATAGGGCAAATTAAAGTACCATAAAACTTGCTTTTCCTCTTGAGACTCAATCTTTTTTTTTTTTTTAATAAGATCTCCTCAGATTGCTGTAAGTGTTTGGTTAATTTTCAGAGTTCTGAAAAAGTTGTTTTTGACAATATTTGCTAGTATTCTTATTGCATTTATGAAGAAGAGAATTATCAGGAGTACTTACTCTCACATATTCTCACTGGTCCAGTCCCAGGTAGAACTTTTTGAATAGCAGAGAAGTCTCATGCGATGTGTTAAATGAGCAAATTAGTGAGTCATTATTGGAGATTGGAGATCTCCATTCCCTAAGAGAAGAAGCCTAATCTGGTGATCCTTATGGTCTTTTCCAGCTCTAAAATTTTAGGATTTAATTGATCCATTTTGTGTATAAATTTGATTTGTGAAAAAAAGATCAGAGGATCAAGATAGATGATAGGAATCTTAATAACATGTATCTTCCATCAACAAACTTATCATTGGTTGATCTCCAGGTCAAGAGGACCCACCACTCTTAATTCTTTCAAAACAAAGGAGCAACAAGTATTTCCTGAACATCTTCTATTCACTTAGCTCCATGAGAGGGGCGTTGGGTGGAATAAAAAGATGATGCTAAGGTTACTACCCTGATAGATATGTCTACAATCGTATTGGAGAAACAGCTCCAATACCTGAAGCAAACCTGCATATGTTATAAGAATTAGTTACTGAATTACTTGAGTTTTACTGGATATCTTGTTAAAATTCATGTGTACTTCATGGCCCAAACATGACATCAGTATTTCCACATTTTCAAACTATAGAGAAAGAAAAATATTAACTCTATAGAAATATCTTTTTGTTCATGGTTTGCTCAAATAAAAATATTTCTGGATATTGCTTTTAAAAATAAAGTCCAGGCCCAAATATGCATAATCTCTGTGCACCAAACTCTAATGTAGTGTCAGTATTTGGTGTGAAGATTATATTGCCCTGAATTTGGCCAATCAGAACCATATACTGGAGACACTGTGATCTGATTGTGTTCATTTAAAAAGTACATTTTTTAATCATGTGAGTTTGGCACATGTTGAAATGGTCATTATTGTCTTCTCCAAGCATCTGGTATCACAATTGATGCAGCTCATCATATAAGAATATTTCCGGGCCTGTGGAGCTCACTCGTTTTGGACCTTTTGCTTGACATACTGTTCTCTCATTTACTACTGAATGGTTCTATTGCTCAGGGATTTTGTGGCTAGTAAGCATCATTGTTTAGACATAGCTAAAAAACCCATTGCCATCGAGTCAATTCTGACTCATAGCGACCCTATAGGACAGAGTAGAACTTCCCCATGGGGTTTCCAAGGAGTGCCTGGTGGATTTGAACTGCCGACCTTTGGGTTAGTAGCCAAACTCTTAACCACTAAGCCACCAGGGTTTCCTTAGACCTGACTAGTACTAATAAACTCAAGCTCTGTTACTCAGATGAAGGACCAGTGAATTTCACTTTTCTGTCACTTTAGATTCTACCCATTTTACTCATCTTCCTTGGACTAGGAATCAACCTTGGTTTCACCTTGAACAGGCTGAATGACTTTGGGAAGATAGCATAACCTCTCTGGCCCTTAGTTTCTTCATCTGTAAATGAAAACTTCTGCACTAGGGGATTTTAAATTTAAGTATTTGTGAAGCTAACAAAATAAACAAGGAAGTTTGAGTGGAAGAATTTGGGGCACTTAATATAACCTCATTCCTCCTATTGGGAATAAAGCTAAAATATCACCATTGTCAACCGGACCCCTGTTCCCACCTCTTACAATTTAAATCTTACCTATTTTTGGAAATGCACTGCAATCTCCTCTACCTCCATGAGGCCTTCCTTTACTATGCCAGCAACCCTCACTTATATCTTATTTTGTATTTAATTATCTATTTTATTGTACTTTAGATGAAGATTTACAGAACGAACTAGCTTCTCACTAAACAATTAGTACACATATTATTTTATGACACTGGTTAACAACCCCACAACATGTCAGCAATCTCCCTTCTCAATCTTGGGTTCCCTATTATCAGCTTTCCTGTCCCCTCCTGCCTTCTAGTCCTTGCCCCTGAGCTGGTGTGCCCCTTTAGTTTTGTTTTATTTTATGGGACGGTCTGATCTTTGGCTGAAGGATCAACCCCAGGAGTGACTTCATTACTGAGCTAAAAAAGAGTATCTGGGAGCCATACTCTTGGGGTTTCTCCAGTCTCTGTCAGGACAGTAAGTCTGGTCTTTTTTCGTTTTTTTTGTGAGTTAGAATTTTGTTCTACATTTTTCTCCAGCTCTGTCCAGGACCCTCTATTGTGATCCCTGTCAGAGCAGTCAGTGATGGTAGCTGGGTACCATCTAGTTGTACTGGACTCAGTCTGGTGGAGGCTGTGGTACGTGTGGTCCATTAGGCCTTCGGACTAATCTTTGCCTTGTATCTTTAGTTTCCTTCATTCTCCTTTGCTCCAGAAGGGGGTGAGACCAGTGGAGCTCACAAGCTTTTAAGACATCAGACTCTACTCATCAAAGTAGAATGTAGAACATTTTCCTTAAAAATTATCTTTTGCCAATTGAGCTAGATGTTCCCTGAGACCATGGTCCCCACAGCCCTCAGCCCAGCAGTTTGGTCCCTCGGGGAATTTGGATGTGTCTATGGAGCTTCCATGACCTTGCCTTGTACAAGTTGTACTGGCTTCCCCAGAATTGTGTACTGTCTTACCTTTTACCACTTATCTATTGTCTAGTGTTTATCCTCACTACCCCTCCCCTCCCCTCCCCTCCCTTGTAACAACCAAAGATTGTTTCTTTTTGTGTGTAAGCCTTTTCATGAGTTTTTATAGTAGTAGTCTCATACATTATTTGTCCTTTTGTGATTGACTTATTTCAGTCAGCATAATGCGTTCCAGATCCATCCATGTTGTGAGATGCTTTGAAGATTCATCATTGTTGCTTATCATTGCTTAGTACTCCATTGTGTGTAAGCGCCATAGTTTATCCATTCATCTGTTGATGGGCATCTAGGTTGTTCCATCTTTTTGCTATTGTGAACAATGCTGCAATGAACATGGGTGTGAATGTCTATTCGTATAATGACTGTTATTTCTCTAGGATATATTCCTAGGAATGGGGTTGCTGGATAGTATGGTATTTCTATTTCTAGCTTTCTAAGGAAGCGCCATATCGTTTTCCAAAATGATTGTACCATTTTGCATTCCCACCAGCAGTGCATAAGAGTCCCAATCTCCCCGTAGCCTCTCCAACATGTTATTTTCTATTTTTTTTTTTGACTCAGGCCAGTAACGCCAGGGTGAGATGGTATCTCATTTTGGTTTTGATTTGCATTTCTCCAGTGGCTAGTGATCTCAAGCATTTCCTCATGTGTCTGTTGGCCGCTCGAATGTCTTCTTTGGTGAAGTGTCTGTTCATTTCCTTTGCCCATTTTTTAATAGGATTATTTGTCTTTTTATTGTTGAAGTGTTGGATTTTCTTGCAAATTTTAGATATTCGACCTTCGTCGGATTTGTAACAGCCAAAAAATTTTTCGCAGTCTGTAGGTTCTCCTTTTACTTTTTTGGTGAAGTCTTATTATGAGCATAAGTGTTTAATTTTAAGAAGATCCCAGTTATCTAGCTTATCTTCTGGAGTTTGTATGTTGTTAGTTATGGTTTGTATCCTGTTAATGCCATGTATTAGAACCTCTAGCACTGATCCTATTTTTTCTTCTATGATCTTTATAGTTTTTGGCTTTATATTTAGGTCTATTGATTCATTTTGAATTAGTTTCGTGTATGGCTTGAGGTATGGGTCCTGTTTTATTTTTTTTGCAGATGGACATGCAGTTTTGCCAGCACCGTTTGTTAAAAAGGCTGCGTTTTCCTCATTAGATGGCCTTTGGGCCCTTGGTGAAGATCAGGTGACTGTAGGTGGATGAATTTACATCTGGGTTCTCAATTCTGTTTCATTGGTCAATGTATCTGTCCTTGTACCAGTACCAGGCTGTTTTGACTACTGTAGCTGTATAGTAGTTTCTGAGGTCAGATAGTGCAAGTCCTCCTACTTTATTCTTCCTCTTCTTCTTCAATAGTGCTTTATTTATCCGGGGCTGCTTCCCTTTCCGTATAAAGTTAATGATAGGTTTTTCCACCTCTTTACAGAATGTCATTGGTATTTGGATTGGGATTGCATTGTATTTGTAAGTTGCTCTGGGTAGAATTGTTGTTTTCACAATGTTGAGTCTGCCTATCCATGAACATGGTATATTTTTCCATTTATATAGATCTCTTTTGGTTTCTTGCAGTAGTGTTTTGTGGTTTTCTTTGTATAGGACTTTTACATCCCTGGTTAGCTTTATTCCTAAGTATTATTTTTTTCTTTTTTAGGGGCTATTATAAATGGTATCGTTTTCCTGATTTCCTTTTCATTGTTCTCTTTATTGATGTATAGGAACCCAACTGATTTTTGTGTCTTTATCTCGTGTCTTACTACTCTGCTGAATCTTTCTATTAATTCCAGTAGTTTTCTCTTGGAGTCTTTTGGGTTTTTTATGTATAGTATCATATCAACAGCAAATAGGGGCAGTTTTACTTCTTCATTACCAATTTTGATTCCCTTTATTTCTTGTTCTTGACTTAATTGCTCTAGCTAGGACTTTCAGCACAATGTTAAATAGGAGTGGTGATAAAGGGCATCCTTGTCTTGTTCTTGTTCTCAAGGGGAATGTTTTCGACCTGTCTCCATTAAGAATGATGTTGGTTGTTGGTTTTGTGTAGGTGGCCTTTATTATGTTGAGAAATTCCCCTTCTATACCTATTTTACTGAGACTTTTTATCAGGAATGGGTGTTGGACTTTGTTGAATGCCTTTTCTGTGTCAATTGAGATGATCATGTGATACTTTTATTTATGTGGTAGATTATGTACATTGATTTTCTAATGTTGAACCATCCTTGCATACCTGGTACAAATCCTACTTGGTCATGGTGTATTATTTTTTTGAAATGATGATGAATTTTATTGGCAAGAATTTTGTTGAGAATTTTTGCATCTAAGTTCATGAGGGATATAGGTCTGTAATTTTCTTTTTTTTGTGGTGTCTTTACCTGGTTTTGGTATCAGGGATATGCTGGCTTCATAGAATGAGTTTGGAAGTATTCCTTTGTTTTTTATGTTCTGAGATAATTTGTTTGGTGGTGTAAGCTCTTCTCTGAATGTTTGGTAGAATTCTCCATTGAAGCCATCTGGGCCAGGGCTTTTTTTGTTGGGAGTTTTTTTCATTACCTTTTCAGTCTCTACTCTTGTTATGGGTCTGTTCAGATTTTCAACATCATTTTGTGTTAGTTTGGTTAGGTAGTGTGTTTTTAGAAATTTGTCCATTTACTCTAGGTTTTCGAATTTGTTGGAATATAGTTTTTCATAATACTCCGTTATCGTTTTTATTTCAGTTGGGTCTGTTGTAATGTCCCCATTTCATTTCTTATTTGTGTTATTTGCACCCTCACCTGTTTTTTTTTTGTGAGTTTAGCCAGTGGTTTGTCGATTTTGTTGATTCTTTCAACAAACCAATTTTTGGTTTTGTTGGTTCTTTCTATTGTCTTTCTATTCTCTATTTCATCTTTTTCTGCTTTGATCTTTATTGTATCTTTTCTTCTGGTGGCTGTGGGCTTCTTTTGCTTTTCTCTGTTTGAGTTGTGTAGCTAATGTTTTGATTTTCTGCCTTCTTTTTTGATGTGTGAATCTATTGCTGTAAATTGACCTCTGAGCATTGCCTTTGTTGTGTCCCACGTGTTCTGGTGTGATGTGTTTTCATTCTTGCTTTATTCTAGGAATTTTTTTATTCCATCTCTGATTTCTTGTATGATCCAGTGGTTTTCAAGCAGGGTGTTATTCAGTTTCTATGTAATTGATTTTTTTTTCCTTTGCTCTTCCTATTGTTAATTTCTACTTTGATGGCATTGTGGTCAAAGAAGATACTTTGTATTATCTCAATGTTTTGGATTTTATTGAGGGTTGCTGTGTGGCCTAAGATGTGATCTATTCTGGAGAACATTCCAGGTGCATTGGAAAAGAATGTGTACTTTGCAGCTGTTGGGTAGCATGTTCTATATGTCTATGAGGTCAATTTTGCTGATTGTTGAGTTTCTTTTTAGATGTTCTGTCCTTTACCAAGAGTGGTGTGTTGAAGTCTGCTATTACTGTGGAACTGTCAGTTTCTCTTTTCACTGCTGTTAGAGTTTGTTTTAGGTATTTTGGAGCTGTGTCATTGGGTGCATAGATATTTATTGTGGTTATGTCTTCATGATGGATCTTCCCTTTAATCATTATATAGTGCCCTTTTTTGCCTTTTACGATGGATTTTGTTTTAGTCTATTTTATCTGAGATTAGTGTTGCCACTCCTGGTCTTTTTTGGTAGCTGTTTGCTTGATATATTTGTTTTCCATCCTTTGATTTTTAAATAAATTTGCATCTTTATTTCTAAGGTGAGTCACTTGTAGACAGCATACTGGTGGATCTTTTTTATGCATTCTGCCACTCTGTCTCTTTATGGGTGCATTTAGGCCATTTACCTTCAGTGTAATTATTGTTAGCCATGAGTTTATTGCTGTCATTTTGTAGTGCAGACATTTTCTTTGTTCCTCTTGCTTTCTTGTGCTGAATTCCTTTTGCTTATGGATTTTTTTTTCATTTCGTTTGTTTTTGTTTTCTTACTGAGACTTTTTTTTCTTTAGCTTGATGAGTAGGTTTGTTAATTTTCTTTGTGGTTACCTTGAAATTTTCTCTTATCTTCCTAGGTTTGATCCAGTCTATTATTACTTGGTGACACATTGCCTTCCTCTCCATTAGAAAGTTCTATACCTACACCATTTATTCCCTCTTTTATTGTTCTGACGTTGTTGTCATTTACAGATTAACCTTTCTGGTTTCCTGTTGTAAATCTTCTTATTTTGAATAGTCCTTGAGAGTTCATATTCTAGGTTGATATCTGACTGGTGCAATCTTGCGTCCTAGATTTGAGCTGTCATCTGATGTTGTTTGTTCTCAAACCGAAGGATTCCCTTTAATAATTCTTGTAAGTTTGGTTTTTACATATTCACTTAATTTCTGTCTATCTGGAAATGTCCTAATTTCGCCATCATATTTGAATTAGAGTTTTGCAGGATATATTATTCTTGGTTGGCAGTTTTTTCTTTCAAGGTTTTATATGTGTCATCCCATTACCTTCTTGCCTGTATGGTTTCTGGTGAGTAATCAGAATTTAGTCTTGTTGTTTCTCCTCTGTATGTGGCTTTTCTTTTTTCTCAGACTGCTCTTGGAATTCTTTCTCTGTCTTTGGCTTTAGTGACTGTGATTATGATATGCCTTGGTAATTTTCTTTTGGGTTCTATCCTATATGGAGTTCGTTGAGCTTCTTGGATGGTCAGCGTTTCATCTTTCATGATTATTTGGGAAGTTTTCTCTCAGCAGCTCTTCAATGATCCTCTCTGTGTTTTCTGTTTTCACCCCCTGTCCTGCAAGTCTAATCATTTGCAAATTTTTGCTTTTGATTGTATCCCACATAATTCTCAGGGTTTCTTCATTTTTCTTTGTTCTTTTTTCTGATTTTTCCTCAAAGTGGTATCGAAGTATTTATCTTCAGTTTTGCTGATCCTGTCTTCCATTGTTTCATACCTACTCCTCAGACCTTCTGTGACACTGTCCATTTCTGAAATCTTGCTGTTTATCTTTTGGGTTTCTAATTGTTGTTTTTGTATGATTTCTAGTTGTGAATTTATTTTGATGTTTTGTTCTTGTATTATTTTCCCGAATTTTTCCTTTATTTTGGTCTGTGTTTTCCATGAATTTGTGTATTTTTTCCTCATTTTTTTCTTCTTTTTGCTTCAACTCTTGGTTAGCTGTGAATATTAGCGATTTCAATTCCCTATCAGGTAGTTCTAGTGGCTTTTCTTGTACTTGAAAGCCATCTGTTGTTTTATTTTGGACCCCTACTGGAACCATCCTGTCCTGTTTTTTTATATGTTTTGATATTGTCTGCTGCCTTGGGACATTTCATAGTTATTTTCTTCATTTATTCATTGTATACTTGTTTGCTTTGTCCTGCATTTTTTTTATTTGATTATGTCTGAGAAGGTGGGCATTCTTTGTTGTTTGCTCATCTGTGGCCATGATACTTTTCACCTTGTTGTCCAGTGGGCAGGGCCAGCCACTCAGCTATGTTGCAGCAGGTTAGGTCCAGCTGAAGGTGCAGGGTTGGGATGGGTTGTTTGTGGCATGTACTGGGGCTGACAGGAGACTGGAGTTCAGTGCAGGACAGGTTCTGGGAGGCTGTGTCTGTGCTGCTCAGGGGTGTGATGTTCAGTGCCAGGTGCAGGTAGGCAGGAAGGAGGTGAGAAATTGTTATTTGTGGAGCTAAGATGGGTATGGGAAAAAAGAGAGAGAAACAGGAGCCAAAAAAAAAAAAACCCAAAAAAACAAATGAAAACACAGAGGGAGCTTGCTGTTGGAGTGGAAAGATGAGAAATGAAGAAAAAGAAAAAGAGAAAAAATAAATAAAACTTCTCAAAAAAGAAAGAAACGCACCCCCAGGGTTCCCACCAGTGACCAGGGAAATGGCTCCCAGGCCTTGGGGCACATCTCATCTAAAAGGGGCGGAGATGGCACACAGTGCCAGGAATTAAGTAGACAGGAAAAGAAGGAAAGCAGAGAGAGATGAGAAACTGAGAAATGAAGAAAAACAAAAAGGAAACTAGAAAATAAATAATAAATAAAAAGAGAGGCCCCCAAGGATCCACTGGCGTGGCTGCGCAGACTGAGGAAGTGTCTCCCAAGCCGCATAGCACATCCTGGCTAGAAAGGGCGGAGATGGCACACAGCGGCAGTTGTGCAGGAGATAGGAAAAGAAGGTAAGTAGAGACAAAAACTGAGAAACGAATAAAGACGATAAGAAAAAGGAAAATAAAAAGTTAAAGAAAAAAAAGCCACTAGGAATCATACCTGTGCAGCTGCACAGACTGGGGTAGTGGTTTCCAAGCCACACAGTACAGCCTGGATAGAAGGGGCCAGGATGGCACACAGTGCCAGGTATTCAGGGGACAGGAAAAGAAGGTAAGTGGAAACGAGAAGCTGAGAAATGAAGAAAGACAAAAAGGAGAGAAGAAGAAATAGAAGATATGCCTCCAGGGATCCCACCAGCGTGGCTGTGCAGAGTGAAGAAGTGGCTCCCAAGCCACGCAGTACAGCCTGACTAGAAGGGGCTCCCAAGCCACAAAAAGAAAACAAATGGACAAAACAAAATAAAAAGGCACCGGGGATCCCATCAATGTGGTGACACAGACTGGGGAAGCAGTTCCCCAGCCAAGTGGCATTTCACAGCCTGTCAAGAAGAAACAAAGATGGCACATGGAGCCAGGTGTTTGAAAGAAAGGAAGGGGGAGGAGGTGAGAGGCAGGGAAAGAACCCAAAGAAGCTGAAAAAAGCAAAACCAGCAACAATGAAACGGCACTGAAGGAGCCAGCCAGTGTGGGTGGGGTGAATCCAAGCATCACGGAGCTGGCCCCTCCTGGCCATCTGAGTGACCTCAGCCTGCTGGGGAACAGCAGAGACCAAGAAGGGGGAAAGAAAGCTGGGAGGTGGGAAAGCCTGTATCACTGGTCACCGGATGCTCTGTGTCTTGCTCGGAACTCCGTGAAGCTGCTTTCCTGTACTCCCTGTCGGCCAATCTCCGACAGGAGTCCAAGATGGTAAATCTATGGTACATTAACTGATGGGGGACCTTCGCTTGTGTATCTCCTTGCTCTCTGTTCTCTGTCAGTTTCTTATTCCATTGGGTGCTTGGTTGAGTCCTTTATCTCTTCATTTGATACTTTGGTTTCCAGGATTGACTTTTATCTGTTTTTCCGGTCTTTGCTGTGGAAGGACAGTGTGTTGCTTCTGTCTATAGCACCTTGTTTGCTCCGCCTCTCTTCTTACATTTTGATTAGAGTAGTTATTATCAGTACTATGTACTTGGTCTTCTCTATCACCTTGCATTGTTATTTAACTTTGGTGCTTTTGAGGACAGGGGTGATGTGTTATGAACATTTATAATCCCCAAAACACATTGTCCGGTATCGTGCATATATAATAGGACCTAAATTTGGTAAATGAATGGAGTTTAAAATACATTCTGAACCTATTGTTGCAAATTCATAATTCAAAAGGTGATTGGATTTTTCCCAGAATCCTTTCCAGGAACAAAAATACGTAATTTTGAAGATATTTAAAGAAATTTGATATAAAATGTGCAGTTTACCTTAAGTATGAAACCCTTCCCTTTTATTCTCCAATTTTTATCCTCTCCATAAAGTCAAGAATGCTTCCTTTTTAACTTGAGCGCTCTAGCATGAAAACATTTTTCTTTTCCTTCTATATTCTACAAAATGCAACATGATTTAATCAGCTAGTGTGTGACTGGCA
Organism: Elephas maximus indicus; assembly: GCF_024166365.1. Lineage (NCBI taxonomy): Eukaryota > Metazoa > Chordata > Mammalia > Proboscidea > Elephantidae > Elephas > Elephas maximus. The sequence goes on along the minus strand of NC_064846.1, from coordinate 53,229,675 downwards.
CGTTGTTTTCTATTACGTTCTTAAGAAATATGACAAATGACATTGTGACCACTCAAAGGAGTGTTTGGTTACTTTCAAGCACCAGAGCCAGTTCTCTGGTGCTTGATGAAAACAGATGGTAGCATTCCTACCACAAGGCACATCTCCAGTCTACAGGTATGGACAAGAGCTAAGTCAAACTTAATATTCAGTTTAACATTTTATTAGATTCATTATAGATATTAGCCTAACTTGTCTCACTTCCTTGAGGATTTACCACCAAGTATCTTGTCAGTCCTTTATTCTCTTTCTTAGCTTGCACAGAGAGTATGTTGGAACATAGCACTTAGCAACTCAAAGTTCATCTGGCCCAGGAGATTTGAAGAAACCTTTTAGCTTCAGTCATCATGCTGAGGGAACCATGTTGTTTCTCTGTCAGGTTGGGGCCGTGCCACACTTTGAGAGATTAGTTATTCCCACAAAATTGTTTTCTCTCTCCTTTTCTGTGCCAGAATGAGACTCCTGAGAATAAGCAAAGTTGATGTTGCTTGAAGGAATTTCAAGGCTTCCTAGCTCCCAGGACTCAAGTAGCCATGGAAATAAGCACTGGCCAAAAATGTACTTGGCTTGGATGGGATGGGAATTGGGCGACATTTGAGGGAAGAGAGCTTAAACATGTGCTTGGTGATGTTACTCTGTAGAATTGGAAAGGCTTGTATTAAGTTGATGTTTTAAGAAATAATGGAAGAATAAATTCCTTCCTGCTTCATTTACTTAAGGAAATAATGATCTTTGTCTTTGGGGTGTCAGGAAAGAAAGAGATGATTTGCCCTTCTTATGGATTCACTAGAAGAAAGGTATGCCTTTCTCCCAAGTTTGATAATATGAAAAATCAAGGATACAGTTCCAAAAATAAATGCATCTTGTTCACATCATCTCTTTGTCATGATAAGAGGTTTCAGAGTGTTATAAATGGACTTAGCAAATGCAACAGTGGCGTATATCATGGAATTAATTGCAATATTTCCTTGTGGTTGTGACGATATGAGCCCCATCAAGAAGCCACTCATTTAGCATTTCAGTTTCCTTCGTTCATGAGCAGACTTCTCTTGACCCAAGAGATTTAGCCTTACATTAAGAGCTAAGCCCAAGAGAAACCCTTTGCGACCACATTGAAGGGGCCCACTTTCTATGCTATCTGCTCACACCTATGTTCTATACCACCAGTATTCACTGGCCCAGTTGGTCCCTCTCTAGCAGCACTAACTCCCAGAGGTTGCCTTGGCTATGTCAGCATGCATCCTTAGTTCCAGCATTCGAACGTTGTACCTCAAATGTCACTTGTGTACCCAGGCTTTCTTATTACACTGTTTAGTGCTATTACTGCTTCATTTTTTATTTATCTGACTCAACCCCAGGTAGTTTTTGCTCAATCTCTGGCAGGTTGTTAACCAGTGTGTGTGTTTGGGGCAGCAATTCATTCATCCATTTTGACATCTACACCTGACGTGTTCATTAATGCCCAGCACAAATTTCTCAGATTCCGGATCTGTTTGGTGTCTCTATTCTTCTGCATCCAGCTCTTTGCCACAAAGTATATTTCATGTAAATGCCACTTTTTCAAATGTTTCACATCTTCTACAGTGGAACCATATGCCTTATAGAAATGATGCTTTTTTGAATCTGTAGCCAAACATAGCTTGTCAATGACCGCTCACAAATTCTAAGTTAGCTTGTAAGCTTTTGCACTTTTTCTGAAATGTTTTCTTTAGGGCTTGTAAACTTGTTCCTATGTTATTGCCTACTTGCTGTATCCCTGTGTTCTTTTTGTCATTAACTACAACACCTTCTTATTGCCGTTGTATCGATTCTGACTCATAGTGACCCTATAGGACAGAGTAGAACTGCCCAATGGGGTTTCCAAGGCTGTAATCTTTACAGAAGCAGACTGCCACATCTTTCTCCCATGGAGCAGCTGGCGGGTTCGAACCACTGACCTTTTGGTTAGCAGTTGACCATTTTATCCACTGTGCCACCAGAACCCCTTATAACCACCTTACAACCTTTTTTATTGCCCTTTCAATTCATCACATTTAGCTGAGCTGCTGCCTCAGGAGAGTGTTTCCTCTCTTCCTCTGTTTATTGAGCTCAGTGCTGTGTTTGTCACAGAAACTCTTCCACCTTGGTCTTTCTTCTATCCTAGGACCATTCGCTAAACTTAAAACTTCAGTGGTGTTCAGTTCTTAGAATACTACACTGAGGAATAAATAGTATCTTTAGGGAATTAATTTAAGATTTATAGTCAGGTACTATGGGTTGTTTACTTCAAGATAAGCAACGTACCCAGGGAGAGCCATGTTGCTGTTGTTAGTTGCTGGTGAGTCGATTCCGACTCATGGTGACCCCATCTGTGCAGAGTAGAACTGCTCCATAGGATTTTCAAAGCTGTGACCTTTTAGATGCAGATTGCCAGGCCTTAGTTTTGAGGCTCCTGTGGGTGGGTTTGAACTGCCAATCTTTCAGTTAGTAGCCCAGTGGTTAACCATTTGCGCCACCCAGGGACTCCCAGGGAGAGCCATACTGGTAGGTAAATAGGTTGTGACCTGGTCTGTAAGTGTGACTTGAGGACTGTTGGTTTTCCTTGTTATATAATTGTCACCATTGGTGAAGCAATTGTTAACATTTATTGAGTGCTCATTTTTTTTTTTTTTCACTATGTGCTATAACTCAGGAAAGTGCTATAGAAACAATTATAGTTTTATTATTACAAAAAGGATACAAATGAAGAGACATATAGGGTGAGGCCTAGGAGGGTCCCCAATGGAGCTTACATGTCCCAAAAAGGGATGTGTTACCCTCCTGAGCACCAAAGTCTTTTACCAACCAAGCGACTTGTAGAGCTTTAGTGTCCAGAGTTTTATTGGGATATTACTATGTAGGCGTGATTGATTGGATCATTGTGTATGTGGTGAATTTAACCTTCAGGCCCAGCTCCTCTGAGATCAGGCTGGTATCACCTGGTGGATCCTTCTGGCCTGGGTAACCCCCACCCACAAATAATTTTGTTAGCATAACTGGTCAGATAGATATGATCTGGAGCTCCTCCGTGAATAACAAAGACTCCAGTCACTGGTAAAATCCGGGAATTTAGAGATTACTTCCCAGGAACCAGGAACAAAGACCAGATTCTTTGGGTAAAGTTAATCCCATACCCCACAACTTTCTTTTTTGATAAGAGACTTTGATTTGGGAAAATTTTGCTGCCTAACATACCAGCATTAGCAGGGATTTGGAATTTGCTGCCAGACTTATCTTGGAACCATCTCCCCCTGGCACACCCTTAGAAATGCTAATTTTGAAAAATGGCATCTGGCTGGCAGCTCCCGACACAGTCATTCTTGAATTTCCACTAAAGTATCTATGAAGACATAGAAAATGATGAGAACTTACAGCACTGATAATTTGGACTGACAGTCTAATTATTGCCAGAACCAGGAGAAATTTCCTCTAGCTAAAAATCAGAAGGGAATGGATTGAAAAGTGCAATCAGTAGACCACTCATACTATCCTGCTAGAAATTTGGTAAGTCAAAGCATTGAGAATAGGTAGAAAAACTCTGCTTTACTCCTGTATAGTCCAAGTTTTGATTCCAAACTGTGGTACCAAGGTTTGAAGTCACTAACAAAGGACAAAAACCACATGCTGTAACGGCATGTGGGACAATACTTTTACTCACATAAAGAAGATACTGAACGAGATCAGCCTCAATTGTGGTACTGGCCTCCCATGGTTAGCAAGTCCCCTCTCATGGCCAATGCAGGGCGATGTTCCATGCATACCCCTCTCATGCCATGGTCTTCTCTCCCCACCAGAAGCAGATATAGAAGTGGGGTTGTCCAGGTGCCATATGGTACCCACACATGTACAAGAGACAGAGAAAGTTGCTATGTGCCCAGAACAAGGAGGAAGGCTTCCTTTGATAAGAAGAAGGAATGGGCAGGGATGGATTACTCGATAAGCAGGGTACGCACGGGCTTTGCTTGTGCTTACTTACTAATCTGTAGTGCACAATTTCATCTGTTTTTCACATCAAAGATGTAGTGAAATCCATGTGAAATTGTGTACTACAGATTGTTAAGTAAACACACGTAAGCCCATGCGTACCTTGCTTACTGGGTAAACTACCCCTGGAACTGGGAGGGAGTCTCTCCTTATCAGACAATGTTCTGAGCCCACGATCTCTCCTTAGGATGTCTAGATGGGAGACATAGAGGCAGACCACCCTCCCAGCACAAACCGCAAGTTCTATACCCAGCAAAACATGGGGAAATTGTCATATTGCATGGTTGGTACTCTTTTAGATGGCTAGAAGGATGGTGTTGACCCCTAAAATATTGCCTTTCTTCCTGTACACTTAAGAACTGAAACTCTCAGAAAACAAGTAGAAAAATGATGGTCCTGGCTTTGGGAGTTTGGGTACGAAGCAGTGATGAATCATATACTGTAGGTTCAGTCCTCACCCCACCCCAAAAAAATGCGATAGGTAGGAGCAGAGGAAAGAAGAACCTTGGTAGGAATGTGTTCCACGGATTTTGATTTTTCATGTTCAGATTACCAACAAGTCAGGCATTTTGGTTAGCAGAGGATCTGATCTTAGTCCAAAGGAGATACATTAGATGAATTCAGGTTAAACACTGAGAATAGACCGTTGAGAATAGAAGATATATGCATCAACCTATCATCGAGCTGTATGTCTAAGGAAGGAATTTATCTAACAGCCAGTTTGCATATACCCTAGGGCAATTGTTGTCTCTTAACTACTGACAAACATGGGCACAAGATAGATTGACATTTCTTTGATAATAAGCAATGAAAAAAAATGTGGAACATATGGAAAAATTTGCAAACAGGCTAAAGGCAAAATTATTCTACAAACTCAGAGAAAGAACACATTTGTGAAAAAAAAGTTTTTAAAGAAGTCAGAAAAAAAAATTAGAAAAATGTTTTGTTATTTTCCTAAAATGGAAGATTGCATAGCTTTTATGAAGAGGAAGCAGAGTGTAAAATGGCAGGGGTTCATAATCTCTTGTGGGTCATGGACTACCGCATTGTGACGCAAGTAATGCTCACCTCCTATGTTTGTTTGTCAGCTGGGCCCCCCATGAGATATTTTCATGAGTGCCACTCTGCCAATTTATTTTACATGTTGCTGTAAAAAAATTAGCATAGTACACTTACAAAAATATCTCACGAGGGGAGTGCCCAGTTGGCAAGCAAATGTAGGAGGTATGCCTTATTTGCGTAAAAATATGTTTTTTTTGGGTTTTGCATATCCTTTGAAGCTGATCTGTGAAACTCAGTTTAAGAACCTCTGCTAAATCAAAAAACGGATGAAGATGACAAGGCAGTACAGACACTATTAAAAAATAGGAGATAAACAAGATAACAAAAGGTTATAGGAAATTAAAACTGAGTCCCAGATTTTATTACCAATGAAGGCTGCAGAGAGCAGAATTGGCAATGTCAAAGATTGCAAAACATTCTCAAAAAGCAGTGGAAAAAGGCAAAGAAGCTCATGAGGGACATGATAGACCTAAGGAATGCATATCTAATCTAATAATTTTTAGTATTCCTAAGGAAGAAATAAAAACAACTAAAACAATAAAAAAAGAAAACAATAATGAGGCATAAATAAGGAAAAAGAAAACTCCCCTGTGTTGAAAAAAGACTTGAGTAGGCTCACATCATAGTCTAGGTGATATTAGTGAAAAGAGCCATGCTTTCTGGGTGTTTGGTATTATAAATGCCAGTACAACGGACATCTTTATATACAACCACACATTAGTTTTGTATGAAAATATAGTTAGCCAAGACAGACTGTAATAAGAAATAAAAACAGAAAAAATACAGTGTGATTTTTAGAGATATATTTTTTCCCCATTTGTGTTTATCGCACTGCTAAGATCATAGTGGACATAGAGTTCCATAGTCTGCTTTTTCTAACCTAAAATTTACTGAAGAATTTATCCATGAAATTAAAATCTCAATAAACATTATTTTTGGTAGTTGCTCAGATGATGTAGCCATTCTGTGATTGTAGTATATCTAGATTTTTTCATGATATTTTGCTGTTAATGCTTGATGCTTCAGCAGACATGTATGTATATAGCTCTTAATCTAAATTTCTGATCATTTTCTTAAAATTGATCCCTAGATGTGGAGATACTAGGTCAAAAGGGATGGACAATTTTAAGACTTTTGATGCATCTTGATGCTTTCTGAAAGAGTTATAGCAATTTATATTCCTCCAGTCAGCCCTTTAATCCCCTCCAGTCTCTGCATTTCTTCCATAACATTTCATATTTTTAATATGTATTATTTTCACATGAAAAAGTCACTTTTAATTGTCTTTTTATACTTCCATTACTTTGCTTACATATCAGCTTGAACATTCATTTCATATTTTTACTGGCCAGTTGTAGCTACTTCTCTATGAATTGTTCGGTTCATGTGTGACTTTTGCCAGGCTTTTGTTTGTTTTGTAGTCTTAGTCATTTCTTCGTGATTTGTAAGACCCTATCTGTCCTGAAGGCATTTTCCCATTAAAATACAAAAAGAGAACTTTGTTAAGAAGTATGTAAAAGTTCACAATATTTTTGACCAGTGAGACCAGCAACTATAGTTTTTATAGCAAAAAGAGAAACGAAAGAAAGCTTCATAGAACCATGTATAAATGCTCCCCATGAGAGAAGTTGTGACTTCTAAGGCTTTCCTTCTAAGCATGTGAAAATTAACATATCATCTGTTTTGATCCATAAATATACACTTCAGCAATCAGTTTCACTTGCGGAGTGTGCCAGGCTTGCAGAGCCAAAAAAAAAAAAAGAATTTTTTTTTCATTTCTTCTGTTCTTCTATCTTTTAGGCCCAGAATGAACTGGACACTTTCCAAGGCTGAAATTAAATATGATCTTACAGGATCTCAGTTCTGGGAAATTTTGTGAACGTGTATGTAACTATTGTGACAGGGCAAGTATGTAGTCTGGTAAGAGCATAAACTTCTCAATTAGGATGTCCCTGGCTCGTTTCCTCAAGGGTTTTTTTTTTTTTAACATCTCTATGTGTACATTCTACCACGTGTCTGTCAGTTTGTCGTACTGTGGTGCTTTTGTGTTGCTCTGATGCGGGAAGCTATGCTGCCGGTATTTCAAATACCAGCAGGGTCACCCTTGGTGGACAGGATTCAATGGAGCTTCCAGACTAAGAAGAAGGACCTGGCAATTTATTTCTTAAAAAAAAGTTTGACAGTGAAAACCTTATGAATAACAGGAACGTTGTCTGATACAGTGCTGGAAGATGAGCTCCGCAGGTTGGAAGGCACTCAAAAGATGACTGGGAAAGAGCTGCCTCCTCAAAGTAGAGTCGACCTTAATGACATGGATGGAGTAAAGCTTTTAGGACCTTCATTTGCTGATGTGACACAACTCAAAATGAGAAGAAACATCTGCAAACATCCACTAATGATCAGAACGTGGAAAATACGAAGTATGAACCTAGGAAAACTGGAAATTGTCAGAAATGAATGGAACACATAAACATTGATATCCTAGGCATTAGTAAGCTGAAGTGGACTGGTATTGGCCTTTTTGAATCGGACAATCATATGGTCTACTAAGCCAGGAATGACAAATTGAAGAGGAATGGTATTGCGTTCATTGTAAAAAAAAACATTTCAAGATATATCCTGAAGTACAACATTGTCAGTGATAGGATAATATCCATACGCCTAAAGAAAGACAAGTTAATACAACTGTTATTCAAATTTACACACCAACTACTAAGGCCAAAGATGAAGAAATTGAAGATTTTTACCAACTTCTGCAGTCTGAAATTGATCAAACGTGCATTCAGGATGCATTGACAATTACTGGTGATTGGAATGTGAAAGTTGGAAACAAATAAGAAAGGTTGATAGTTAGAAAATATGTCCTGGGTGATAGAAACAGCTCCAGAGATCGCTTGATAGAATTTTGCAAGACCAAAGACTTCATCATTGCAAACACCTTTTTTCAACATCATTAGCAGCTATGCTTGTGGACCTCACCAGATGGAATACACAGAAATCAAATCAACTTTCCATCTTTGGAAAGAGACGATGGAGAAGCTCAATATCATCAATCAGAACAAGGCCAAGGGCCAACTGTGGAATAGACTATCAACTGCTCATATGTAAGTTCAAGTTGAAGCTGAAGAAAATTAGAGCAAGTCTACAAAAGCCAAAATACGACCTTGAGTATATCCCACCTGAATTTAGAGAGCATCTGAAGAATAGATTTGATGCTCTGAACACTAATGACTGAAGACCAGACAAGTTGTGGAATGACATCAAGGGCATCACATATGAAGAAAGCAAAAGGTCATTTAAAAAAAAAAAATGAAAGAAAGAAAGGACCAAAAAGGATGCCAGAAGAAACTCTGAAACTTACTCTTGAAAGTCAAATAGCTAAAGCAAAAGGAAAAAATATTTGAAGTAAAAAAGCTGAACAGAAGATTTCAAAGAGTGGCTCGAGAAGACAAAGTAAAGTATTATAATGATATGTGTAAAGACCTGGAGATAGAAAACCAAAAGGGGAGAACATGCTACGCATTTCTCAAGCTGAAAGAACTGAAGAAAAAATTCAATCCTCGAGTTGCAGTGTTGAAGGATTCTGTAGGAAAAATATTAAATGACACAGGAAGCATCACAAGAGGATGGAAGGAATACACAGAGTCACTGTATCAAAAACAATTGGTCGATGTTCAAACATTTCAAGAGGTAGCATATGGTCAATGACTGATGGTACTGAAGGAAGAAGTCCAAGCAGCACAGAAGGCATTGGGGAAACACAAGGCTCCAGGAATTGACAGAACACTAGTTGAGATGTTTCAACCAATGAATGCAGCGCTTGAAGTGCAGGCTCATCTATGCCAAGAAATTAGGGAGACAGCTACCTGGCCAACCAACTGGAAGAGATCCATATTAGTTCCCATTCCAAAGAATGATGATCCACCACAATGTGGAAATTATCAAACAATGTAATTAATGTTACGCACAAGTAAAATCATGCTGAAGATCATTCAAAAGTAATTGTAGCAATGCATAGACACAGAACTGCCAGAAATTCAAACCGCATGCAGAAGAAGACTTGGAACAAGGAATGTCGTTGCTAATGTCAGATGGATCTTGGCTGAAAGCAGAGAATACCAGAAAGATGTTTACCTGTCTTTTATTAACTATGCAACAGCATTCAGCTATGTGGATCATAACAAATTATGAGTAACATTGTGATGAATGGGAATTCCAGAACACTTATTTGACCTCATGAACAAAGGGATACTGCTTGGTTTTAAATTAGGAAAGGTGTACGCCAGGGTTGTATCCTTTCACCATTCTTATTCAAACTGTATGCTGAGAAATAGTCTGAGAAGCTGGATTATATGAAGAAGAACATGGCATCAGGATTGGAAGAAGACCCATTCACAACCTGCGATATGCAAATGACACAACCTTGCTTGCTGAAAGTGAAGAGGACTTGAAACACTTGCTAATGAAGATCAAAGTTTACAACCTTCAGTATGGATTGCACTTCAGCATAAAGAAAACAAAAATTCTTTCAACTGGACCAATAAGCAATATCATGATAAGTGGAGAAAGGATTGAAGTTGTCAAGGATTTCGTTTTACTTGGATCCACAATCAACACCCATGGAAGCAGCAGTCAAGAAATCAAAAGACTCATTGCATTGGGCAAATCGGTTGCAAAAACCTCTTTAAAAAGTGCTAAAAAGCAAAGATGTCACTTTGAGGACTAAGGCACACCTGATCCACATGCATGGTATTTTCAGTTGTTTCATATGTATGGGAAATCTGGACAATGAATAAGAAAGACTGAAGAAGAATTGATGCCTTTGAATTATTTTGTCAGTGAGGAATTTTGAATATACCATGGACTTCTAGAAGAATGAAGAGGTCTGTCTTGGAAGAAGTACAGCCAGAGTGCTCCTTAGAGGCAAGGATAGTGAGACTTTGTCTCACGCATTTTGGATGTGTTATCAGGAGGAACCAGTCCCTGGAGAAGGGCATCTTGCTTGGTAAAGTATGTTGTTGTTGTTAGCTGCCATCGAGTTGGCACAACAGAACGAAACACTGCCCGGTCCTGCGCCATCCTTACAATCGTTGTTATACTTGAGCTCATTGTTGCAGCCACTGTGTCAATCCGCCTCGTTGAGGGTCTTCCCCTTTTCCGCTGACCCTGTACTCTGCCAAGCATGGTGTCCTTCTCCAGGGACTGATCCCTCCTTGACAACATGTCCAAAGTATGTAAGATGCAGTCTCGCCATCCTTGCTTCTAAGGAGCATTCTTGTTGTACTTCTTCTAAGGCAGATTTGTTTGTTCTTCTGGCACTCCATGGTATATTCAATATTCTTTGCCAACACCACAATTCAAAGGCGTCAATTCTTCTTCACCCTTCCTTATTCATTGTCCAGCTTTCACATGCATATGATGTGATTGAAAATACCATGGCTTGGGTCAGGCACACCTTAATCCTCAAGGTGACATCTTTGCTTTTCAACACTTTAAAGAGGTCCTTTGCAGCACATTTACCCAATGCAATGCATCTTTTGATTTCTTGACTGCTGCTTCCATGGCTGTTAATTGTGGACCCAGGTAAAATGAAATCCTTGACAACTTCAAACTTTTCTCCATTTATCATGATGTTGCTCATTGGCCCAGTTGTGAGGATTTTTGTTTTCTTTATGTTGAGGTGCAATCCATACTGAAGGCTGTGGTCTTTGATCTTCATTAGTAAGTTCTTCAAGTTCTCATCACTTTCAGCAAGCAAGGTTGTGTCATCTGCATAACTCAGGTTGTTAATGAGTCTTCCTCCAATCCTGATGCCCCGTTCTTCTTCATATGGTCCAGCTTCTCGGATTATTTGCTCAGCATACAGATTGAATAGGTATGGTGAAAGAATACAACCCTGGCACACACCTTTCCTGACTTTAAACCAATCAGTATCCCCTTGTTCTGTCTGAACAACTGCCTCTTGATCTATGTAAAAGTTCCTCATGAGCACAATTAAGTGTTCTGAAATTCCCATTCTTTGCAATGTTATCCATAATTTGTTATGATCCACACAGTCGAAAGCCTTTGCATAGTCAATAAAACACAGGTAAACCTCCTTCTGGTATTCTCTGCTTTCAGCCAGGATCCATCTGACATCAGCAATGATATCCCTGGTTCCACGTCCTTTTCTGAAACCGGCCTGAATTTCTGGCAGTTCCCTGTCGATATACTGCTGCAGCCATGTTTGAATGATCTTCAGCAAAATTTTGCTTGCGTGTGATATTAATGATATTGATCTATAATTTCCACATTCGGTTGGATCACCTTTCTTGGGAAAAGGCATAAATATGGACCTCTTCCAGTTAGTTGGCCAGGAAGCTGTCTTCCATATTTCTTGGCATAGACAAGTGAGCACCTCCAACGCTGCATCTATTTGTTGAAACATCTCAATTGATATTGCATCAATTCCTGGAGCCTTGTTTTTCACCAATGCCTTCAGAGCAGCTTGGACTTCTTCCTTCAGTACCATCGGTTCCTGATCATATGCCACCTCTTAGAATAGTTGAGCATTGACTAATTCTTTTTGATATAATGACTCTGTGTATTCCTCACATTTTCTTTTGATGCTTCCTGCATCGTTTAATATTATCCCCATAGTGGGGGCTTGTGTGTTGCTGTGATGCTGGAAGCTTTGCCACCAGTATTTAGATACCAGCAGGGTCACCCATGGAGGACAGGTTTCGGCTGAGCTTCCAGACTAAGACAGACGAGGAAGAAGGACCCGGCAGTCTACTTCTGAAAAGCATTAGCCAGTGAAAACCTTATGAATAGCAGTGAAACATTGTCTGATATAGTGCTGGAAGGTGAGCCCCCCAGGTTGGAAGGCACTCGAAAGATGACTGGGGAAGAGCTGCCTCCTCAATGTAGAGTCGACCTTAATGATGTGGATGGAGTAAAGCTTGCGGGACCTTCATTCGCTGATGTGGCACGACTCAAAATGAGAAGAAACAGCTGCAAACATACATTAATAATAGGAACCTGGCATGAAGTATGAAGTATGAATCTAGGAAAATTGGAAATCGTCAAAAATGAAATGGAACGCATAAACATCGATATCCTAGGCATTAGTGAGCTGAAATGGACTGGTATTGGCCATTTTGAATCGGGCAGTCATATAGTCTACTATGCTGGGAATGACAACTTGAAGAGGAATGGTGTTGCATTCGTCGTCAGAAAGGACATTTCAAGATCTCTCCTGAAGTACAATGCTGTCAGTGATAGGATAATATCCATACGTCTACAAGGAAGACCAGTTAATATGACTGCTATTCAAATTTACGTACCAATCACTAGGGCCAAAGATGAAGAAATAGAAGATTTTTATCAGCTGCTGCAGTCTGAAATTGATCGAACGTGCAGTCAAGATGCACTGATAATTACTGGCGATTGGAATGCAAAAGTTGGAAACAAGAAGGATCAGTAGTTGGAAAATATGGCCTTGGTGATAGAAATAATGCCCGATATCAAATGATAGAATTTTGCAAGACCAACGACTTCTTCATTGCAAATACCTTCTTTCACCAACATAAACGGCGACTATATACACTTGGACCTCGCCAGGTGGAACACACAGAAATCAAATTGACTACATCTGTGGAAAGAGACGATGGAAAAGCTCAATATCATAGTCAGAACAAGGCCAGGGGCCGACTGTGGAACAGACCATCAATTGCTCATATGCACGTTCAAGCTGAAGCTGAAGAAAATCAGAGCAAATCCGCAAGAGCCAAAATATGACCTTGAGTATATCCCACCTGAGTTTAGAGACCATCTGAAGAATAGATTTGACACATTGAACAGTAGTGACCGAAGACCAGACGAGTTGTGGAATGACATCAAGGACATCATCCATGAAGAAAGCAAGAGGTCACTGAAAAGACAGGAAAGAAAGAAAAGCCCAAGGTGGATGTCAGAGGAGACTCTGAAACGTGCTCTTGAGCGTCGAGCAGCTGAAGCAAAAGGAAGAATTGATGAAGTAAAAGAACTGAACAGAAAATTTCAAAGGGCCTCTCGAGAAGACAAAGTAAAGTATTATAATGACATGTGCAAAGAGCTGGAGATGGAAAACCAAAAGGGAAGAACACGCTCGGAGTTTCTCAAGCTGAAAGAACTGAAGAAAAATTCATGTTGGTGAAGTATAGGGTCAGAGAAAAAGAGGAATACCCTCAATGAGATGGATTGACACAGTGGCTGCAACAATGGACTCAAGCATAACAACTATTGTGAAGATGGCACAAGGCCAGGCAGTATTTCGTTCTCTTGTACACAGGGTCACTATGAGTCAAAAGTGACTCGACAGTACCAAAGGACAACAATGTGATGCACTCAAGGAGCACTGGTGGCACAGTGTTTAAGTGCCTGGCTGCTAACCAAAACGTCTGACGTTCAAACCTATCAGCTGCTGTGCTGGAGAAAGATGCGGCAGTCTGCTTCTGTAAAGGTAGCAGCCTTAGAAACACTATGGGCAGCTCTACTCTGTCCTGCAGGATAACTATGAGTTGAACTTCATGGCAGTGGGATTTTTTGGGGTGTGTGTGTACATTCATAACTGAAACCTCTGGCATTGCTTTTACCTGAGTTATGTGCTTCTGTTCTTCCACAGTTAGACTCTCTCAACCTCCATGACTCCTACCGTGAGCGGAGCCCAAACTCACTTCTTGAATGCATATTCTACACCAAGTATAGCAAAAATCAAACCTGTTGTTAAGTCGATTCTGACCCATAGGGACCCTATAGGACAGAGTAGATCTGCCTCTGATGGTATATTCCATACTCTTTGAGCCTATGCTTTTCTTTCATCCATTTTATTTCCTTCCTTTTCATACCTGTTGTTTATTCCCCCCACCTTTAATCATTTTGTCATAGTTTTTTTCTCTTTATTTCGTTTCCTGTTCAAAATATTTTTCTGTTATTCCAAGAGGTAAAGCCAAATACCATGCTGAACAAAGAGCCAGAAGGGTCCGTTCAAGAGTGTTTCTCAAACTTTGGGTTATGACTCATTAGTAGGTTGTGAAATCAATTTAGTGGGTTGCAACCGGCTCTTTAAAAATAAAATGAAATAGAAAACATCAGAGTGTATCATATACCATAAGGTGATTAATTTTTCATGAACCAAACATAGGAGCATACTGGCCCAGTGTAAAATTTATTTCATGCTGTGGGTCAAGGCCAATAGTGTTTGAGAAACACTGCTATAAAACATAATTCTCGATGCCAGGCATAGATCTAGTGCCAGATTAAGGGGTCTGTCATCCAAGCAGCTGTCCTTGATGCCAATCTATACATGGTAAAACGTTTCTTGGGTAATAAAACATTACTGGCAATAGAAAAAAAAATGGAGAAAATTGCCTTTAGGAGTTTTCCGAATGAGAGTAGCGTAGGTGAGTAAGGTAGATGAATTTATGGATTGGGTGATATTGCTTAGTGCAGCAGTGGAGAGGCTAGGTCCTGCCACCAGTAATACTTCTTTCTTCTGTGTTCCTCCCCCATCTCTGCGCAGAACTCAGCTCACCCTTTCAACAAATGTTGAAGAAATGTTTAAAGAAATTTGGTTTGAAGAGATAACAAATAACTGGCCTGCTTAGTTTGCTCATATGCCTTGGCTCAAGTCTTTATGAACCTTAAACTGAGAGAATATGGTTTTGTATAAAATGTGTTTATTAGTTAGGGTAGTGTCTTAGTCTGGGTTGTCTAAAGGAGCAAAACCAGTGAAATGTAGAGATAGAGAGAGAGCGAGATTTACTTTGAGGAAATGGCTCACACAATTGTGAAGAAATGGTTCACACAGTTGCGTGGGCTGGCAAGTCCCAAATCTGTGGGTCAGCTGAGGGTCTGATAACCTCCGCTGGCTCACATATTTTCAGGGGCTGATGAACCCAAAACCTGCAGGTCAGGTGACAGGCTGGAGGCCTCTGCGGACTCACGGGGTTGCGGGGTTTGGTGAATCTACAATCTACAGGTCACATGACAAGTTGGAGACCCCTTCTGGGTGACATCCCAGGAACAGGGGCCAGATGATAAGATTGCAGGATCAGAAACAGAGTGAGGTTTGCCAGAACGATCTTGTGTCTCATGGATGCAGGCCACACCCCCAAGGAAACTCCTTTTCCAACTGATTGGCTGCTCACAAAATGGGAGGTGATTCATAATGTCTGCCAAACCACTGAGAATTATAGCCTAGCCAAGTTGACACATATCATTAAACATCACAGATAGTAATCGCTACTGTAACAAGTAAACCCCCAAATTTCAGTGACTTAGCACAGTAGATTATTTCTTATCCATATAATAATCCATTGCAGATATGGGAAGGTCACTGGGTAGCTTTCCTCTAAAAGGTGATTCAGGAACCCAGATTTCTTCTGAGCCGTGGCTCTACCATCCCACAGGACTTTCAGAGTCTTCTCCATCCAGCCTTAGGATGGGGAAAGAGAGACTGGAGAAGACACATCCACATATTAAAAACTCCTGTCGAAGTGATACCCATCTCCATGCTCTTGCAGTGTGGCTGGGCTGTGTTGATCATTGGTGAATCTATACAGTTTGGGGCAATAAAAATAGGCTCTTATTTTCTGTGTTACTAAAGTAGTGATTTGGGCATTCACACACTCAACTGCGTATTACTTTTAGTTGAAATGAATGTAGTTAGCAAGTATGATGTATATAAGATTAAAAAAAAAAAAAAAAAACCCGTCCCCGTCGAGTTGATTCTGACTCACAGCGACCCTAGAGGACAGAGCAGAACTACCCCATAGAGTTTCCAAGGAGCGCCTGGTGGATTCCAACTGCCTTTTGGTTAGCAGCCATAGCACTTAACCACTACAGCACCGGGGAATATAAGATAATAAATCCTAAATTGTAGGCGGCCACCTTGTTTATTCAGGTGCTGATTTCTGTTTGGTTGCCCAGACAGCACGTTTTGCATTAAATGATTTGTGAGATTTGGATCCAGTGAAATGGCTTTAAGATTTGATTAAACAGGAAGCTTGAAAAGGTTTAAACAGTGAGCCAGTAATATTGAAAACATTACAATCTGGTTTAGATAAACAATCATGTGAATGAATTGGCTATAAACATATTTATTTTGCCAAGAAAGCACTTGCTTAGAAATTATTCTTGTGATTTTTATTTAGACTTCTGAATATCACAATAGTTCATAATTATGGATGACAGTTGTTGGCAAATGCATTATTGCTTCATCAGAATTCCTGCGCAATATCTGTATAGGATTATTATTTTATTATCATTTTAGTTTTTTCTTCTCTGATGATCAGAATAAAATACTGAAGTCTAGAATCTTCTATTAGCAATCAAAGTTTTCTTCAAGATATCTATCAACAGTGTGACTATGGAAAATTGTATTGCCTATGTCTGAAATGTAATGTGCAAATATCTTCAAAATAATGAATGCAGGAGATTTGAATTACGACTAATAAAATGACTCTGCCTTCATTTAAATGATTCTGACACTATGTTTATATAATGAATTACCCTTTCCTTCTTTCTCTTTTGTTTCCTGCTCTAGTTTAGTTGAGTAGGTTAATTAAGTGCTGATATTAAATTCAATGGAGTATACAGGAAAAGAAAAAAAAGGAATAGCGTCCACACTGTTGATTAAATGGCAAGGTAGAACGCTGGCCATGACATTTAATTGGAAACATAGGAGCTGTTGGTTTCTTTGTATACTCTGGCCATCTGAATGTCGTGAATGTTGATTTGTTTCTAACAAATGACCAAAGAAAATAGGAAAATGGTGACATGGGAAAAATAGCATTTGCTCATTTAAAAAATAATTGATAAATAACCATTATGTAGTCATTAATTTACATCAGTGTTTTGCAAAATATGTTCCACTGAAATATTAATCCTGTGAAAAACTCCACATTAAAGGGTTCCAGAAGCATATAAGTTAGGGAAGCACTGAATATGCTCCCACAGATAGTCATCTCACAGATTATCATATTAAGGGCTTTGAGGAATCCTTTAGTTAAGAAACCTACTTGACTTTCTTTTAACTGGGAGATCTTAATTTATTTTACACAACTATTTTTTTTTAATCCCTGGGTCTCTGTCCATATCCTTTTTTCTTATAAGGAAGAGGTGAAAAATAATGCTTAGGATTTTTTAAAGAACAGCTCTATTTTTGTTGTCAAAACCCAAGGTAATGTTGTGGAACTATGCACACATGGTGGTTGCACAACCTTGTGAAGGCACTAAATGCCAGTGAATTGTTCACATTAAAATGACCAATTTTATGTTATGTAAATTTTACCTAAATTAAATTTTAAAAAGCTAACTATCATTTGGTAAACACTTAAATGCCCATTAGCTCCTCTTGTTAAATATGAGGAACATTTTTTTTAAAGGTAGGATTATTCTGCTTACCATTTTAAGATTTGGAGCCCTGGCGGCACAGTGGTTAAGAGCTTGGCTGCTAACCAAAAGGTCAGTAGTTCAAACCCACCAGCTGCTCCTTGGAAACCCTATCAGGTAGTTCCATTCTGTCCTATAGGGCCATTATGAGTCAGAATTGACTCGATGGCAGAGGGTTTGGTTTTTAGTTTAAAAGTGTCATCAGTAGTGATATAAAAAACAAAGCCAAACCTATTGCCATTGAGTCAGTTCCAACTCATGGCTACCCCATGTATGTCAAGAGTAGAGCTGTGTCCCATAGGGTTTCTGATGGCTGATTTTTTCAGAAGTAGATTGCCAGACCTTTCTTCCAAAGCACCTCTGGTGGATTTGAACCACCAACCTTTTGGTTAGTAATTGAGTACTTGATCATTTGGCCCACCCAGGGACTCCATAGCAATTTTATATACCTCGAAGTTGGTATATCATATAATGATAAACCAAACATCAGTCAGTTCCATCTCATGGCAGCTACACATGTATGTCAGAGTAGAACTGTGCTCCATAGGGTTTTGTTGTTGTTGTCGAGAATATACACAGCAAAAAAAAAAAACATCAATTCAAGTGTTTCTACATGTACAATTCAGTGACATTGATTACGTTCTTGGAGTTGTACAGCCATTCTCACCCTCCTTTCCTGAGATGTTCCTCCCCCCGTAACATAAACTCGCTGCCCCTTAAGTTTCCTATCTGATCTTTGGAATTGCTGTTGTCATTTTGATCCCGTATAGATAGATCTTGAAAGAGCACAATGCTCAAGGCAGGCATTCTTCACTAGTTAAGCTAAACTATTATTTGGTTTTAAGAAAACTTCAAGGGATATTTTTGGTTTAAGGTTTAAAGATTATCTCAGGCCAGTAGTTTCAGGGGTTCATCCAGTCTCCATGGCTCCTGGAAATCTGGAGTCCATGAGAACTTAAAATTGGTTCTGCATTTCTCCCCTTTTGATCAGGATTCTTCTATAGAATCTTTGATCAAAATGTTTAGTAATGGTAACCAGGCACCACCCAGTATGCTGAGTGAAATAAGTCAATCACAAAAGCACAAATATTGTATGACCTTACTTATATAAAAAGACAAGAAAAGGCAAATGTATAGAGACCAAAGTTTATTAGTGGCTACGAGGGGCAGGAGGGAAGGGGAAAAGGGGTTAACGGCGATGAAAAAATCACAGTGATTAAGGGGAGGGTTGCACGGCTGATTATTGCAATTACTCTCAATAAGATGTGTACCCGTAAAAAGTTGAATTGGCAAAAGTTGTGTGATAGATTACTTACAATGACAAAAAAAGAAAAAGTAGCTGCTGAGGTTGCCTATGTACAAGCAAACACCTCATGGTATTTGGTTCCTTGGTTTGGAGGTTTAGGATCATGATTTCTTGGGACATCTCAGTTAATTGGCCTAATAACATGTTTAGTGTTTCTACTCTACCTTCTAATTCATTGCACAGTGCTTGGAGCCTTAAAAGCTTGCAAGTGACAATCCAAGGCACAATAATTGGTCTCTATTCACCGGGAACAACAGAGGAAAAAGAAGAGTCAAGAATAGGAGGAGGATATGGGCTGTGTGGCTAATCGCTTCCATGAACAACTGCCCCCTTTGCCATGACTCCGTGGAGTTTTAAATGGCTGATTTTGGGGAAGTAGATCTTCAGGCCTTTCTTCTGAGGCATCTCTGAGTGGATAGAACACAGGTTATATATGGATATTTGCTTATGTGTAGCTATACATATTTTCAAATGACCTGATTTGCAGTAACATGTAAAATCATTTAAAATTATATTATCAGCATACTTTCAAAAAAGTCTAGTAGAAATGTAAAGTGATATAAATACTGTGTTACTCTTGATTTGTAGCAATTTAAGCAAAATGAATGATTTGATAGAAGACACTTAGGAGAATTCAAACCTCAAGATTTTGTTGTGAATGTTAAAAAATGCAGACCGCTTTCACATTTTAGGATTTTTTTGTTCTTGTTCTGATACCTCTGGCACTTCCTTTAGAGTTTTCTTCCCTGCCTCCTCTTGTTTTCTCTATATCTTAACATTGGAGTGGCTCAGGACTCAGTCCCTGGACTCATTCTCATCTTTAGCTGTACTGACACCCTTGGGAATCTCCTCCAGTCTCATGGCTCTAAGTATCTTTTTGTTGGGATACATAATTTTTATCTCCCGACCAGACTTCTCCCCTGAACTCCAGACTTGTATAGCCAACTTGACCAGTCATCTCTAATTAGATGTCTAATGGATATCTCTTCATTTTATATATCCTAAATCAAACTTCTCTTTCTCCCAAATCCTGCATCATCAAGTCTTCACTTCTCAGTTAACAGCTCATCAGTCTTTCTAGTTTCTCAGGATAAAACCTTGGAGTCACCTTGATTGAGCTCTCTCTCTCATATTTCAGGAAAGCTGCCGCTTGAGGGCCTTTGCACTGGCTGGTATTTCTACCTGGACTGCTCTTCCCCTTGAGTTCTCTCCACCCCCCGCCCCACCAACCTGCCTCCTTCTTCAAGTCTTTGCTCATGTGTCACTTTCTCATTGAGAGGCGCACCAACTACACCATTTAAAATTGTAACTGCTCAGCACCACTGACCTCCTCCCCTACTCTATTTTTTCCCTAACACTTACCACCATCTAACACATTATAAAAGTTACTTGCTAAAAGTGTTCATTTGTAACTGCCTCCCCCTGCACCAGAATGTTAACTAACTTCTCAAGGACAGAGATTTTTTGTCTATTTTGTTCACTTATATCTATAATGCCAGAAACAGTGACCAACACGTGGTTAGCCCTCAATAAATATTTGTTCACTGATGGATGAACCTGGAAAACATTATGCTGAGTGAAATAAACCAGACAGAAAAGGACAAATATTGTATGATTCCACCTATATGAAATATCTGGAATAGACAAATGCATAGAGACAAAACTTTATTAGTGATTATAGGTGGCTGGGGGGTGGGGGTGGGAGTGGGAATGGGGAGTTACTACTTAATGGGTACAGAGTTTCTGTTTGGGGCGATGAAAAAGTTTGGAAATAAAGAGTGGTGATGATGGTATGACATTATGAATATAATTAATATCACTTAATTCTATATTTAAAAATGGTTAAAATGGCAAATGTTATATACGTGTGTGTATATATACATATATGCATATATACACACACATATATATAAACCCGTTGCCGTCAAGTCGATTCTGACTCATAGCGACCATGTCAACTAATAGTCTCCATGATTTTTAGTGACCGTAAAAATGGCTCTTCATGTTTAGAAGTCATTAATATGAATTATGGATTGAATTGTATCCCCTAAAAATATGTGTTGTAAAACCTAACCTCTATACCTGTGGTTATAATCTCATTTGGGAATGGATTGTCTTTGTTATGTTAATGAGACAGGACTAGTGTAGGGTGTGTCTTAAATCAATCTCTTTTGAGATGTAAAAGATATTAAACAAGCAAACCCAAGAAGCAAAGATGCCAAGCCACACGGAGTTTGCCTAGGAGCACAAGCTAAAAGAGACAGAGGACTTTTCCGCCAGAGCCTACAGAGAGAGAAAGCCTTCTCCATAGAGCTGGACCAATGACCAACACCATGATAAACAGAGAAAAGACTGAAATTGTCAAGGATTTCATTTTACTTGGTTCCACAATCAATAGCCATGGAAGCAGCAGTCAAGAAATCAAAAGACACATTGCATTGAGTAAATCTGCTGCAAAGGACCTCTTTAAAGTGTTGAAGAGCAAAGATGTCCCCTTGAAGACTGTGCCTGACCCAAGCCATGGTATTTTGAATCTCATCACATGCATGTGAAAGCTGGATAATGAATAAGGAAGACCAAAGAAGAGTTGATGCCTTTGAATTGTGTTGGTGAAGAATATTGACTATACCATGGACTGCCAGAAGCAGGAACAAATCTGTCTTAGAAGAAATACAACCAGAACGCTCCTTAGAAGCAAGGATGGGGAGACTGCGTCTTACCTACTTTGGACATGTTGTCAGGAGGGATCAGTTCCTGGAGAAGGACACCATACTTGGCAGAGTACAGGGTCAGCAGAAAAGGGGAAGACCCTCAACGAGGTGGATTGACACAGTGGCTGCAACAATGAGCTCAAGCATAACAACGATTGTAAAGATGGCTCAGGACTGGGCAGTGTTTTGTTTTGTTGTGCATAGGGTCACTATGAGTCGGAACCGACTTGACGGCACCTAACAACAACAACAACAAGATAGAGCTGTCACCCTGAATTCAGACTTCTAGCTTCCTGAACTGTGAGGAAATAAATTTGTTTGTTAAAACCACACATGTGCAGTATTTCTGTTAGAGTAGCACTAGGTAATTAAGACAATACTAAGTATTCTAAAACACAAGTACGCACTCATACGTATAAAATATTTCCTTTAATAGAATGTATAATATGTGTTTCTTGAGTAGAACAACATGTAAAATTTTAAACAATCACCAAGGAGCTTTTCTTGTACTGCATGCCCTCTCCACCCACAGCCGCCTCCAACTCATATTAACTGTCAAATTGTTATTTTTATGACTTACTGAAAATATTTGCAGTTTGTATACCTTCCTTACTAAGAAGCCAGCACAGTCTTTGATTTCTAGATTTTCTTTTCTAAACATCTCCCCTATCCAGCTTCAAAACGAGAGTCTAAGGTATTATATATGAAAAGGTTTTTGTTATGGTAACATTTGTCATGCATATTTCTCATTGAGTTTTTTAAAAGTTCTCTTGGCTTTCTCTGTCTTATCAGTATTAACTTGTTTCTAAAAGGAGATAGTTTACAACACAGCAAATAAAGTAGTATTTGTGTACGGTTAGTACAAATTAATCTTGCTATAAAAACTTCAATTTCAGAATTTGGGGATTAAATTATCTTTTTATTGTTTAATAAATACTTTTTATTTACTTTTTTTGTACTTTAGATGCAAGTTTACAGAACCAACTAGTTGCTCAGTACAGATATTGTTTTGTGACATTGGTTAACAACCCCACGACATGTCAACACTCTCCCTTCTCAACCTTGGGTTCCCTATTTCCAGCTTTCCTGTTGCCTCCTGCTTTCTAGTCCTTGCCCCTGGGCTGGTGTGCCCCTTTAGTCTCGTTTTGTTTTATGGGCCAGTCCAATCTTTGGCTGAAGGGTGAACCTCAGGAGTGACTTCATTTCTGAGCTGAAAGGGTGTCCAGGGGCCATACTCTAGGGGTTTCTCCAGTCTCTGTCAGGCCAGCAAGTCTGATCTTTCTTTTTGAGTTAGAATTTTGTTCTACATTTTTCTCCAGCTCTGTCCTGGACCCTCTATGGTGATCCCTGTCAGAGCAGTCAGTGATGGTAGCCAGGTACCTTCTAGTTGTACTGGACTCAGTCTGGTTGAGGCTGTGGTAGTCCTTTGGACTAATCTTTCCCTTGTTTCTTTAGTTTTCTTCATTCTTCCTTGCTCCCGAAGGGGTGAGACCAGTGGAGTACCTAGATGGCCACTGACAGGTTTTAAGACCCCAGACGCTACTCACCAAAGTAGAATGTAGAACATTTTCTTTATAAACTATGTTATGCCAATTGAGCTAGATGTTTCCTGAGGCCATGGTCCCCACAACCCTCAGCCCAGTAATTCGGTCCCTCAGGGAGCTTGGATGTGTCTGTGGAGCTTCCATTACCTTGCTTTGTATAAGTTGTGCTGGCTTCTCCAGTATTGTGCACTGTCTTACCCTTCACCAAAGTTACTGCTTATCTGTTGTCTATTTAGAGTTTTTCCATGCCCACAGCTCCCCTCCCTCGTAACCTTCAAAGATTATTTATTTTTATGTGTAAACCTTTTCATGAGTTTTTACAGTAGTGGTCTCAAACAATATTTATCCTTTTGTGATTGACTTATTTCACTCAGCATAATGCCCACCAGATTCATCTATGTTATGAGATGCTTCACAGATTCATCGTTGTTCTTTATTGTTGTATAATATTCCATTGTGTGTATGTACCACAGTTTATCCATTCATTTGTTGATGGGCATCTAGGTTTTGTCCATCTTTTTGCTATTGTGAACAGTGCTGCAGTGAACATGTGTGTGCATATGCCTTATTTGTGTGATGACTCTTATTTTTCTAGGATACATTCCTAGGAGTGGAATTGCTGGATCATATGGTATTTCTATTTCTAGCTTTCTAAGGTAGCGCCATATCATTTTCCAGAATGGTTGTATCATATTGCATTCCCACCAGCAGTGCATAAGAGTTCCGATTTCTCTGCAGCCTCTCCAACATTTGTCATTTCCTGTTTTTTTGATTCATGCCAGTAATGCCAGGGGTGAGATGGTATCTCATTGTGGTTTTTTTTTTTCAGTAATTTTTATTGTGCTTTAAGTGAAAGTTTACAAATCAAGTCAGTCTCTCACACAAAAACCTATATACACCTTGCTACACACTCCCAATTACTCTCCCCCTAATTCATTGTGGTTTTGATTTGCATTTCTCCAATGGCTAGTGATCTTGAGCATTTCCTCATGTGTGTCTTGGCCACTTGAATGTCTTCGTTGGTGATGTGTCTGTTCATTTCCTTTGTCCATTTTTTAATGGGATTATTTGTCCTTTTTGTTGTAGAGGTGTTGGATTTTCTTTCAGATTTTAGAGATTAGACCTTTTCTGATTTGTAGTAGCCAAAATTTTTTTCCCAGCCTGTAGGTTCTCTTTTTACTGTTTTGATGAAGTCTTTTGCTGAGCATAAGTGTTTAATTTTTAGAAGATCCCAGTAACCTGGCTTATCTTTTAGAGTTTGTGTGCTGTTGGTTGTGGTTTGTATCCTGTTAATGCCGTGCATTAAGGCCTCTAGTGTTGATCTTATTTTTTCTTCTGTGAACTTCATAGTTTTTGGCTTTATATTTAAGTCTTTGATCTATTTTGAGTTAGTTTTTTATTATGGTGTGAGCTATTGGTCCTGTTTCATTTTTTTGCAGATGGACATCCAGTTTTGCCAATACCATTTGTTAAAAAGGCTGTCTTTTTCCCATTTGATGGACTTTGAGCCCATGCCAAAGATCAGGTTACCATAGGTGGATGGTTTTACATCTGGCTTCTCAATTCTGTTCCATTGGTCAATGTATGTGTCGTTGTACCAGCACCAGGCTGTTTTGACTACTGTAGCTGTATAGTCGGTTCTGAGGTCAGGTAGTGTGATTCCTCCTACTTTATTCTTCTTCAGTAGTGCTTTATTTACCTGGGGCTTCTTCCCTTTCCATATAAAGTTAGTGATAAGTTTTTCCATCTCTTTAAAGAATGTTGTTGGTATTTGGATCAGAATTGCATTGTATTTGTAAATCGTTTTGGGTAGAATTGTCATTTTTACAATGTTGAGTCTATTTACCTCTTTTGGTTTCTTGCAGTAGTGTTTTGTGGTTTTCTTTGTATAGGTCCTTTACATCCCTGGTTAGATTTATTCCTAAGTATTTGATTTTTTTAGGGGCTCTTATAAATGGTATTGTTTTTGTGATTTCCTTTTCATTGTTCTCTTTATTGGCGTGTAGGAATCCAACTGATTTTCGTATGTTTATCTTGTATCTTGCTACTCTGCTGAATCTATTAGTTCCAGTAGTTTTCTCATGGAGTCTTTTGGGTTTTCTATGTATAGTATCATATCATCCTCAGATAGGGACAGTTTAACTTCTTCATTACAAATATGGATGCCCTTTATTTCTTGTCCTTGCCTTATTGCTCTAGCTAGAACTTCCAGCACAATTTAATTAGGAATGATGATAAAGGGCATCTTTGTTTTGTTCCTGCTCTGAAGGGAAATGTTTTCAGCCTCTCTCCATTAAGAATGATGTTGGTCATTGGTTTTGCATTCACCAACAAAAACCAAACCCAGTGCCGTCGAGTCGATTTCGACTCATAGCGACCCTATAGGACAGAGTAGAACCACCCCATGGAGTTTCCAAGGAGCGCCTGGAGGATTCGAACTGCTGACCTCTTGGTTAGCAGCCGTAGCACTTAACCACTATGCCACCAGGGTATCCTTAGTATAATCGGAACAATAAAAATTTCTGAGGAAACCCTGGTGGGATAGTGGTTAAGTGCTACGGCTGCTAACCAAGAGGTCAGCAGTTCGAATCTGCCAGGTGCTCCTTGGAAGCTCTATGGGGCGGTTCTACTCTGTCTTATAGGGTCGCTATGAGTCAGAACCCACTTGATGGCAGAGGGTTTGGGGTTTTGCATAGATGCACTGGGAGCAGAGCAAGTCCTTTGGACCCAGGGTCCCTACGCCTGAGAAGCTCCTCAACCATGGGAAGATTAAGGACAAGGACCTTCCTCCAGAGCCGACAGAGAAAGACTTCCCCTGGTGCTGACCCCCTGAATTTGGACTTTTAGCCTACGTTACTGTGAGAAAATAAACATCTCTTAGTTAAAACCATCTACTTGTGGTATTTCTGTTATAACGTCGCTAGATGACTAAGACAATATTTTTCTGTCATACTTGTCTTAGAAAAAGAGATTACATGTATGCTGGACAGAGTGCAGCTTTTAGAGTCATAGAAACCTGGATTCAAATTCTGCCTCAGCCACTAACTTTTTTTTTTATTATTTTGTTGTTGGTTGTTGAGAGTATACACAGCAAAACATACTAATTCAACAGGTCCTACATGTACCATTTAGTGACATTGATGACATTTTTCGAGTTGTGCAACAATTCTCACCCTTCTTTTCTGAGTTGTTCCTCCCCCATTAACATAAACTTACTGCCCCCTAAGTTTCCTATCAAATATTTTGGGTTGCTGTTATCAATTTGATCCCATTCAGAAAGTTCTTGAAAGACCATAATACTCCAGGCAGACAGTTTTTACTAGTTAAGCTAAACTATTGTTTGGTTTTAAGGAGACTTCAGGGGGTTTTGTATAGAGAACAAAGTTTAGTAGTAGTTACCAGAGACAAAAGGGAGAGGGAAAAGAGGGGGTTAACAGTGATGAAAATATCACATTGATTAAGGGTGGGCTTGTATAGAGTGTGAGAAAAAGAGATGGGTGTCTTCTAGGTGATTCTTAGGTTTCTTGCTTATCTACTGAATAGACTGTGGTGCGTTTTACTGAGAGGCCCAGGTATGGGGAGGTTCATTCAGTCACAAGTCTGTGTGCTGCTGTGTGCCAGGAACTGTGCTAGGTGTTGGAGATTCCGAGATGAATAAATTATTGTCCTTACCCTTAAGAGGCTTACAATCTAGTGAGGGAGAGGGTCCAGACAGTCATCAGGTAGTTACAATGTAACAATGGGCTAAATGCTTTGGTAGAGGTATACCAAGCATGCTGTGGAAGCCCAGATGAGAGGAATTTCATAGAGACTGGCCAGAGTTGGAGAACTGCTGGGGGAGGCCAAAGAGCACCAGGGAGTTGGGTTATCCCTGATTCGGTATGCACTCATTTGTCAGACCTGCCAGTAGACATTAAGCCTTGAAAGGAAGAAGACAAGTTTTCCCCTTCCTCATCTTGACCCTCTCTTAGTACAATAAGCAACCAGGCCGTGTATCCCATGCCTGTGAGTCAAGAGGCAATGCCTCGAGTCACTGACTGAGATTTGTTAATTTATGGCAGAACTGTTCACATGTTCCTCTCCCTTTACCGGAGATAATAGGTTCCTGAAAAGTGATGTGTAAATCACATTTGGGTAAATTAAATCTTTCTTTAAACATACTGAGTAGTTTGCTATTTACTTCTGTAATATAAATCATCATTCTCTAGTCTTTCACCATATGCTGTTGATTTATAAGAAAACATTTGCCATTTCGATTATTTTTACATATACAATTCAGTGACATTCATCTCTTGATAGATGCTTAGATTGTTTCCACCTTTCGTCTGTTATGAATAATGCTACAGTGAACATTAGTATAAAAATAGCTGTTTGTGTCCCTGCTCCCTACTAGGAGTGGAATTGCTGGGTCATAGGGTAATTCTATGTTTAACTTTTTGAGGAATCCCCAAACTGTTTTCCACAATGACTGCAACATTTTTCAATCTCACCAGCAATGGATGAGGGTTCCAATTTCTTTACATATGCATCGACACTTGTTATTTTCCATTTTTCTGATCATTGCAGTTCTTATGGAGGTGTAGTGGTGTCTTATTGTGGTTTTGATTTGCATCTCCCTCATGCGGAAAGACATTGAGCATCTTTTCATGTGCTTATTGGCCATTTGCATATCTTCTTTGGGGAAATGTATGTTTGAATCTGTGGAGTGATTAATTACTTTTGTGTGTGGCCTTTCTAGCCATGGTCTTGTAGCTCCCACTCAGGTGATTGATAAGGTAATTGTGGCCTGCTAAGGGGATTGGTCAGTTTTGCCTTAAAAGAGAGCCAATTCCAGAGCAGGAAGGAGGATCCCATCACCACCAAGGAAGAAGAGACGTGGCAGCAGGAAACAGGTGCATTGGGCTTGCGGCCCAAGGTGAGAGAAAACTGAGTGCCTTTGGGCAGAGACTGAGGGCCAGGGAGAGGCATGCCTGCAAGCAAGTTTGGGAAGAGGCTATCCTGTTAGAATAACTGTTATCTTGAGTGTTCTTGAGCCTGAATTGTAACTGTTACTTCCCTAATAAACTCCATAATTGTGAGTATGGTCTGTGAGTTCTGTGAGGCCATCGCAATGAGTTATAGAACCATCGCAGAGAAGTAGAGAGTGCTGTGGGAGGAACGGTTGGTGTCAGAATAAGTAAGGATGGCAGAAAGAGGAGGCAAGTCTGGCCTCCATCTCTGGAATTAGCCTTGTGCTGTGATCTTGGTTCCCCTTCCCCCTTGTGGGGTTGGAGGAGGTCAGACACCTCCCCCAGCTGTTTTTATACAGCCTTTCAGCTAGTTGTCCAGCACTTAACCGTTTGTACTACCCAAGGGTCCTACC
The DNA here is from genome assembly GCF_024166365.1 of Elephas maximus indicus. Taxonomy (NCBI): domain Eukaryota; kingdom Metazoa; phylum Chordata; class Mammalia; order Proboscidea; family Elephantidae; genus Elephas; species Elephas maximus. The sequence continues at coordinate 53,201,235 of NC_064846.1, read as the reverse complement.
TGTCATGTAAAGTGAGTACTTAATAAATGTTAATGCCTTGTATGCTCTATTAGACAGTTTTAACATTACTAAATAAAAAAGGGTGAACAGTGGGAGAGAAAAATGAAAACTTAAAAGGTAGAGAACTTATCAAATATAATAATTATTCTTGTAATGGATTGAATTGTGTCCCATAAAAATGTTTTTTAAATCCTAACCCTCATACCTGTGGATAAGGAACTCTGGTTGCACAATGGTTTAGTGCTCCGCTGCTAACTAAAAAAGTCAGCAGATCAAACCCACATAGCAGTTCTGTGGGAGAAAAGACCAGGTGATCTGATCCCTTAAAAGTTGTTCTTGTTGTTAGATGCAGTCAAGTGAGTTCCCACTAATAGCAACCCTATGTACAACAGAATGAAACACTGCCCAATCCTGTGCCGTTATTACTATGTTTGAGCCCATTGTTGCTGCTGTGTCAGTCTATCTTGTTGAGGGTCTTCCTCTTTTTCTCTGACCATCTACTTTACCAAGCATGATGTTCTTTTCCAGGGGCTGATCCCTCCTAATAATATGTCCAAAGTACTTGAGTTCTACCCTGTCATATAGGGTCACTAAGAGCTGGAATGGACTGGAAGAGGGCACACAACAACATACTTACGAATATAATCCTATTTGGAAATAGAGTTTTCTTTGTTATGTTAATGAGGCTATATCACTCTAGGGTGTGTTTTAAGCCAATCACTTTGAGATATAAAGAGCAGATTTGGCACAAATAATGAAGCACAAATAAGGGAAGATAGATGCCATAACACGTGAAGATCACAAAGGGATTGGGGAACAGAACCTTAAAGGAGACAAGGACCTTTCCCCAGAGCCAACAGAGAAAGAAAGCCTTCCCTTAGAGGCAAAAACAAACAAACAAACAAACCCATTGCTGTCCAGTTGATTCTGACTCACAGTGACCCTGTAGGACAGAGTAGCACTGCCCCATAGGATTTCCAAGGAGCAGCTGGTGGATTCGACCTGGTGACCTTTTGGTTAGCAGCTGAAGTCTTAACCACTGAGCCACCAGGGCTCCTCCTCTAGGGCAGGTGCCCTGAATTCAGACTTCTAACCTCTAAAACTGTGAGAAAATAAATTTCTGTTCATTGATGCCACCCATTTGTCATATTTTCTTTTATAGCAGCACTAGATGGCTAAGATAATTTTTATTTAACATAGTAATGTCTCATCGATTTGAGATACTAAACTATCCAAAGAGTGAAGTCTCTGCTACATGGACAAGCCCATTATCTGAGTCCTACACTTCTGCAAAATATTTTACGAGATAGGTAATATAGACTTGTAACTAAGAAACTGTTTAAATTACCAAACCCTTTACCTTGCCCAACATGTTTAATCATCAGAGCATTATCTGCTCCTGATTGGAATCAGCCATACAGTATATAGGGCTCATTGACCTGCCTGCAAATAAGAATCTTAGGGGAATGTGTGTCTTTATAAATAGGTATCAGTTAATTTTAACAACTTTTTTTTATGCATACCTTTTATATGCTCCCAAAATGGAATGTGTAGTATATATGAACACTAAAGGTGAACATTAGCTATTGTCTAGAGGAGGAAAGGCCAGTTAGCAAGTTGATTGATTGTGGTCTTATTGCAAAGATTTAAGATTTCTTTTCAACACATCTTGCCTTGATGAAATTCACTATTAGTCACGGGTAAGTGGCAATGTGCTAGAGTCTATACCATGCTTTTTGAACTTCATACAACTTGCTTTCTCTTTTTTTCCTTTATTTTGAAATCAGATGGTTATATAACTTTTTTAGAATTATAAAAGTAGTCTTACTCTGTTTTCTTAGATGATAATCTTTAATTATGGCTTTATAATAAGATGCATGCTGATTTTATTATTTGTTTTACTAAATAGAGACAGTACTGTACATACACATGTTGTTTTTGCTTTAATTCCATATCTGAGGATTATGAGATACCCATTTTAGAAAATAAAGTAACATGAAATATCTTAAGATCCCATTACTATAAGGGAAACAAATAGATAAGAAAGTAACTGAACTGAACAATTAGGATGTACAATACCTAAGAAGGAGCCCTGGTGGCTCAGTTTTTAAGCGCTTGCCTGCTAACCAAAAGCTTGGAGGTTCAAATCCACCAGCTCGTCTGCGGGAGAAAGATATGGCAGTCTGATTACAGCCTTGGAAACCCTATGCGACAGTTTTTCTCTGTCCTATGGGATCACTATGAGTCAGAATCAACTCTACTGCAGTGGGTTCATGAGTTTATAAAGCCTAGAGGAGCCCCTGGGGGGTGCAGTTAATGCACTCAACTGCTAACTGAAATGTTGGAGGATCAGGTCCACCCACAGATGTCTTTGAAGAAAAGCCTGGTGATCTAATTCTGAGAAAATAGCCATTCGAAATCCCTATGGAGCATGGTTCTACTCTGACACGTATAAAGTCACCAGGTGTCGGAATCCACTCCATGGCAACTGGTTTGGTTAATAGGACCTAAAGTTTTAAGATTCTGTTTTCTTTTCCTTTCCCTTTTTTTTTTAAACAAAAGAGCACAAGTCACTTAAAGTGAATATAATCATATTCAACCCTCTCAACTGAAGTTACCAAAACAAACAACAACAAAACAAAACAAAACACACACAAAAAAACCTTAAAATAACAAATGCTTGACCCTATAAGAAAATTCTAAATAAAACCTCAATTCATGAAAACGGCTTTAGTTTTCTGATGTTCAGCTTAACAGTTCAATTCAAACCAAACATTTACTCTGAGAAGTCTACCATAGCTTTATAATCAAATAGACTTGGGTTTGGTTTCCTGTACTACAATTTACTGTCGGAGCTTGAGCGAGTTACTCAACCACTTGGTTTCTTCAACTGTACAGTGGGGTTCTTCTAACCTGCTCTGCAAGAGGATTCAATAAGAAAGTGTGTGTGTGCGCACCTGGCTATGGTAAAAGCACTCGATAAATGGTAACTACTAATACAAACTGTGTGTCAGACTCTATATGTTGGCTATATAAAGATAAATAAGACATTAGCTGGTATTGACCTTTGGGCAAACCATAAGAAGAGTTAAGTATTGAGACAAGACTATAATGTAGCTGATTGTAAAATAACACATACCAATAGGCCACATTACTTAGTTGTCTATACTGCACATAATATAGGAGATACATACTATACAAGCTTTGTCTCATGAACTTCATGTGTGTAAATGTTCAAGAATGTATGAATTTTCCAACCATGATATCAAATTCCTGGTGAGGTATAAGTTGGCCGTGGTTTTACTTTACAAAATATGTTAGTTATAAAATGTATTTTTGGGAAATTCATTACACCTTTAACATCTTTCAAGTGAGAACAACATTTAAAAAAAGGAAAATTTGCTCTAAAGTGACTCACTTAAAAATAAAACTGACATTTTAGAAAACAGGTGTTTTTTCTCTGTTGTTGTTGCTCAGAAGCCTTGCATGACAAACTTGCATGAGGCCAAAAGAGCATGCCTCAAGCATCTACAGGTTTGTTGGTCAATCCCGATAGATTGCTTTGTAATTATAAAAGAAAGAGCCCTCCAGAATGAAGTCAAATGGATAATAAATCTCAAGAATACACCGTGGTTTATTTTCTTGTGGAGTATATTTACTTTAACAAAGGATACTTCAACACACAGAGTAATGTTGCAGTTATCTCATTGAGAATTATGTATTAATTTCTCAGAAGGGAAAAACTTTTGGGGTGTACTATAGGCCCTGATCCTTCATGAGTTAAATGATATTATCTTTATAGTAGATTAAATGGTAAATGAGCAAAAGATCGATGTTTTCCACGTCTACTTCCCTCCTGTGTCTGTCAGCTTATAGGGCTACAAGATTACCATTAGAATAATGGCAAGTCCTTCTTATGTGAAATTTGCAAAAAAATTAGTTTTCTATTTAATTTATCATTTTATCCAGAAAGAGTTGTCAAGTAGCAATTCGTGTTTGTCTAATTCTGATCAGAGCTCATAATTGTGACCCACCCCCCGCCCCAAGACTCAGCAAGGTTCTTATGAATGAGAAGATTCATTTATGTTCATTGTAATAATGAAGCGTGGACTCTATTTTGATCTATTCTTTAGCAATCTGTCATTCCTGAATAGTATATTAGGTGTGATTATAAGTAGTGTGACTAGTCTTCTTGGTTGGCTTTTAAAATGGTTCTGAAGGCAACTGCAAAAGACTTAAAAAAAAGTCTTCACCACCAACTAACATTGTAAGAATATGTGTCTACTTCCCATAACTACTGTAGTAAAAGGTCACCTTTAGTATTTACTCCATGCACAGCTGAGAGGTTACAGAGATAAGGAAGTCTTGGCCCTGTCCTCGAGGATGTTAGAGTCTAGTGGAGGAGAATAACAAGTCAACAGGCATTTATAGTACAGTTGGAAAGGAAACACAAGTTTCCTGAGGACGGAGACACAAGTGCTGGAGGAGCCCAGAGAAGGGGCAGATAGCCCGGTTAGAGAAGCCTTTATAAATTGGTATAAAAACATACATTTGGATACATGATTTCTGAGATATCCATGTCACATTATTTTACAATATTTGTTTTTTGAAGTTACGTTTTGACATCCACCCTAGTGTCAAAACCTTTCGCTAAACATTCAAGATGAAAAAGAGTTACAGAATTTTTTTTTTCTATTTCAAGGTATTCATGCACCCAGGCTCAGAAGGAAAGTTGAGGAGGTTTATTTGGCCTCTCCGTTATGATACCCTAGAGCCAAGCTAACTGGCTTGTTATAAGATGAATAATAAATCAAGAAAATAGTTTCTAGATGGGACAAAGGTACTCATCGTTATGTGATTATTAAGTGCTTATTTTTCTCTCATAAACTGCTGCCATAGTAAACATTCAAAGGTGTTTCTCATTTTTGTGGTGATATTAATCATGGATTCAATCATACTAATCAACAATCAAATATTTAATATATGTTTTCTTAGCAAAACTCATAACCCCATCTTCTTTTTTCCTGTTGATTTCTTTTCTTTGGGATGGCTATTCTTTTTGGACAGTGAAATAAACAACAATAAGGAGGATGGGAATTAGACCATGTTGCAAGTTATGATAAACTTGGGATACGAAGATAAAAGGCATCCAGGGACAGTTACACTGAAGACAGAGTTGAGGAGGATATTCTTCCTCTCTGCCCTGGGCCAATAGGTCCAACTGAACTAATTCATCTGGCAAGCTATTTAAAAAATGCCATGTTGTGTAAAACAAATTCAAAGGAAAACTGTGTTACCTGAAAGCATGCCATAGATAAGAATATATTTTACATAGCAGACATTGACTCCAAAGAAGAGGAAAATCACAGTGATTTTTTTATTGTTGTAAAAATATAAATAACACATTTTCCAATTCAACATTTTTCACGTGTACAATTCAGTGACACCAATTACATCAATTAAGTTGTACAACCATCACCAATATTCATTGCCAAATTTTCATCACCATAAACAAATACTCAATGCTTCCTAAGCAATTAATTCCCTTGCTCCCTTCCCTCTGGACCCTGGTAACCATGGATAACCTTTGACTTTATGCATTTACCTATTCTGGATATTTCATTTAAGTGGAGTCATACAATATTTATTCTTTTGTGACTGACTTATTTCATTCAGCATGATGTTTTTAAGGTTCATCCATGTTGTACTGGGTATCATGACTTTGCTTCTCTTAATGGCTAAGTAATATACCAGAGCGTCTTTATCGATTTATCTGACGAGGGACATTTCTGTTGTTTCTACCTTTCGCCTACTGTGAATAGTCTCTGCAATGAGCATTGGGGTACATGTGTCTGTATCACTGCTTTCAAGTCTCTTGGGTATATACCTAGGAGTGGAATTACTGAGTCATATGGTAGCTTTACATTCAACTTTTTGAGGAACTGCCAAAACCATAGCAATTTTTAATCATTAATAGTAAGAAGACTTCAAATCATCAATAAGCAGTATAAGGAAGTAATTTTCCCCTTCTTGCCATCACGACCCACAAAACCATGGATGTTTTGAAGTATAGAATCAATTCAGTATCGTATTTCTTGAGGGTCTGCTACATGCTATGTACTAGGAACATAGTGATACACAAGACATAGCTCTTATGCTCATGAAACTTCCAGCCTGGCAAGGAAGACACATATTGCAGAAGTAGTTACCGGTCTGATGACTACTATGAAAGAAAAGTCTATGAGGCTGCGGAAATATAACCAGGGACCTAATTTAGCCTTGAGGAGCTCTGGTCGTGCAAAGGTTGATTCCTCTGCTGTTAACTGAAAGGTTGGTGGTTCAAACCTAACCAGCAGCTCCACGGGAGAAAGATCTATTACAGCCTAGAAAATCCTATGGGGCAGTTCTACTCAGTCACATGGAGTCACTATGAGTTTAAAATCTACTCAAAGGTACTCAACAGTAATAATCTAGCCTTGGAGCAGGTATTCAGAAGCTTATCCTCCCTGTGGCCGGAAGACAGGAGAGAAGGGTGGAAGATTAGCCAGCCTCTACTCTTTGTAATTCTCGTAATAGCTGAAATATGACTCAAAGTCACTGTTTCACTTTCTCCAGGGAGTATGGGGAAGGGACAGTTTCTAGCTGGTTCACATACTTTATATGCAGGTATTTCCTCTCTAAGCTGATGTACTTCATTCTCTTTATATTCCTCCCAAGATAATGGGAAAATGATTTCCACTTACTGCCAAACTTCTCTTGCTTTGATTTTCTCTGGCTTTCTAGAAGGGTTAACATTCACTCAGGAGGTAACCCTTTTGGATAAGTTCTCCATGAATTCTATGGCATGATGGGCTCTGTTGGTTTTCATTACCAGACCCAGCACAATGTCTTTATCCTTCTTCTATATGATTTCAGAAGCTTCTATTCCAGTAGGAAATGTAAGGAGTTAAATTTGATTTCGGTCATTTCTGTACTTCATTCACTGAGAATCCTCTGTGCTAAGCAGTGCACTGTCAGTATGACTTAATCTTCTCTATTTGTTCAAAAAGGTATTTCCCCACATGTCTGTCAGTTTGTTGTACTGTTGGCTTATGTGTTGTTGTGAACCTGGAAGCTATGCCACCGATATTTCAAATACCAGCAGGGCCACCCATGGTGGGCAGGTTTCAGCAGAGTTTGCACAATAAGACAGACTACAGTAACTTATTCATTGCAAATATCTTTTTTCAACAACATAAATGGCAACTATACACATGGACCTCACCAGATGGAATACACAGGAATCAGATCAACCACATCTGTGCAAAGATACAATGGAGAAGCTCAATATTGTCAGTCAGAACAAGGCCAGGGGCTGGCTGCAGAACAGACCATCAATTGCTCATCTGCAAGTTCAAGTTGAAACTGAAGAAAATTAGAGCAAGTCCCAATACGACCTTGAGTATATCCCACCTGAATTTAGAGACCATCTCAAGAATAGATTTGACAAATTGAGTATTAATTACTGAAGACCAGATGAGTTGTGGAATGACATCAAGGACATCATATGTAAAGAAACCAAAAATCTTTAAAAAAAAATACAGGAAAAAAAGACCTAAATGGATATAAGAAGAGACTCTGAGGCTTGCTCTTGAATGTAGAGTAGCTAAAGTGAATGGAAGAAATGATGAAGTAAAAAAGTTGAGCAGATGATTTCAAAGGGTGGCTCAAGAAGACGAAGTAAAGTATTATAATGACATGTGCAAAGACCTGGAGATAGAAAACCAAAAGGGAAGAACACATTTGGCATTTCTCAAGCTGAAACAACTGAAGAAAAAATTCGAGCCCCGAGTTGCAATAGTGAAGCATTCTAGGGGGAAATTTTTGAATGATGCAGGAAGCATCAAAAGAAAAAGGAAGGAATACACAGTCACTGTACCCATTAAAAAAAATGGTCGCCATTTAGCCATTTCAGGAGGTAGCATATGATCAAGAACCCATGGTACTGAAGGAAGAGGTCTAAGCTGTACTAAAGGCATTGGTGAAAAACAAGGCTTCAGGAACTGACGGAATACCAATGGAGATGTTTCAACAAATGAAGGCAGCACTGGAGGTGCTTACTCATCAATGTCAAGAAATTTGGAAGACAGCTACCTGGCCAGCCTACTGGAAGAGATCCGTATTTGTGTCCATTCCAAACAAAGGTGATCCAACAGAATTTGGAAATTATTGAATATCATTAATATCACACACAAGTAAAATTTTGCTGAAGATCATTCAAAAGCAGTTGTAGCAATACATTGACAGGGAACTGCCGGAAGTTCAAGTCAGATTCAGAAGATGACATGGAACCAGGAATATCATTGCTGATGTCAGGTGGATCCTGGCTGAAAGCAGAGAATACCAGAAAGATGTTTACCTGTGTTTTATTGACTATGCAAAGGCATTTGACTGTGTGGATCATAACAAATCATGGATAACATTACGAAGAATGGAAATTCCAGAACACTTAATTGTGTTCATATGGAACCTGTACACAGACCAAGAGGAAATTGTTCAAACAGAACAAGGGGATACTGCATGGCTTAAAGTCAGGAAAATGTGTGTCAGGGTTGTATCCTTTCACCATACCTATTCAATCTGTATACTGAGCAAATAATCCAAGAAAGCTGGACTATATGAAGAAGAACATGGCATCAGATTTGAGGAAGACTCATTAACCTGTGATATGCAGATGATACAACCTTGCTTGCTGAAAGTGAAGAGGACTGAAACGCTGATGAAGATCAAAGACCACAGCCTTCAGTATAGATAGCGCCTCAACATAAAGAAAACAAAAATCTTACCAACTGAACCAATAAGAAACATCCTAATGAATGCAGAAAAGATTGAAGTTGTCAAGGATTTCATTTTACTTGGATCCACAATCAACACCCATGGAAGCAGCGGTCAAAAAATCAAAAGACACATTGACAAATCTGCTGCAGAAGTCTCTTTAAACTGTTAAAAAGCAAGATGTCACTTTAAGGACTGATGTGCACCTGACCCAAGCCATGGTGTTTTGCCTCATATGTATGGGAAAGCTGGACAATGAATAACGAAGACTGAAGAATTGATGCCTTTGAATTATGGTGTTGGTGTAGAATATTGGTTATACCATGGACTGCGAGAAGACCTAACAAATCTGTCTTGAAAGAAATACAGCCAGAATGTTCCTTAGAAGCAGGATGATGAGACTGTGTCTCAAGCACTTTGGACATGTTATCAGAGTGGAACAGTCTTTGGAGAAGGACATCATTGTTGGTAAAGTAGAGGGTCAGCGAAAAAGAGGAAGACCCTCAACAAGATGGATTGACATAGTGACTGCAACAGTGGGCTCAAAAATAGCAAGCGTTGTGAAAATGGCACAGAACCGGGCAGTGTTTTGTTCTATTGTACATAGGGTTGCTATGAGTTGGAACCCATTCCATGGTGCCTGACAACAATAACAACAGAATTAGCTAAAAACTACCAGATAGCAGGGAATGTAATTTGGAAAAAAAAATGACTCGGAAATCTAACTGCATTTGTCCTGGAAGTTACCCAAAATGATACAAAGATGCTTTCTGGGGTGAAAGGAAGTGTATAACGAAGAGTTGGGTATCAGTACTTTTGTCTCTGCCCCACAAGTGTGCTGTAGAAATCCTGTTAAATTGTCTTTCAGAATACATTTGAATGATTGCCACAATTTTAAAGATGCTTTGAGGGCCCAGGTAAAGGGCATGGAGGAGAGAGTGCTTGTTTCCTCACTTCCAGCTCCGGCTGACTTGGCATGGCAAAGGCACTCCTGGAATATGCTGAATTGAGGAGGAAGATCAGGGTTCTAGCAGTCCTGGCAATGCTACTGACTGCCACTCACCCAGGCAGCTCACTTCCCCTCTAGGGGCCTCAGTTTCATCACGTATAAAAATGAGAGAGTTCGACTGTAACTCCACAGCTTTCTTCCCAGCCATAGGCATTCCATGGAGGCACCCTTAGGAGTACTTCTGGGGGCCAAGTTTTGCCACCCTCCCACTCCTCCTTGTTTGCAGCAAGAGCAACTCTGTTTTTATCTGCTTTGTGTTTTCATCTCCACATAAGATTTCATTTGACCAAAGTGGTCCATATCTTTAAAAAAAAAAAAGTAAGCCATTGCATCAGGTGATTTCTAAAAACTACGATTGTCTTGATTGCTTCAGGTATCCTGCTCTGAGGGACCCTCATGCTGCTGGATAATCCAGAAAGCCAGCTGATGTGGGAGGTTGTGATTTGACTGCAACTTGCTTAAAAATCCCTGAAGCTCTTCTTTTCCTCCTGTTGCCTGAATATTTTAGGTTGCTAAGTGAAGATACGAAGGTAGCACAGAGTGGAGTGCTCCCCTGTGTGTACCCAGAGGAGTTTCCCTTGAATGAAGTGGGTGGAGCTAACAGTCCAAGCCTGGAAAGGTATATGTTAAGGAGTTGAGGTTGGGGACAGGGTGTCAATCACTAGTGCCCTGCAGTTCTGCTGTGAGTTAGGTAGGGCCTTGGGTCAGGAATTGCTTTTGAGTGCAAAGTCCCTGGGAGTAAGGGAAGAACAAGCCTTACAATGCTATGAGTTTGTAGGGGAATTGCCCTTTGTCCTTGGATAGAATCAAGTGGACAGGGAGACCAGCTCTGAAGAACTGTCAAGTCAGGATGGCATCTGGGGGCCATCGCAGTAAGAGGTGAGCTGGGAATCAGAAAAGAAATCAGACACAGCTTCTATGAACCCATCACACCTAGTCAGACTACAGTCATGCTAAGAGGCTTCTAGGGGCTTAAAGACCTTGGAAACACCCCACTGCTTTTATTTGGGATTCTTATGGTCAGAAACACGAATGTTGGAAACTCTGATTTACATTATTTTTATTATTGTAATTATTTCATAATTATTTAGTTTCCTCTTCATTTTGGTGCAGTTCCATTTGAAGATGTTGGCATGACTAAGTCGTGCTCCAAAGGAAATGTGTTTCTTTCTTTAGGAATGTTCTTGGCAGGACTGACTTCATGGGTATGTGACCTGTGCAGTTGCTTGGTTTAATGCTGTGCTGTTACTGTCTTCAAATTCCTATTAACTTTTGAACAAGAGGCCCCACGAATTATGTAGCCAGTCCCGGTCCTTGGTATTGTCCATCCTATTTTCACTAGGTAATAGGGTCTGTGAGTGGTGGTAGGGAGGAAAACAGACAGAAAGGGAGCAAAGTGATTTGTTCTAGGCCCCGGACATCCATAGTTTGTCAGCAAGCATGATCACCAGGTTGGACTGCCTGGAAATTGAGATGGCCTTGGTTCTTCAAATTGGGGAGCAAGGTATAAAGCTCCCTGAGGCCTAAATATAGGCATTGCTGGATTGCTGCTTAGGTAATTTATGTTTGTCATATGTGAATTATTTTTAAGGCGGCATCATATGAGTTCTTTGGTAAACCTGGCCACAGAGGTAGGGCAGAATTTATTGCTGCTACCAGATAAGAAAAGAGGACCCTGCTAGCTGCTTTCTTCCTACCTCTCTAGAATGCTGTATACAGTACAGACGTGTAACTGAATGCTGGCACATGGCTTGGGCTCCCCCTTAGGAGAAGTGTTGAGACACGATCCATATTATTTATTGTTATTGTTTATAGCATTCTCATCAGGCCCCCAGGATGAAGCCTAATATGATGGTTAACGCTACAGTGCTGTAGGCCTCAGAGAGAAGAAATCTGTGTCAGGCTTGGCAACCTGGAGGTGAGCTCCAAGCTAAAAAGCTTGATAGATTAAAAGCCCATTTCACGTGGGGATAATAGCGCCAATGGAGTTGTTGGTTAGGATATTGTTAGTAAAAGCTGAACAGTGAGTAAGCTGACCTAAGTGGGAATGTGTTGGGGTATAGTAATCTTCAGGCACAGGTGATTACTGATCCACCATCACTAGGGTGCATACTTTGAAGGGTTTCTCCATGAGAAGCAGTGGGGATCCTTTCTTCTCACAGAATTAGCAGTAGAGATATGCTGGGTGTATGGGGGCAGTTGGTAGCTGTGGGAAGCTGTAAGACAAATTTGCTTGCTAGTCATTGACAAGGGCTTGGCTGGTGCCTCTTCTGACCAGATGAAGAATCATCTCTCTTTTCTTGGTCTATTCAAAAAACAAAATAAAACAAATGAACAAAAAAAGCAAAGCAAGCATGTACACCCTAATTGCTTTTATGCTAAGGAAAGAGTTCTCAGAAGACTAGTGAAGGCTTTTTGCCTTAGCCTTTGTTATTTACAGCTTACATTGCCCCGTCTAGAAATCAGTTATCCTGTGTCTTATTTCTAAGCTATAATTCTGTTATTTACATTTGCTAGAAGCAGAGTTGGTGTGTGAATCTTTCACCAGCAAGTACTCTCGGGCGCTCAGGGACTTACAGTGGTCCTTCGCAGCTTCTGAAATCAATCTTGCACTGAAATGGGGCCACCCAGTTTGCAGCTCCTCCCTCCTGCAGTCATTTAGAGTTACTGATTTGCACTGAAAGAAATGAAAGTTGGAACACATTTATTTGAATAGACTTTTTAAAAAAAAGGAATGCCAGGAAGATCAGCCTCTTTGTCAAATATAATGTGGGCTTGTTTGATTTAGTGCCTCATTCTCCACTCCCCTCCACTTTTTTTTAACTGTGGCAAGTATGTATGTAACAAGAACATTTACCATTTCAACATTCTTCACATATACAATTCAATGACATTGTGTTCACCATGTTGTGTACAACCATCATTATTATCCATTTCCAAATTTTTCTGTCACCATTAACAGAATCTCCGTACTCCCTAAGTGCTGACTTCCCCTTTCCCTCTCCCTCCCACCCCAGTAATCACTAATAAACTTTGAACTCTATACACTGGCCTGTCCTAGATATTTCATATAAGTGGGATCATACAATATTTGCCCCTTCGTGACTGACATTTCACTCAGCATACTGTTTTCAAGATTCATCAATGTTGTAGCATGCATCAGGACTTCATTTCTCTTTATGGCTGAAGAGTGTTCCGTTTTATGTATATACTGCATTTTGTTTCTGGTGATAGATATTTCAGTTGTTTCTACCTCTTGGCTATTGTGAACAGTGCTGCAGTGAGCACTGGTATACAAGTTTCTGTTTGTGTTCCTGCTTTCAGTTCTTTTCAGTATAGACCTAGAAGTAGAATTCCTGGCTTATTATGTAGTGATTCTATACTTAACTTTTGGGAGAACTGCCAGGCTTGTTTCCACAGCAGACTGCCTCATTCTTTAGATTTTCTCTAGCATTGAAGGTATCAAATGATGATCATGCCCCACAAGCATCAGTGTCAACAGGCCCCACTCCTCTGCTGTAAGATTGCATTCTCTCTGGCCTGCTAAAATGTGGAGAAATCCCATATCGATGCCTTTCATTTGCTTCCATTGCTCTCCTTGACCAGAATGACTCCCTCTGTCTTTTCTCCCTGCCCAAACCCATTCTTTGTGACTCCTTTATGTACCACCATCTTCAAGAAGCTTTCTGAAGTACTTCATCCCAAACCTGTCACCCTGTTCCTCAAACTCGTATGGTAATAAGCTCTGTACCACAGTATTTTATACTTAATTAGCCTGTACCTGGAAACCCTGGTGACGTAGTGGTTAAGTCCTATGTCTGCTAACCAAAAGGTCAGCAGTTCGAATCCACCAGGTGCTCCTTGGAAACTCAATGGGGGAGTTCTACTCTGTCCTATAGAGTCGCTATGAGTTAGAATGTACTCAACGGCAGTGGGTTTGGTTTTTTAGTTTTATTCTGTACCTCGACTTTCCTTTTCTTATTATTGTTTCAGATGTCCTTAACTGTGTAGCTCCTATAGGGAATTTGCTTCTTTTTTTTTTCTTATCTCACATAGCACCTGCACCGTTTATTAAATACATGATTGATTATTAAGCCAGTGGAAGGGTTAAATCCTTGATGGCCTCATTAAGCATGCAAATGTTATCTGAGAAGAGCGGCCATTTACACCTTCACACAAATTAGCTTATTAAGTTAACCCATATGGTACAAGGCAAGGGAACCTGATGGCACAATGGTTAAGCCCTCAGTTGCTAACTGAAAGGTCTGCAGTTCAAACCCACCAGCCACTTCAAGGGAGAAAGACCTGTCAATCTGCTCCTGTAAAGATTACAGCCTAGGAAACCCTATAGGGCAGTTATACTCTGTCATATAGGTCGGAATCAACTCATTGGCACAAAACAACAACATGATACAAGGCCAGGGATATTTTATGAGAGGGAAAGAGGAAAGGCAAAGTACCTAAGGCATTGCTTAGAATAATCATAGAAGATATTATTATCCCTGTTTTAAAGATGAAGAAACAGATGGGTAGAGAAGTTAAGTGAATCGCCCGGGATTATATATCTAGTAAGCGGCAAAACCCAAACTTGAACCCAAATCCTTTGACTAAATGCTACGCTTTTCTCTACTGTGAAACATGGTATCCTGGCAAGTGTGTGGGGCGCGAAGTGCTTCACTTTTTCTGTCTCTCTCTTAAAACGTAATACCCAGAAGAGTGTGTGTGTATATGGGGAGGGAGAACAGGGAAGAAAAAAAATATATATCTTATCCACTCACTTCTTAGAAATTTGAGGGCTGGCTAATTTCAATATATGAATCAAAGCTGTAATGTTAATCTCTCGTCTTCCCTCTCATTCTTCTAAAGCCCCTCTCCTCTCCCTTCCCCCCATTTCATGCCTCCTCTTCACATTCCACCTCTCCCTTTCTATCCCCAAGTGCCTCATTACAGTTTTACAAAGAAGATTACAGACTATACAGCTATACTCACACCTGTAATTTACATCGATTTTACTGAATCGAGCTCTGAGTGCCACTATGCGTTGTATCCCCATAGCAACACCAAATAGTAGGATGGGGGGGGGAAGAAAGCTCAGTAAGTGCAGCTCCTGGATCTTGTGCGTCTATGACTTTGCTCTTCCCTGACGAGTTGCCTTTTTTTTCTAACTTTAATAGACACAAATTAGAATGATACCAATGCTTTGCATTTGAAAAATGCGTGGAAGGGTGTTTCTCTACAGGAAACAAAATATGTTGATTTCTGGGTGAGAGGCAGAGGAGAGAATGTGAAAAAGTTTATAAAAGCATCCCAAGAACTCTTGTCTCTCTGAACAATCTTGGGGCCAATAGTGACCCTCCACTGGCCTACCTGCAGGCTTAGTGTCACCCATGCTCAGAAGAAAGAAAAGCAGCCAGGGCTCAAACATTGCTGCCTTGGAGTCAGTGCAATTTGGGGTATTCCAGCTGACCCTCTGGATCCTGAGCCCTTGCCTGCTTTTTTTATGTCTTACTTAAAGTCTGAATTCACCTTTCAGCTTTGTCCGAGTTGAGTTGCTGGATCCCTTGGTCTCCTCCCTGTGAAATGGCTTCAGTTTTGCTTCCAGCCATGTCATGATGCTAGAGGGTGGTACTATTAGTATGACTTGGCTCTCCTTAACATGGTCAGTATTTTTCAAGGCTTTTTCTAGTCTCAGCTCAGTTGTCATTTCATCTGAGAGTTCTTCTGTAACCAACCTATATAAAGGAGCTCCCCCTCCCTCTCCCCCATCCTTCCAGGAACTCTATCCCGTTATTTTGTTTTATTTTTCCATAGAACATATTATTAACTGAAATAACCTAATGTGTTTACTTGTTTATTGTTTGATCTCCCCCGATGGAATATAAACTACTTAAGAGCAGAGGCCTTGTCTGCCTTATATTCAGCACTTTATCTCCAGCTTCCAAAACAGTGCCTTGCCCAGAGTAGGTGCTCAAGAAATATTTGCTGAATGAATGAATTAATCGACTGTTTATTGAACACTGATTATGTGCTTCCCACCTGACTAGGTTCTTAGGATGCGATAGAAGTAAGTAATAAAAGAGGTAGCTTAGTAGACTCTAAGGAGCCACAGCTGATACCAGAGTATCTTTAAAATACAAAACGAAATATATTATCATCAATGGAATGGAAAGGGCAAGTGCTATAGGGGAAGACCTCTATGGACTTGAAGAAGTGAGAACAGCTTCATGGGGGAGGTGGACTTCAGTTTAGAGCTGAGAAGTAGGCAGAAAAGAGTTGTGTTTGGTCGAACTTACAATGTCAAGGACTGTGTTGTGTATGTGTACACACACATACAGTGTGTTTACATTATTGCTCTTTTCCTCTTTTACTTTAATACTCTTTACCTTTAAACTAGTTTGCTATCGAAAGAGCAGTAAACTCAAAAAGAGAAGACTTAATTTTGAGTCATAGCTTTGGGGCTTTTGGGTATATAACTTTTTGGAAAGTAAGTTTACTGGCCTGTAAATCGTTGGGATTAAATAGAACCATGTATGGCAAAGGGCTTAGCACAGGACCTGGAGGATTATAGCATGCAAAAGATAGTTGACTATTGAAAGAATTTCAGTGACTGAAATCACAATATGAGTTTCCCTAACAGAAAGGAGATACACTCTTATGGACAGAATAGCGTAAGGACAGCCAAAGAGGCAGAAGGAAGGCCAAAGGGAGAAAAACATTTTAAAAGATGAGACATTGCCTATTAGGTAGGGTAAGGTCTTGACTTTCCAGTATGGCAAGAGATTTTCTTTGTGCAGTTCTTAAGCTTCATACTAGAGAAAAATATGGTGAGTAGGATGAGTTGGTGATTCCAACTGCGAATTATCTACCTTTGAAAAACTTCTTAAAGGCCAGACCAATAGGTGGAACTGATATTTTTCAGAAAATTTTGTTTAATTCCAGAGACAGTATAGGTGGTAAATAAAGGCTAGCAAAATTCCCAATAGAAAAAGAGAAATATGGTTCCTTTTCTAATTGCCAATAATTCAGGAAGAAATGCCCTTTTCTAGAGTGCTTTATCCCACAGTGGAGCCCCAGTGAAAGGAAAGCAGCGATTATCTCTTTGTTGGTCACAATGTCAGTGTTTGCTTAGAAGAGATGATGCGTAGCCTCTGGCATTCTGTGGCTTCACTTTTTTTTCAGTTCCTTTTTTTATACCCCACAGCTCTAGTGGCACAAAGGTTGAGAGCTTAGCTGCTAACCAGTTCAAATCCACCAGGTGCTCCTTGGAAACTCTATGGGGCAGTTCTACTCTGTCCTATAGGGTTGCTATGAATCGGAATTGTCTTGATGGCAACAGGTTTTTTTTTTTTTTTAATACCCCGCAAGAGGGCAATGCTAATGATGATGGCTTTGGAGATTGGAGGGAGTTCCTTTAGGAGGGGCCTGCTTTTTTTTTCTCTCTTCATCCTATTACTTAGAGTCCTCTGTATGTATGACCTTAGACATTACTGCACCTGTGGTGTCAAATACCAAAGCATACCTCTTAGAATACTTTTTTTGTTACGGTATTAGTTGAACTAAAAAAGCAGTAAAGAGAATTGATTAAGAGAATGGGTAGTAAAGAGCATAGCCTTGGAATGAGACTGCCTGGGTTCAAACTCTTATTGTACCACATACTACCTGTGAAACCCTGAGCATGTCACGTAAGTTCTTTGTGCCTCCATTTTCTCATCTGTAAAATGGGGAATTTTACCTTTTTAGGAGGCAGTCCTTGAATAGTGTATGTGGTTAATGAACTTGGCTACTAACCAAAGTGTTGGAGGTTCGAGTCCTCCCAGGGGCACCTCAGAAGGAAGGCCTGGCAATCTACTTCCAAAATATCAGCAATTGAAAACCCTGCGGAGCGCAGTTCTACTTGACACACATGAGGTCACCATGAGTCAGAATTGAATCTATGGTAACTGGTTACCTTATGGGACTGTTTTCAGCATTAAGTGAAATAATGCACATAGACCACTAAGCACAGTGCCTGGCACATAAGTATGCTCAGCTTTCGTTGTTTTCCTTTTTAAATGAAAAAAGTTTCTACATTTCTCTGATATGTTCATTGCCAAAATTTTGAGTTTTACAGATTTCCAACCAATGCTGATATTCCAAGCTTTAGGCATTTCCCTTAGGATGTCTTAGAGAATAGATGTCACTGGTCTCCTGGAGAGTTTACCAGCAGAAATGCCAGAATTTGAGAGCTTGGTGTGTGCTGTGTTTCTTGTTGCTTCCTGCCTCTGTGGCCTCATAAGCCACAGCAGTTCAGAATCTGTTATAGGACTTCATGGACCAAGATGTTTCCTAGGCACCTTTCAAAGGTGGAGAGTATGGTTTGGCTGGCTTCAGGTATGTTTCCAGCCACCTTGTTTCTTCCTTATTCACTGTTGGATAATTGAGTTCTAAAAAAGTTGGCATTTTTAAGTTAGTCTCCTAATGTAGGCCCAGAAAGATTTTGAAGGTAAGCAAAAATATGCTTTGGAAGCTAACAGCCAAGATTTCTGTCATGTGCACCTGAAGACCATCAATACAATGAGGCTAAGGAGCCCTCTTCATGGTGACTAAGGTATTTTAGACATTTTCTTCAGGTTTATTGACTTTTTTTTTTTTTATAAGAAGCAATGGCAAGTATTAAGGAAAAGCACTGGCAAGAGGAAAAATCATTTGCCTCAAGTGCAGAGAGTAGGACACTCTAAATCAGCGGCTGCTAGTAATGATAACCACTACCAGGACAATTTAGCGCATAGCCCACTCCAGGCCAGGCACCATGCTAAATGCTTTACGTTCACTTACCCTAAGGACTAGAAGGGCTCTTTGGGGCTGAGGCTGAGAAAACTTCAGTTTTGCTACAAGCTGTCATCAAGACCCCAGTTTAGGGACATTGGAAGGTGCTGTTTTAAAGACCTTAATTGTGCTTTTTTTATTGCTTTGCTCTACAATCCTGGGGTGACTCTAAAATCGCCCACATTCAGCTTCATAATTCACTCGCCTTCACTGGGCCTCTGCCTCCCCTATTTGAACAAAGAACCTGATACTATATGCTCTATGTACATACATAAAAGGATGTTGGATGGCTGTTATCTCAGTTTTTCCTGCCTGGTAAAAAGTTTATACAAATGCTAGGTATTACAGTAAAACCTGAAAAAGCCAGAACCTGTGTAAGGCGGGACCCTGTCAGAGAGAGAAAACTCAAATATTTTCCACTAATAGAGAGTGATAGAAAAGTGGTAAGACTGTACCCTCTCAAACGCGGAAAACTTAGGAGACCCAGAAAAACAAGGCAGTCGTGTCTGATTCCTGCTCTCAAAGGTTTCACTGTATTTTGGTCATTGTTAATGGTCATCATTGTGTTACTACTTACATCTGTGAGAAATAGTAACCAGTTCTTCTGATTACATGTGGCTGCCTGCCAGAATCAAAGTACCCGTGATCTTTGGGGTCTTGGTGACAAAATATTAAATAGTGTGCTGAATCTGGTAATATTATATTAGTTGGAGCCATTGCATCTCAAAAGTGAGATCTGGTGGCACAGAGGTTAAGAATTCAGTTGCTAACTAAAAGGTCAGCAGTTCAAATCTACCAACCAACCGCTCCATGGAAAGTATGGGTCACTTCTACTCCGTCCTATAGGGTCACTATGATTTGGAATCAATTCGACAGCAGCGGGTTTGGTTTTGGTTTTTATGATAGAGTTTTTCCAGGTTTTAGTAAGTATAGGTTGGGCTTTATTTAAAACAAAAAAACAAAACCATAAAAACATATTGTCTCACATTAGTTTGATTATGAAAAATACGTGCATAGTCTTAAGGTGGTAATTAACATCTTTGCTCTTCCAACCAGGAGGTTTCACCATGAATCTAATTACTCATATTTTTTTAATCTTATCTCGCACAGTAATGTTATTTGCATAAGAAGAAATCATCTTCTTCAGGAATGCTGAGCATGTCCTGCACTCATCAGTATGGCTTTATGGAGAATGCTCTGACATCTAGATGTTTCTCATGGACATTAATGGGGTTAATGTCCTCACCTGCCATCCCCAACTAGAAATCACCCCTGGATCTTATTGTGCCCTTAGAGCTAGTAAATAGATTCCATGCCCCGGGACCCAAATAACCCATCAGCAGTGTCCTTTACCTTCCTAGGACCAGTATGTGTACATCCTGAAATAGAGGACAATTTTACGTTTGGAGTCTAAAATAGGGCAGAAGAAAAACAGAATGTCTCTCTCTCTTTTTTTTTTAACTCTTCCATGTTTCCTCCATTTCTGTTCTAATACTTTTGACACCAAGTTTTTCTCAATCTTAGGCTCTTTGGATAGAATTAAAATCTAAACAAAACCAGAGCATCTTCACAAATCAGAAAAACAAAGTATTTTTTAAGGTATACAGGATTTATTTTCCACATTTAATGCAATTTAATGATAGGATGGATGAATGACACACACATATGTAATTATACATTCAGAAACTCTTTTATGAATCTGTATTAGGTTCCCAGGGACCTTTGATGATACATGACATTTGAAGGTTAGCACATGTTACTCAACATTCACTGATCAACCTAGGCTGTGTTTAAAATAACTGCTTCTCTGAACTAATATCCATTTATATTCATTCATTTCAACTAATTCCTGAACAGAAGCTTCCGAGAAGAAAAATCTCCCATGGCTTTGCCTGAGAAATATGTGTAATGGATGACTTGTCATTTTATATTATATTACCTGCCTTTATCACGGTACTACATATTTCCAGAGATTCATTTCTTATGTAACCAAGAAAAAGAAGAAATAGCTCTCTACACATATCTATCTCTACCTGAATCAACATCAAACACATGCAGATACGATTTATGAATATTAGTTAGCTTGGGAAATAATGGCAGACTAGATGTCTTGGAAATTTGTATGAAACACTTGAAATACAGGAAATACTTGAACATATGTAACAAATATTCCTCTTAAATGCATGGCTGCTTTTATCAGAAATTCAGAGAAAACTGCCAGGACCTAAAATAAAAAGGGATCTGGAAACCACAGTAATGAGTTAACAGTGAAGTTCCAAGCTACCCTGAGAATATTTTCTCATCTTGGTAACCCAGCACCTTGGAACAACACACACACAAAAATTTTTTTTTAGAACCCAGCACCTTGGAACAACACAAGCTGATTCCAAAATGGATATGGAAGGACAAAGGACCCAGAATATCCAGGAAAGTTTTTAAGAACGGAGGGTGGTAGGAACTTGGCTTACTAGATATCAAGACTTATTAATAAAGCAGTAGCTCACTCCTATGACAGCTATGCCAATAGAATAGACATCCCAGGAAAAAGTCCTTTCCATATAGGAAAATTTCATATGAGAGAGAGTTGACATCGAAAATTAGCAGGGAAAAGGTAGCTGTTCAATAAATGGTGCTTGGTCCACTGGTTTTTCACATTTAAAAGGAGGGATCTCTACTTCATATAATGGAGATACATTGACACGATGGACTCAAACATACCAATGATCATAAAGATGGTGCAGGACTGAGCAGTGCTTTGTTCTGTTATACAAGGAATCACCATGAGTTGAAACCAATTCAAGGGCAGCTAACAACAACAAACTCAACCTTTTCATACCATACACAAATATAAATTCCAAACATTTTACCGGCCTAAATGTAAAAAGCAAACATTGAAAAAGTTTAGAATAGTATAAAAGAGACTTAAATTTATGACCTCAGAGTAAGAAAGAATTCTTTTTAAAAGAAAAAAAAAGGAAAATAAGCATAAAGGAAAAAAAAAGATTAATATATTTATACTATGTTGGATTTAAAATCTTCCCATCATCAAAAGGCACAGTTTACAAAAATAAAAAAAAAGGATAAGCCACAGACTGGGAGAAGGTCTTTGGAAGGCATAAAATCAACTAATAATTAGGATCTAGCATAAAATATAAAGAATTCCTACTAATCGACAAGAAGAACAAACAATCCAAGAGAAAGTTAGGGAAAGGTTATGAACGGGTAGTTCACAAGAATAGGAACGTGAATGGCCAATAGACGTACGAAAAATGCTTAATTTAACTTCTAATCAAACCAAAAAAAAACCCCAAACCCAGTACCGTCGAGTCGATTCTGACTCATAGCGACCCTATAGGACACGGTAGAACTGCCCTGTAGAGTTTCCAAGGAGTGCCTGGCAGATTCGAACTGCTGACCCTTTGGTTAGCAGCTGTAGCACTTAACCACTGCGCCACCAGGGTTTCCAACTTCTAATCAGAGGTATGTAAATTATACTTCAATGATACGTAATTTTTTCACCTATAAGATTAGTAAAAATGTAAAGTCTGACTATAAGTGTTAGTGAAAGTATGAAGGAATGGGATCTCATACACTACTGGTAGGAGTTTAAATTGGTTCAACTTCTTTGAGGGGGAATATGTCAATAGCTCTCACGTGGGGTGACCACGAGTTGGATTTGACTCCATGGCAAAACAATGTGTCAATAGCTAATAAAATTGAAGATAGGCATAGCCTACAAATCCATAATGCCATTCCTAGGTATGATCCCTAAAGAAACCTTTATACATTTGCATTAGGATACATGTAAGATAAGTATAAGAATTTCTTGTTTGTAAGAAAAAAAAATGTAAACAGGATACCTATCAATGATAGGAGAATGGATAAATAACTCATAGTATAGTCATAAAACAGCAGTGAAAATAAGTGAACTAGAGCTAAATATCAACATAATATTGATAGAACAATGAACAAAGAAAGTGACCAAACTAAATGTACAGTATAGTTCCATTTCTATAAATTATGCCTTTCATTACACTTTTTTCTCCTTAATTTTTTTTTTGATGCATGTGCTTTCAGTGTTGGAATGTATGCTTAATAATTGAGTGTGTTTAAATTTTTGGTTGGTAATATGGATTTTGAGAAATATCTGGTAACACAAGCCACCAATGAGGTGAGTGCCACTGTGGTGCCACCAATCTGTCGTACGACAACATACCAATGAGAGCTAGATAAGTAAGTTATTGCGGGTGACCTTCCATTAGGTTACACGGGGAACCTCTGAGTTTTCAAGCATGACATAGTAAAACAAAAACAAACTCATCATAGCTCCCTAACTATCACACTGGAAAGCCATAATCATGCTTGCAAGCCTTATCTCACAGAAATAAAGAAAAAAAGGCAAAAGTTTACAAAACTCACACATCCAACACGAAAAGAGAGAGTGGAGGGAGAGCGCGGGAAAATTAGGGGGAGAGTAATTGGGAGTGTGCAGCAAGGTGTATATGGGTTTTTGTGTGAGAGACTGACTTGATTTGTAAACTTTCACTTAAAGCACAATAAAAATTATATTTAAAAAAACCTCACACATCCAGGAAGCATCACCTAATACAATGCTCAACCTATACAACAATGAGGCTCCAACTCCAGTCTGCTGAGCTTCACACATTTCAAAAGAACCCACCTTCACACTAAAAGCGTTAGAACCGAAATGAGGTCCAGAGGCATAGTGGCTGGCATATGGTTTATGCCAATGGTAACAAAAGAGTTATAATGACATACAAAACATTATATATTGATGGAGCTCTGGTGGCATGGTGGTTAAGAGCTTGGCTGATAACCAAAAAGTTGGCAGTTTGAATCCACCAGCCACTTCTTGGAAACCATATGGGGCAGTTCTACTCTGTCCTGTGCTTCTGCTATATATATATGTCCCTATCTTTAAAAGAGTGCAAGAGAATGATGAACACCTAATTCAAAATAGTGGTTACCTCTAAGTGGGAGCGTAGGAATAGAAGTGCAATGTGCAGGGAGTACAACCCAAGGGGTTTCAACTCTATTGGTTATGTTCCTAAGCTGGGGCGATGTCTCAGGGTTGTTCATTATATTAATATTTAGCCTTTATGAATGTCTGAAATAGTTTATAATACAGGCAGTCCCTGATTTATGATATATATGAGTTACAAGGAACCACACTTACCACCATCTGTTTTGTGTGTGTGTGTGTAGATGTGTGCATCTTATTGTTAGTGTGCATCTTACCCTTAGTAATAGTACTACATACAGTGTCACAGCACATAATTTATCATTCTCAAATGTTCACTCGCAGATGTTCAATGTTAAAATTTACTGTTCAAAAACTGCCGTATAGCAGGCAATGATGAAAATTTTAAAAAAAAAGTCAGAACTGACTTACAACAGAGTCATCTGAATGGCACCCCATTGTAAGTTGGGGACTACCTATATATTAAAAAGTAGCTTACTGTGTCCTCTCTATACTAGCTTTTCCTCGTAAATTCCCTGTTTTTCTTAATGGCACTATCAATTCTCCAGTCACCTACCCTTGAAACCTCAGCCCCATCTTAGAGTCATCCCTTTTCCATGCTCTCCACAGCCAATCACTTTGCCAGCCTTGTGGCATTTCCCCTCTCAGGGTCTTTTATCTGTTCCATTTTTTCCCTTAACTTTTGCTAGTGCCCTTGCTTGCTTGTTACCTCACACTGAGACCAGTGGTTCTCAACCTTGGCTGACATTGGAGTAAAGCGGGACGCTTCAGAAACAAAACAAAAACAACAACAAAAACTCATGCGTGGATCCCACCCTAGAGATTCTATTTAAATGGTAGCTTAGGAAGCTCTGGCACGAGTACTTTTTTAAAGCACCCCACATAATTTTAATGTTCATCCAAGGCTGAGAACCATTGCTCTGTGTCAGGGGTTGGCAAACATTTTCTGTGTAGAGCCAGATAGTACATATTTTAGGCTTTGCCAGCCAGACCGTGTCTATTGCAACTACTCAGCCCTGCTGCTGTACCATGAAGTCAACCATCAGCAATAAATAAATGAATGATCATGGCTGTATTCCAGTAAAACTTGATTTACAAAAACAGACAACAGGACCAGATTTGGCCTGTAGGCTATTATTGATGACCCCTGCTCTGGATCAGTGGTTCTCATATTTTAGCATGCATCAGATTACCTGGAGGGCTCCTTAAAACACAAATTACTACATCCCTTCTTCCAGAGTTTCTGATTCAGTAGATGGGAGAAGAGGGAAGAATTTGTATTTCTAACAAGTTTCCAGGTCATGCTGCTGCTACTAGACTGGAGCGCACATTTCAAGAACCACTGATCTAGACCCTTCTATCTTGGGTCCATTTTCTACATTGCTTCATTTGTTAGTCTACTGCAGCCCGTTTTTAGACTTCTGGTTAAAGTTGATGAAATAGCTGAATAATTCCTTACATGATAAACGTTGATAAAATACAATACAAAAACCAGCATTAGGAGGCGGGGCCAAGATGGCAGAGTAGTCAGACGCTTCCAGTGATCCCTTCTACAGCAAAGACCTGAGAAAACAAGTGAAACAATTATATATATGACATGCTAAGAGCCCTGAACATCAAAGGCAAAGTTAGGAAATCGGACTGAGTGGCAGGGGGAGGGAGAGATGTTTCAGAAGCGGTGATGAGTTGCTGGACCTGACTTGGCGGGAACCAGAGCCCCTCAGGCACAGTCCCCTGGCACAACCACAGCTGGGCTAGCGGTAGCGCTCGGGATGCAGTTTCCTCAGGGAGAGACAGCGAGCCACAGTCTACTCACACCTCCGGAACCAGAGAAGAACAGCGCTGTTGGCAAAAGCTGAGTACTTGTGTTTCTTTTTTTGCACTCCCAGCCCCTAAACCAGCTTCAATGGCTGTCGATTTCCCTGGGCCTGAGATAGGGCCTGCTGCATGACCTGAGCCATTCTCCCGGCCTTGGAGAAAGAATAAATTAACAACTGTGGGAAAGATAATCTGCCAGCTCCACTAAGCTGGAGAGCTCAGGACAGAAGCGGCTTCTGTCCAGGCACAGACAGTCTGTGGACTTTGAATACCTTTCATCCCTGCATGGACCTGTGTGGTTTCTGCCGAGTAGTCCAAGCTTATTCTTATTGACTCTCCATTGTAGGTGCCTTTTCGTTTACCCTAAGCCACTCTTAAAATTCTCTTTTTCTTTGGTTTTGGCAAGTTTGATTATAATATGTCTTGGTGACTTTCTTTTGAGATCTACCTTATGTGGGGTTTGATGAGCATCTTGGGTAGATATCTTCTCATCTTTCATGATATCAGGGAAGTTTTCTGCCAACAAATCTTCAACAATTCTCTCTGTATTTTCTATTATCCCCCCGTGTTCTGGTACTCCAATCACTTGTAGGCTATACCTCTTGAGAGAGTCCCACATAATTCTTAGGGTTTCTTCATTTTTTAGAATTCTTTTATCCGATTTTTCCTCAAATATGTGGGTGTCAAGTGCTTTATCTTCAGTCTCAGTAATTCTTTCTTCCGTTGCCTCAATTCTGCTCCTGTGACTTTCTATTAGTTGTCTAATTCTGAAATTTTATTGTTAATCTTCTGGATTTCTGTTTGCTTTCTCTCTATGGATTCTTGTAGCCCTTTAAATTTGTCAATATGCTCTTCTCTAATCTTCTTATATTCGTCTAATGCATTGTCTTTGTGTTCCTTGGCTTCTGCATTTTGCCTGATCTCCTTTCTAACCTCTTGAAAAGGTCTGTGTATTAATCTTTTGTATTCTACCTCTGGTAATTCCAGGAAGTTGTCTTCATCCGGAAGATTTCTTGATTCTTTGTGAGCTTGCTGAAGCCGTCATGATCTCCCTCTTCATGTGATTTTATATTGACTGTTGTCTCCAAGCCATCAATAAGTTATTGTATTTATTTATTTTATATTTGCTTACTGTGTCCTAGGTTCTTGTTTTGATATACCCAAATAGGCTGTTCAATTGAGCTAGTTTGGTTATTGGCAACTTTGAAGCTCTAAGGTCCTGTCACCAGGTGGTTAGAGGTGTTACTAGGTATGTAAGCCCAGAAGTCCATTTACTTTTCTTGTATGGGTTCAGCTCGGCTGTCCAGGTAGTTGGTCACCAAGTGTGTGGTGCAGGGTCTCACCTACAATCTTAGATGAGTATGGGTGATTGATGTAGGCACAGGTATCTGGCTGCAGTAGGGGGTCACGCACTGAGCAAGGCAGGGGACTGACAACCACCCATGAGTGTCTGTGAGGAAAGCATGTCCCTGTTCCTAAAGGCCTTAGGTGGGTGGGTTTTGCAGCTAGACTATGGACACCCAAAGCTCTTGGCTGTAAGGATTGGGAGGCACCACTTATCCTTGGATTCCTGTCGAGGGTGGCTAGGAGGTGTGGGTGAAGCCATCAGTCCTCAGGCCCCTGGTGTAGATAGGTGAGGACTCTGCTTAATAGGCACAGTGGTGTCAAATATCATGAACCTACCTCTCTACCATATAGCTGAAACAGTTAAAGTTAAACTTCAGGTATATACCCTGTTGTACTGTGCTAATGAGGGCCTATGCTGTTGAAATGGGCACACACAGGTCTATGCGGGTATGAAAGGCGTTCAGATTCCATGGACTGCTTATGTGTGTTCATAGGCAAAGGAGCTGTTTCTGTCCCGAGTTCCCAGCTGAGGAGAGCTGACAGTTTATTTTTTCCCCGTTTGTTAATTTGTTCCTTCTCCAAGCCCAGGGCAATGGCTCAGAGTGCATGACAGGTCTTACTTCCAGCCCAGGGAAAGCAGCTATCACTGGAGCCAGCTCGGGACCCAGTGTAGAGCAGGGAGGGGTCAGTTAAATGGGAGAGAGTTTTTTCCAAAGTGGTGTTTTTCAGTCTGCGCTTTAGATTAGATGCGAGTATTTTTTTTTTTATTTATGCCGACAGCGCTGCTTTTCATTGGTTCTGGAGGTATGACTGAACTCCCCACCACTCGGTCTCTCCCAATGTGGAAAACACGTCCCAAACGTGCTGTTTGTCTCACGTGCTAGCACCAGTGGATCCGGCCTGTGGGGTGGTAGTTCTCACCAGGTCAGGTCTGGCAACTCCTCACTGCTTTTGAGCCATCTTTCCCTCCCCCTGCCGCTCAGTCCAATTCCTCAACTTTGCCTTTGATGTTCAGGGCTCCTAGATTATCATATATAATCAATTCACTTATTTTTTCAGGTCTTTGTTGTAAGAGGGACCTCTGGGAAGTGTCTGACTACTCTGCCATCTCAGCCCTGTCCTAGAACATTTTCTTTATGAACTGTGTTATGCCATTTGACCTAGATATCCCTAGCCCTTATCCCCTGTAACTCAGTCCCTCAAGGTGTTTGGATATGTCTAGGAAGCTTCTATGGCTTTGCCTTGGTCACATTGTGCTGACTTCCCCTATATGGTGTATTGTCTTTCCCTTCACCAAAGTTAACACTTGTCTACTATCTAGTTAGTGATTTCCCCTCCTCACCCCTCACCTCCCTCATAACCATCAAAGATTGATTTTTCTGTGCGTAAATATTTCTTGGGTTTTTAAAATAGTGGTATCATACAATATTTGCCCTTTTATGATTGACTTATTTCACTCAGCATAATGCCTTCCAGATTTATCCGTGTTGTCAGATGTTTCATGGGTTCATCATTATTCTTCATTGTTGTGTAGTGTTCCATTGTGTGTGTGTACCATAATTTGTTTATCCGTTCATCTCTTGATGGACACTTTGTTCCCATCTTTTTGCTATCATGAATAACACTGCAATGAACATGAGTGTGCATGTCTATTTTTGTGACAACTCTTGTTTCTTTAGGTTATATTCCCAGGAGTAGGATTGCTGGGTCCTATGGCATTTCTGTTCTAGCTTTTTAGGGAGGCACCGTATCACTTTCCATAGTTGTTGTGCCATTTTACGTTTCCACCAGCAGTGCATAAGAGTTCCAGTCTCCCTGAAACCTCTCCAACATTTGTTATTTTCCATTTTTTTTATTCATGCCACTAATGCTGGGGTGAGATGGTATCTCATTGTAGTTTTGATTTGCATTTCTCTGATGACTAATGACTGTGAGCATTTCCTCACATGTCTGTTAGCCACCTGAATGTCATCTTTGGTGAAGTGTCTGGTCATATCCTTTGCCCATTTTTTGTTGGATTATTTGTCTTTTTTTGTTGAGGTGTTCTATAGATTTTAGAGATTAGACCCTTGTTGGATATGTCATAGCCAATTTTTTTTCCCTCAGTCTGTAGGTTCTCAAATTTTGCTCTTTTGGTGAAGTCTTTTGATGCGCTTACGTGTTTAATTTTTAGGATCTTCCAATTATCTAGTTTTTCTTCTGGTGCTTGTGCATTGTTAGTTATGGTTTATTTTGTATTTATACCATATATCAGGGCCCCTAGCATTGTCTCTATTTTTTGTTCCATGATCTTTATTGTTTTAGGTTTTATATTTAGATCTTTGGTCCATTTTGAGTTAGTTTTTGTGTATGGTGTGAGGTCCAGGTCCTGTTACATTTTTTTTACAGATGAATATTCAGTTTTGCCAGCAGCATTTGTGAAAAAGACTGTCTTTTCCCCATTTAATGGACTTTGGTCCTTTGTCAAAGATTAGCTGAACATAGGTGAATAGATTTACGTCTGGGTTCTCGATTTTGTTCCATTGTTCTGTGTGTCCATCATTGTACCAGTACTAGGCTATTGTGACTACCATGGCTGTGCAGTAGGTTCTAAGATCAGGTAGTGTGAGGCCTCCTACTTGTAAAAGTATTAGAAGTAAGCATACACCATGGTGGGAGAGGAGTGTCATAAAATATAGAAGGCCTAAGACATAATATCTAGAAACTCTAATGGAAAATATTAATAAATATAACTGTATAAAATTTAAAATTTATGCACAGAAAAATATAAAGAACAAAGGGAAAAACTGGGAAATATTTGCAATAAATATGACAGATAAAGGCTAGGAATTTGCATTCTTATAAATCAATAAAAGATCACAACTCAACACAAAAGAAGATACGGACAGACAATTCACTAAAAGAGAAATATAAATGGTTTATAAACATAGAAAACAACTTTCAATTTCACTGATGAATAAATGTGGATTAAAGTGAATGGCGTGTATTAACTTTTGGTAATATGCAGTGTTGGCAAGTAAATGGATACCGTAGTTAGAAACAAACACATTATTAGGAATTTGTCCTACTGATCAGTGATGCTCAGTGTAGGGCGATTTGGCCCCTTAGGGGACATTTGGCAATATCTGGAGATATTTTTATTGTCACAACTGATTAGGGGACGCTACTGGCATCTACTGGGTAGAGGCCAGGGAAATTGATGAGTACCTCTCAATGTACAGAACAGCCCCCTACAACAAAGAATTATCTGACCAAAAATATCAACAGTGCCAAGCTTGAGGAACGCTGTCGTATAGATGGAGACATTTTTGATTGTCACAACTGGTTGGAGAGAGTGCTACTGGCATCTAGTGGGTAGAGTCCAGGGACATTACTGAGCACCCTACAATGGACAGGACAGCCCCCTACAACAAACAATCATCTGATCAAAATTGTCAGTAGTGCCAGGTACAGATGCATGTTCAAGGGTGTTCTGTGCAGCAATGTTTATAAAAGACTAAAAGCAGCCTCAATGACCTTCAGTAGGGGTATGGCCAAATAAAATATGGAACATCCACAAAATGCCTATAAAAAGAATAAGGTAGTGATATATATACCGAGAAGGAGCCTGGTGGCACGGTGGTTAAGCGCCTGACTGCTAACTGAAAGGTCCGTGGTTTGAACTCACCAACTGCTCCAAAGGAGAAAGATGTGACAGTAAGCTTCGTAAAGATTACAGTCTTGGAAATCCTATGGGACAGCTCTACTCTGTCCTCTAGGGTCACTATGAGTTGAAATCAACTCAAGGACAATGGGTTTAGTTTTGATTTGGTATATATAGTGATAGGAGTCCCCGGGTGGTGCAAACGTTTAATTGCTGGGCTACTAGCTGAAAGGTCAGCGGTTTGAACCCACCTAGAAGTGCCTCAGAAGTCAGTCCTGTTCATCTGATTCTGAAAGGTTACAGCCTTGGAAACCCTGTGGAGCAGTTTTTCTCTGCCCACATAGGACCTCCATGAGTCAGAATAGACTCGACGGCAGCTAACAACAACATATATACTGTTAGGGAAAAGATTTGGAAGATATGTTAAGAGAAAAAGCAAGCTATAGAGTAGTATGTATAATGTGTTCCCATTTATGAAATAGAAAAGGGCATACATGAATATATATGTATGCATATAAAAAAAATTTTTTTTTTGTATAATGTGTTCCCATTTATGAAATAGAAAAGGGCATACATGAATATATATGTATGCATATGCACGTGAAAATTTACAAAAATGCACAAGAAATGATTCAAAATGGTCACTTCTGGGTAATGGATCTGGGGGTGGGAAACTCACTTTTTTTGTGTTGTCTTCTGTACCATTTGAAATTGTACTTTATGTAAGTGTTATTTTCATATTTTTTAAAGAAACTCATGCTGATCTTCCCAAGTCTTCTCTCCATTTTCTCTCAGGGAAAGTGGACCAAGGTATTTTCTTCACTCTGTTCCCTGTGCCTGTGAACTCCTTCTTCCAACATGGTTAATATAATTAATGTCACTGAATTGTACAGTTAAAAAGGTTAAAAGGATGATTTTTTGTTTCATATGTTTTACCACAATAAAATTATTAAAAAGAAGAGAAATGTCCTTCAGGGAAAGTCTCATCTCAAAGGATACCTTCTACTCCCAGTCTTCCTTGGTCCCCTTATTCACTTAGGATCACCCTTTCATTCACACACACATTACGCTTTGTATGTTTTTTAAGGCACTCATATCCTGTGCTATAGTGATTTATGAGCTTTTCTGATTTTCTTCTCACCTCCACCCTACCCACCCACATTAGATTGTGTAATCGTGGAGGGCAAAACCACAGAATAAAAAAAAAAAAAACTTTGCTGACGTTGAGTTAATTCCCACTCAAAGTGACCCTATAGGACAGAGTAGAACTACCCCATAGAACTTCCAAGGCTGTAAATTTTTACAGAAGCAGACTGCCACATCTTTCTCCTATGGAGTGGCTGGTGAGATTGAACCGGTGACCTTTTGGTTAGCAGCTGAGCACTTAACTACCATGGCTCCCTAAACCATATAGTACTCAACTCTTTTTGGGCTACAGTGTCTAACATAATGCCTGAGGCATAATCCAAAACTAAACCAGTTCCCACTGAGTCAGTTCTGACTCATGGCGACCCCATGTATTTCAGAGTAGAACTGAGCTCCATAATGTTTTCAACGTTGGTGCTGTTTTGGAAGTAGATTACAAGGCCTTTTTTCTGAGGTGCCTGTGGGTGAATTTGAATTGCCAACCTTTTGGTTAGTAGCTGAGCATTTACCTTTTGTACCACCCAGGGACCCCCTGAGGCCTAATGCTGTCGAGTTGATTCTGACTAATAGTGACCCTATAGGATAGAGTAGAACTGCCTCATAGGTTTCCAAGGAGAGGCTGGTGGATTCAAACTGCCCACCTTTCGGATAGCAGATAAACTCTTAACCACTGTGCCACCAGGGCTCCTGAGGCATGATAGTCACTTAATAAATATTTGTTAAGTTGAACTGAATTGAATGAAAGTTTGTAATATATGTTGTTGTTGCTGGGTGCTGTCCAGTCAATTCCGACTTATAATGACCCCATGTGACAGAGTAAATCTGCCCCATAGGGTTTTCTAGGCTGTAATCTTTGTGGGAGGAGATCACCAAATCTTCCTCCTACGGAGTCACTGAGTGAGTTCAAACTGCCAGCCTTTCAGTTAGCAGCCGAGAGCTTAACCGTTGTGTAACCAGGACCCCTTTTGTAATATATGAACCAAAAACCAAACCCATTGCCATCAAGTCGATTCCAACTCATAGTGACTCTATAGGACAGAGTAGAACTGCCCCATAGGGTTTCCAAGGCTATAAACTTTACGGAAGTAGACTGCCACATCTTTCTCCCATGGAGCAACTGGTATATTCAAACGGCCGACATTTTGGTTAGCTGCTGAATGCTTAACCACTGTACCATTAGGGCTCCTTTTATAATATATAGGGACATATAAGTAAGTCTAATACTAAAAACAAATAGAAAAAATATCACATTAAAACAACAACAACAAAAAGTTCTTCAAATCTGTTGGCAGCCTAAACTATGGTGCTGTTTAGTAACATTTTTTTTTATCTTTAACAGTTAAGTATATATTGTATTTTCTGAACAGAAACCAGCTGTGTGTATTGTAATATACCTAGGTGATATTTTTGTATTCTATTCCCTTTAATAAAATATTTTATATTTTTATAGCAGTTCCACAGAAATTGTAATTGCTACTTTTAAGTGTCAGACATTTTTCATATGTCTTACTGGGGAAGGTACTATTTATTTTTGGTGTACAAGGGATGTATCAGTTGTACAAGTGAATGAGACACTTCTTTTATCACTTTAGCCTCTAGGTTTCCTTTTTTAAAAAAATAATAATTTATTGTGTTTTAGGTGAAAGTTTACACTGCAAATTAGGTTCCCTTTTAACGATTTTTATACCAATTGTTCTATGTCACTGGTTACAATTTTTATAATGTGTCAGCATTCTCATTATTTCCATTCTGTTTGTTCTATTTCTATTAATCTAGTTTCCCTTCCATTCCCTTCCCTTCCTTGCCATACCATCTTTGCTTTTGGGTAACTGTTGACCATTGGGTTCCATGTAGTTAATTGTGTAAGGGAGCACATTACTCATGGGTGATATTGTTTATTTTATCAGCTAATTTCTTATTCAGCTGAAAGGTGACTTGCAGAAATAGTCTCAATTCCAAGTTCAAAGGGTATCTTAGGGTGATAGTCTTGGGGGTTCCCCTAGTCTCTATTGGTCCAATAGGTCTGGCCTTTTTTTAGGAATTTAAGTTTTGTTCTACATTTTTCTTCCATTCAATCCAGGACTTTCCATTGTGTCCCTGGTCAAAAAGATCAATAGTGGTAGCCGGATACTATCTAGTTCTTCTGGTCTCAGGTTAGAGAAGGCCGTGGTTTGTGTGGGTCATTAGTCCCATGGTCTAGTTTCTTCTTTGAACCTTTGATTTCCTTCATTCTCTTTTGATCCATATGAGTAGAGACCAATAGTTGTATCTTAGGAAGCCACTCACAAGCTTTTAAGACCCCAGATGCTACTCACAAAACTTGTATGATATGTTGTGCCAGTTGACTAAGTTGTCACTCAAGACTATGGTCCCAAGTCTTTTGACCCAGTAAACCAGCCAATCCCACGATTTGTTTGGATATGTCTAGGAAGCCTCCATAATTGTGCCCCTCCCCATGTGGTTTGTTATATATGTGGATGTATACGCAGCACACACAAATATGTGTATACATATTCCTACAGATACACCTGTACATGCATGTGCATTTGCTTGCATAAGCCTCCCTATACACATACATGCATCCATATCTACTTATGTAACCACACACATATTTGTTGGTTGTTTTCACTGTTGTTGCAAAATTGTATGTTATAGCATTTACTGAAATTGTCCCTTTTCTCATGTACTTCTTAGTATCTTTGTTTACCTTGGTGAAATTGTGCTGACTTCGCCCATATCTGAGATTACGTTTCCTATCACCAAAAGTAACAAGTGTCTACTATCTAGAAAGTGATTCCCCCTCCCTCTCCTTCCCATCCCTAGTAACCGTCAAAGAACATTGCTTTCTGTGTGTATATCTACTCTTGACTTTTTATAATAGTGGGACCATACAATATTTGTCTTTTTGTGATTGACATATTTCATTCAGCATAATGTTCTCCAGATTCATCATGTTACAAGATGTTTTGCAGACTCCTCATTATTTTTTGTACTTGCATAGTATTCCCTTGTATATATGTACCACAATTTGTTTACCATTCATCCATTGATGGGCATTTAAGTTATTTCCATATTTTTGCTATTGTGAATAAATAATGCTGTAATAATTATAATAATGCTGTTAACAAACCTACTCATCAAAATAAAGAAAAACATAAAGTCTCAGTAAAAAGAAAATCTACAAAAACAAAAGAAATAAAAAAAATCCACAAACAAAAGGAATTCAGCACAGGAGAGTAAGAGGAACAAAGAAAATGTCAGCACCACAAAAAAAGCACTGTAAAATGACAGCAATAAACTCAAACCTATCAATAATTACACTAAATGTAAATAGCCTAAATACATCCATAAAAAGACAGAGTGACAAAATGGATTTAAAAAAGAATCCATCCGTATGCTGTCTATAAGAGACACACCTTAGAAACAAAGATGTAAATTTATTAAAAATCAAAGAATGGAAAAAAAATATATCAAGCAAACAGCTACCAAAAAAGAGCAGGAGTGGCAATACTAATCTCAGATAAAATGGACTTTAAAACAAAATCCACCATGAAAGACAAAGAAGGGCACTATATAATGATTAAAGGGATGAACTATCATGAAGACATAACCATAATAAACATCTACACACCCAGTGACAGGGCTCCAAAACTCATAAAGCAATCTCTAACAGCACGGAAAAGAGACATTGACAGTTCTGCCATAATAATAGAAGACTTGAACACACCACTCTTGGTAAATGGCAGAACATCTAGAAAGAAACTGAACAAAGATACAGAAGAGCTAAAGGCCACAGTCAGCCAACTTGACCTCATAGACATATAGAGAACACGCCGCCCAACAGCTGCAAAGTACACATTCTTTTCCAATGAACATGGAACGTTCTCCAGAATAGACCACAGCTTAGGCCACAGAGCAACCCTCAACAAAATCCAAAACACTGAGATAATACAAAGTATCTTCTCTGACCACAACACCAACAAGGTAGAAATTAACAAGAGGAAGAGCAAGGAAAAAAAGTAAATTACATGGAAAATGAATAACACCCTGTTTAAACATGACTGGAATAAAAAAAAAATCCTAGAATGAAATGAGAATGAACACACATCATACCAAAACTTTTGGGACATAGCAAAGGCAATGCTCAGAGATCAGTTTATAGCAATAGATGTACACATCAAAAAAAGGAGACAAAATCAAAGCATTAGCTACACACCTCGAACAAATAAAAAGAGAACAGCAAAAGAAGCCCACAGCCACCAGAAGAAAGGTAATAATAAAGATCAGAGCATATATAAATGAAATAGAAAAACAACAGAAAGAATCAACAAAATCTAAAGTTGGTTCTTTGAAAGGATCAACAAAATCAACAAACCACTGGCCAAATTGACAAAAGAAAAACAGGAAGGAATGCAAATAACCCAAATAGGAAATGAAATGGGGGGCATTACAACAGACTCAACTGAAATAAAAAGGATCATAACAAAGTATTATGAAAAACTATAGTCCAACAAATTTCTAGAAACACGTTACCTACCCAAACTAACAAAAAATGATGTTGAAAATCTGAACAGACCCCTAACAAGAGAAGAGATTGAAAAGGTACTAAAAAAAGAAAAAATCCAAACACCAAAAAAAAAAAAATCCCTGGCCTAGATGGCTTCACTGGACAATTTTACCATACATTCAGAGAAGAGTTTACACCAGTACTACTCAAACTATTTCAGAACGTAGAAAAGGAAGCAATACTTCCAAATTCATTCTATGAAGCCAGCATAATCCTGATACCAAAACCAAGCAAACACACCACGAAAAAGGAAAATTACAGACCAATATCTCTCATGAATATAGATGCAAAAATTCTCAACAAAATTCTAGCCAATAGAATTCAACAACATATCAAAAAAATAATACACCATGACCAAATAGGACTCATACCAGGTATGCAAGGATGGTTCAACATTAGAAAATCAATCAACACAATCCACCACATAAAATAAAAGGAAAGAATTACGTGATCATGGCAATAGATGCAGAAAAGGCATTTGACAAAGTCCAGCACCTATTCCTGATAAAAATTTCAATAAAATAGGTATAGAAGGGAAATTTCTCAGAGTAATAAAGGGCATCTACACAAAACCAACAGCCAACATCAGTCTTAATGGAAAGAGGCTGAGAACATTCCCCTTGGGAACAGAAACAAGACAAGGATGCCCTTTATCACCACTCTGTTTTAACATTGTGCTTGAGCAATAAGGCAAAGAAACAGAAATAAAAGGCATCCAAATTGGTAATGAAGAAATTAAACTGTCCCTATTTGCAGATAATATACACAGAAAACCCAGAAGACTCCATGAGAGAACTACTGGAACTGATAGAAAGATTCAGCAGAATAGCAGGATACAAGATAAACATGCAAAAATCAGTTGGATTCCTGTACGCCAGTACAGAGAATGATGAAAAGAAAATCAGGAAAACAATACCATGGTTTCCACCATTTATAATAGCCCCTAAAAATATATATAAAATACTTACGAATAAATCTAACCAGGGATGTAAAAGACCTATACAAAGAAAACTACACAACACTACTGTAGGAAAAATATACCATGCTCATGGCTAGGTAAACTCAACATTGTGAAAGTAGCAGTTCTACTCAAAGCAATTCACAGCTACAGTGCAATCCTGATCCAGATACCAACAACATTCTTTAAAGAGATGGAAAAACTAATCATTAACTTTATATGGAAGGGGAAGAAGCCCTGGATAAGTAAAGTACTATTGAAGTAGAATAAAGTAGGAGGACTCACACTACCTGACCTCGGAACCTACCATACATCTGCAGTAGTTGAAAAAGCCTGGTGCTGGTACAACAATAGATACATTGACCAGTGGAAAAGAATTGAGAACTCAGAAGTAAATACATCCACCTACAATCACCTGATCTTTGACAAGGGCCCAAAGTCCATCAAATGGGGAAAAGACAGCCTTTTGTGTGCCTGTCTTTTTTTTTTTAATTTTTATTGTGCTTTAAGTGAAAGTTTACAAATCAAGTCAGTTTCTCATACAAAAATTTATATACACCTTGCTGTATACTCCCGGTGGCATAGTGGTTAAGTGCTACGACTTCTAGCCAAAGGGTCGGCGGTTTGAATCCGCCAGGCGCTCCTTGGAAACTCTATGGGGCAGTTCTACTCTGTCCTATAGGGTTACTATGAGTCAGAACTGACTCGACGGCGCTGGGTTTGGTTTTGGTTATATACTCCTAGTTGCTCCCCCCCAATGAGACAGCACACTTCTTTTCTCCCCCCTCTATTTTTGTGTCTATTCAGCCAGCTTCTGACCCCCTCTGCCTTCTCTTCTCCCTCCAGACAGGAGCTGCCCGCATAGTTTCATGTGCCTACTTGATCCAAGAAGCTCATTCCTCACCAGTATCATTTTCTGTCCTATAGTCTGAAGAGTTGGCTTTTGGAATGGTCCCTGTCTTGGGCTAACAGAAGGTCTGGGGATCATGACCTCCGGGGTCCTTCTAGTCTTAGTCAGACCACTAATTCTGGTCTTTTCACTAGAATTTGAGGTCTGCATCCCACTGCTCTCCTGCTCCCTCAAGGGTTCTCTGTTGTGTTCCCTGTCAGGGCAGTCATCAGTTATAGCCAGGCACCATCTAGTTCTTCCGGTCTCAGGCTGATGTAGTCTCTGGTTTATGTGGCCCTTTCAAAGACAGTCTTTTTAATAAATGGTGCTGGCAAAACTGGATGTCCATCTGCAAAAAAAAATGAAACAGGACCCATACCTCACACCATGCACAAAAAATAATTCAAAATGGATCAAAGAGCTAAATATAAAGCCAAAAATTATGAAGTTCATAGAAGAAAAAATAGGATCAAAGCTAGAGGCCCTAATACATGGCATTAACAGGATATAAACCATAACCAACAACACACAAGCTCCAGAGGATAAGCTAGAAACTGGGATCTTCTAAAAATTAAACACTTACGCTTATCAAAAGATTTCACCAAAAGACTGAAAAGAGGACCTACAGGCTGGGAAAAAATTTTTGACTATTACAAATTAGACAAAGGTCTGATCTGTAAAATCTACAGGAAAATCCAACACCTCTACAACAAAAAGACAATCCAGTTAAAAAATGGGCAAAGGAAATGAAAAGATATTTCACCAAAGAAGACATTAAAGCAGACAACAGGCACATGGGGAAATGCTTACAATCACTAGACATTAGAGAAATGCAAATCAAAACCACAATGAGATACCATCTCACCCCAGCATTACTGGTAGGAATCAAAAAAACAGGAAAGAACAAATGTTGGAGAGGCTGCAGGGAGATTGGAACTTTTATGCACTGCTGGTGGGAATGTAAAATGATACAATCATTTTGGAAAATGGTATGACACTTCTTTAGAAAGCTAGAAATAGAAATACCATATGATCCAGCAATCTCACTCCTAGGAATATATCCTAAAGAAATGAGTCGTCACACGAATAGACATGCACACCCATGATCATTGCAATGTTGTTCACAATAGCAAAAAGATGGAAACAACCTAGATGCCCATCAAGAGAAGAATGGATAAGCAAACTGTGGTACATACACACAATGGAGTATTACACAAAGATAA
This sequence comes from Elephas maximus indicus, assembly GCF_024166365.1. NCBI lineage: Eukaryota > Metazoa > Chordata > Mammalia > Proboscidea > Elephantidae > Elephas > Elephas maximus. The sequence goes on along the minus strand of NC_064846.1, from coordinate 53,162,014 downwards.
TGAACAGTAATGAATTTGTGAAGCATCTCATAACATGGATGAACCTGAAGGGTGTTATGAGGAGTGAAATAAGTCAATCAAAAAAGGACAAATATTTTATGAGACCACAACTGTAAAAACTCATGAAATGGTTTACACACAAAAAGAAACAATTTTTGATGGCTCAAGGGGGGGGAGAAGCGGGGATGGAAAAACACTAAATAGACAGTAGATAAGTAATAACTTTGGTGAAGAGTAAAACAGTACAGAATACTGAGGAAAATAGCACAACTTGTACAAGCCAAGGCCATGGAAGCTGCATAGACACATCCAGACTCCCCAAGGAACCAAATTGCTGGACTGAGGGCTGTGGGGACCATGGTCTCAGGGTACATCTAGCTCAGTTGGCAAAATGTAGTTCTTAAAGAAAATGTTCTACATTCTACTTTGGTGAGTAGCACCTGGGGTCTTAAAAGCCTGTGAGTTGCCGTCTAAGATACTCTACGGGTCTCACCCCTTCAGGAGCAAGGAAGAATGAAGAAAGCTAAACATACCAGGGAAAGATTAGTCCAAAGGACTAATGAACCACATCTACCACGGCCTTCACCAGACCGAGTCCAGTACAACTAGATTCCACCTCTGACTATTCTGACAGGTATCAGAATAGAGGGTCCCAGACAGAGCTGGAAAAAAAAAGTTGAACAAAACTCTAACTCACAAAAAAATAATAAATAAATAAACAGACTTACAGGCCTGACAGACTGGAGAAACCCTGAGAGCATGTCCCCCAGACACCCTTTCAGCTCAGTAATGAAGTGACTCCTAAGGTTCACCCTTCAGCCAGAGATTAGACAGGACCATAAAACAAGACAAGACTAAGTGGGCACACCAGCCCAGGGACAAGGATTAGAAGGCAGGAGGGAACAGGAAGCCTGGTAATAGGGAACCCAAGGTGGAGAAGGGAGAGTATTGACATATTGTAGGGTTGTTAATCAACATCATAAAATATGTGTACTAACTAGTTTGTTCTGTAAACCTTTATCTAATGTACAATAAAAAAAAATGCTGAACATGGGTGTGCATGTGTCTATTCATGTCACTGCTCTTATATCTCTAGGATATATACGTAGGAGTGGGATTGCTGGATCGTAAGGTATTTTTTATTTCTAGCTTTTTAAAGAAGCGCCGTACTGTGTCCCATAGTGGCTGTGCCATTTTACAATTCCACCAACAGTGTATAATAGTTCCAATCCCCCCACAACCTCACCAGCATTTGTTGTTTCCTGCTTTTTTGATCATTGCCATTTTTGCAGGGGTGAGATGGCATCTCACTGTAGTTTTGATCCGCATCTTTCTAATGGCTAATGATCACAGGCATCTTTTCATGTATTTGTTGGCCACCTGAATGTCCTTTTTGGTGAAATGTCTGTTCATGTCCTTTGCCCATTTTTTGATTGAATTGTTTGGCTTTTTGTTGTTGAATTGTTGACATTTTCTATCTATTTGAGAGATTAGACCCTTATCAGATATATCGTTGTCAAAATTTTTTTTCTAGTCTGTCAATTCTCTTTTTACTGTCTAGTAAAGTCTTTTGGTGAACGTAAGTATTTAATTTTTAGGCGGTCCCAGTTATCTCATATATCTTCTGTCATTCGTGCATTTTTTAGTTTTGTTTGAAAGACTATGCCAAAAATTAAGTCCCCTAGTTTTGACCCTATGTTATCTTCTGGGAACTTTACAGCTTTAGTTAACATTTAGATCTTTGATCCATTTTGATTTAGTTTTTGTGCATGGTGCGAGGTATAGATTCTGATTTATTTTTCTGCATATGGATATCCAGTTTTGCCAGCGCCATGTTAAGGAGACTGTTTCTTCCCCATAGAATGTACTTTGACCCTTTGTTGAAGATCAGCAAACTGCAAATGAATGAATTTAATTCTGGGTTCTCGATTCTATTCCATTGGTCTTTGCGTCTGTTATTGAACCAGTACCAGCTGTTTTGATTATCATGGCTGTATCGTTTTGAGATTAGGAAGTGTGAAGTTTCCTACTTTGTTATTCTTCAATATTGCCTTAGCTATTCAGAACCTCCTTCCTTTCCAAATAAAGTTGGAGATTAGTTTTTCCATTTCATTAAAGAGTATTGTTGGGATTTGGATTGGGATTGCATTGTGTCTGTAGATTGCTTTTGGTAGTATTGCCATTTTCATAACGTGGAATCTTCCAATCCATGAGCATGGAATATTTTCCCATTTGTGTAGACCTCTTTTAGTTTCTTGAAGTAGTGTTTAATAGTTTTCCTTGTATAAATCTTTTATGTCCCTAGTTAGGATTATTCCTATGTATCTTATCCTTTTGGGGGTTAATGTAAATGGTATTGATTCCTTTTCAGAGTCTTCCTTGTTAGTGTAGAGGAACCCAACTTATTTTTGTGTGTTGGTTTTGCACCCTGCCACTTTGTTGCATTCTTCTATTAGTTCCAGCAACTTTCTTGTGGAGTCTCCAGAATTTTCTATGTATATAATCATGTCATCTGCAAATAAGGGTCTTTCTTGCCAATTTGGACACCCTTTATTTGTCTTTCTTGCCTTGTTGCTCTAGCTAGGACTTCCAGTACAATATTGAATAAGAGTGGTGATAAAGGGCACCCTTGTCTCATTCCGCTTCTCAAGGGCAATGCTCTCAATCCTTCTCTGTTGAGAATAATATTGGCTGTTGTTTTTGTATATATGTCCTTAATTATGCTGAGGAATTTTCCTTCTATTCCTATTTTGCTGAGAATTTTTATCAGGAATGGGTGTTGGATTTTATCAAAAGCCATTTTTATATAGACTGAGATGATCATGTGATTATTTCCCTTTGTTTTATTTATGTGAAGAATTATGTTGATTGACTTTCCAATGTTGAACCCCATTTGTACCCCTGGTATGAATCCCATTTGATCATGATGTATTATTTTTTTGATATGCTCTTTAATTCTGGGCGCTACAATTTTGATGAGAATTTTTTGTCTATATTCATGAGAGATACTGGTCTGTAATTTTCTTTTTCAGTGGTGTCTTTGCCTAGCTTTGGTATCATGGTTATGGTGGCTTCATAGAATGAATTAGGAAATATTCTTTCTTTTTCTATGTTCTGTAATAGTTTCAGTAGAATTCGTTCTAGCTCTTCTCTGAATGTTTGGTAGAATTCTCTAGTGAAGCCTTCTGGGACAGGTCTTTATTTATTTATTTGGTAGGGAGATTTTTTTTTAATTTTTATTGAGCTTCAAGTGAACGTTTACAAATCAAGTCAGACTGTCACATATAAGTTTATATACACCTTACTCCATACTCCCACTTGCTCTCCCCCTAATGAGTCAGCCCTTCCAGTCTCTCCTTTCGTGACAATTTTGCCAGCTTCCAACTCTCTCTATCCTCCCATCCCCCCTCCAGACAGGAGATGCCAACACATTCTCAAGTGTCCACCTGATATAATTAGCTCACTCTTCATCAGCGTCTCTCTCCTACCCATTGTCCAGTCCCTTTCATGTCTGATGAGTTGTCTTCGGGAATGGTTCCTGTCCTGGGCCAATAGAAGGTTTGGGGAACATGACCGCCAGGATTCCTCTAGTCTCAGTCAGACCATTAAGTCTGGTCTTTTTGTGAGAATTTGGGGTCTGTATCCCACTGATCTCCTGCTCCCTCAGGGGTTCTCTATTGTGCTCCCTGTCAGGGCAGTCATCGGTTGTGGCCGGGCACCAACTAGTTCTTCTGGTCTCAGGATGATGTAGGTCTCTGGTTCATGTGGCCCTTTCTGTCTCTTGGGCTCTTAGTTGTCGTGTGACCTTGGTGTTCTTCATTCTCCTTTGTTCCAGGTGGGTTGAGACCAATTGATGCATCTTAGATGGCCGCTTGTTAGCATTTAAGACCCCAGATGCCACATTTTAAAGTGGGATGCAGAATGTTTTCATAATAGAATTATTTTGCCAATTGACTTAGAACTCCCCTTAAACCATGGTCCCTAAACCCCCGCCCTTGCTCTGCTGACCTTTGAAGCATTCAGTTTATCCCAGAAACTTCTTTGCTTTTGGTCCAGTCCAGTTGAGCTGACCTTCCATGTATTGAGTACTGTCCCTTCCTTCACCTAAAGCAGTTCTTATCTACTAATTAATCAGTAAAAAACCCTCTCCCACCCTCCCTCCCTCCCCGCCTCGTAACCACAAAAGTATGTGTTCTTCTCAGTTTATACTATTTCTCAAGATCTTATAATAGTGGTCTTATACAATATTTGTCCTTTTGCCTCTGACTAATTTCACTCAGCATAATGCCTTCCAGGTTCCTCCATGTTATGAAATGTTTCACAGATTTGTCACTGTTCTTTAACGATGCGTAGTATTCCATTGTATGGATATACCACAATTTATTTAACCCTTCATCCGTTGATGGACACCTTGGTTGCTTCCAGCTTTTTGCTATTGTAAACAGAGCTGCAATAAACATGGGTGTGCATATATCTGTTTGTGTGAAGGCTCTTGTTTCTCTAGGGTATATTCCGAGGAGTGGGATTTCTGGGTTGTATGGTAGTTCTGTTTCTAACTGTTTAAGATAATGCCAGATAGATTTCCAAAGTGGTTGTACCATTTGACATTCCCACCAGCAGTGTATAAGAGTTCCAATCTCTCCGCAGCCTCTCCAACATTTATTCTTTTGTGTGTTTTGGATTAATGCCAGCCTTGTTGGAGTGAGATGGAATCTCATCGTAGTTTTAATTTGCATTTCTCTAATGGCTAATGATTGAGAGCATTTTCTCATGTATCTGTTGGCTGCCTGAATATCTTCTTTAATGAAGTGCATGTTCATATCCTTTGCCCACTTCTTGATTGGGTTGTTTGTCTTTTTGTGGTTGAGTTTTAACAAAATCCTATAGATTTTAGAGATCAGACGCTGGTCGGAGATGTCATAGCTGAAAATTCTTTCCCAGTCTGTAGGTGGTCTTTTTACTCTTTTGGTGAAGTCTTTAGATGAGCATAGGTGTTTGATTTTTAGGAGCTCCCAGTTATCCTGTTTCTCTTCGCCATTTTTGGTAATGTTTTGTATTCTGTTTATGCCTTGTATTAGGGCTCCTAGGGTTGTCCCTATTTTTTCTTCCATGATCTTTATCGTTTTAGTCTTTATGTTTAGGTCTTTGATCCACTTGGAGTTAGTTTTTGTGCATGGTGTGAGGTATGGGTCCTGTTTCATTTTTTTGCAAATGGATATCCAGTTATGCCAGCACCATTTGTTAAAAAGACTATCTTTTCCCCAATTAACTGACACTGGGCCTTTGTAAAATATCAGCTGCTCATATGTGGATGGATTTCTATCTGGGTTCTCAATTCTGTTCCATTGGTCTATGTGCCTGCTGTACCAGTACCAGGCTGTTTTGACTACTGTGGCTGTATAATAGGTTCTGAAATCAGGTAGAGTGAGGCCTCCCACTTTCTTCTTCTCTTTGAGTAATGCTTTACTTATCCGAGGCTTCTTTCCCTTCCATATGAAGTTGGTGATTTGTTTCTATAGTAAAAATGTCTATTCTACCAAAAGCCATCTATACGTACAATGCACTTCCGATCCAAATTCCAAATGTCATTGGAATTTGGATCGGAAGTGCATTGTATGTATAGATGGCTTTTGGTAGAATAGACATTTTTACTATCTTAAGTCTTCCTATCCATGAGCAAGGTATGTTTTTCTCCTTAAGTAGGTCGTTTTTAGTTTCTTGTAGTAGTACTTTGTAGTTTTCTTTGTATAGGTCTTTTACATCTTTGGTAAGATTTATTCCTAAGTATTTTATCTTCTTGGGGGCTACTGTGAATGGTATTGATTTGGTTATTTCCTCTTTGATGTTCTTTTTGTTGATGTAGAGGAATCCAAGTGATTTTTGTATGTTTATCTTATAACCTGAGACTCTGCCAAACTCTTCTATTAGTTTCAGTAGTTTTCTGGAGGATTCCTTAGGGTTTTCTGTGTATAAGATCATGTCATCTGCAAATAGAGATAATTTTACTTCCTCCTTGCCAATCTGGATGCCCTTTATTTCTTTGTCTAGCCTAATTGCTCTGGCTAGAACCTCTAGCACAATGTTGAATAAGAGAGGTGATAAAGGGCACCCTTGTCTGGTTCCCATTCTCAAGGGAAATGCTTTCAGGCTCTCTCCATTTAGAGTGATGTTGGCTGTTGGCTTTGTATAAAAAAAAATGCCCTTCATTAGGTTGAGGAATTTTCCTTTAATTCCTATTTTGGTGAGAGTTTTTATCATAGATGGGTGTTGGACTTTGTCAAATGCCTTTTCTGCATCAATTGATAAGATCATGTGGTTTTTGTCTTTTGTTTTATTTATATGGTGGATTACATTAATGGTTTTTCTAATATTAAACCAGCCCTGCATACCTGGTGTAAGTCCCACTTGGTCATGATGGATTAATTTTTTGATATGTTGTTGAATTCTTTTGGCTAGAATTTTGTTGAGGATTTTTGCATCTATATTCATGAGGGATATAGGTCTGTAATTTTCTTTTTTTGTGATGTCTTTACCTGGTTTTGGTATCAGGGATATGGTGGCTTCATAGAATGAGTTAGGTAGTATGCTTTGAAATACCTTTAGTAGTAGTGGTGTTAACTCGTCTCTGAAAGTTTGGTAGAACTCTGCAGTAAAGCCATCCGGGCCAGGGCTTTTTTTTGTTGGGAGTTTTTTGATTACCATTTCAATCTCTGTTTTTGTTATGGGTCTATTTAGTTGTTCTACTTCTGAATGTGTTAGTTTAGGTAGGTAGTGTTTTTCCAGGAATTCATCCATTTCTTCTAGGTTTGCAAATTTGTTAGAATACAATTTTTCGTAATAATCCGATATGATTCTTTTAATTTCAGTTGGGTCTGTTGTGATGTGGCCCATCTCGTTTCTTATTCGGGTTATTTGTTTCCATTCCTGTATTTCTTTAGTCAGTCTGGCCAATGGTGTATCAATTTTGTTAATTTTTTCAAAGAACCAGCTTTTGGCTTTGTTAATTCTTTCAATTGTTTTTCTATTCTCTAATTCATTTAGTTCAGCTCTAATTTTTATTATTTGTTTTCTTCTGGTGCCTGATGGATTCTTTTGTTGCTCACTTTCTATTTGTTCAAGTTGTAGGGAGAGTTCTCTGATTTTGGCTCTTTCTTCTTTTTGTATGTGTGCATTTATTGATATAAATTGGCCTCTGAGCACTGCTTTTGCTGTGTCCTAGAGGTTTTGATAGGAAGTATTTTCATTCTCGTTGCATTCTATGAATTTCTTTATTCTCTCCTTAATGTCTTCCATAACCCAGTCTTTTTTGAGCAGGGTATTGTTCAGTTTCCAAGTATTTGATTTCTTATCCCTAATTTTTCTGTTATTGATTTCCACTTTTATGGCCTTGTGGTCTGAGAAGATGCTTTGTAATATTTCGATGTTTTGGATTCTGCAAAGGTTTGTTTTATCACCTAATATGTGGTCTATTCTAGAGAATGTTCCATGTGCGCTAGAAAAAAAAGTATACTTTGCAGCAGTTGGGTGGAGAGTTCTGTATAAGTCAATGAGGTCAAGTTGGTTGATTGTTGTAATTAGGTGTTCCGTGTCTCTTTTGAGCTTCTTACAGGATGTCCTGTCCTTCTCCGAAAGTGGTGTGTTGAAGTCTCCTACTATAATTGTGGAGGTGTCTATCTCACTTTTCAGTTCTGTTAAAATTTGATTTATGTATCTTGCAGCCCTATCATTGGGTGAATAAATATTTAATATGGTTATATCTTCCTGGTCACTTGTCCCTGTTATCATTTTGTAGTGTCCTTCTTTATCTTTTATGGTGGATTTAACTTTAAAGTCTATTTTGTCAGAAATTAATATTGCTACTCCTGCTCTTTTTTGCTTATTGTTTGCTTGATATATATTTTTTCCATCCTTTGAGTTTTAGTTTGTTTGTGTCTCTAAGTCTAAGGTGTGTCTCTTGTAGGCAGCATATAGACGGATCATGTTTCTTTATCCAGTCTGAGACTCTCTGTCTCTTTATTGGTGCGTTTAGTCCATTTACATTCAGCGTAATTATAGATAAGTGTGTGTTTAGTGTTGTCATTTTGATGCCTTTTTATGTGTGTTGTTGACAATTTCATTTGTCCACTTACTTTTTTGTGCTGAGATGTTTTTCCTTGTAAATTGTGTGTTCCTCGTTTTCACAGTATTTGACTTTATGTTTGCTGAGTTGTTATGTTTTTCTTGGTTTTTATTTTGAGTTATGGAGTTGTTGTATCTCTTTGTGGTTACCTTAATATTTACTCCTATTTTTCTAAGTAAAAACCTAACTTGTATTGTCCTATATCGCCTTGTATCCCTCTCCATATGGCAGTTCTGTGCCATCTGTATTTAATCCCTCTTTTTGATCTTTTACATATTGACTTCAATGATTCCCTGTTTTAAGCTTTTTTTTTTAATTAATCTTAATTTGTTTTTGTGATTTCCCTATTTGAGTTGATATCAGGCTGCTCTGTTCTGTGACCTTGTGTTGTGCTGGTATCTGATGTTATTGGTTTTCTGACCAAACAATATCCTTTAGTATTTCTTGTAGCTTTGGTTTGGTTTTTGCAAATTCTCTAAACTTGTGTTTATCTGTAAATATCTTAATTTCACCTTCATATTTCAGAGAGAGTTTTGCTGGATAAATGATCCTTGGCTGGCAGTTTTTCTCCTTTAGTGCTCTGTATATGTCATCCCATTGCCTTCTTGCCTGCATGGTTTCTGCTGAGTAGTCTGAACTTATTCTTATTGATTCTCCCTTGTAGGAGACCTTTCTTTTCTCCCTGGCTGCTTTTAAAATTTTCTCTTTATCTTTGGTTTTGGCAAGTTTAATGATAATACGTCTTGGTGTTTTTCTTTTTGGATTAATCTTAAATGGGGTTCGGTGAGCATCTTGGATAGATATCCTTTCGTCTTTCATGATGTCAGGGACGCTTTCTGCCAGCAGATCTTCAACTAGTCTCTCTGTGTTTTCTGTTATCCCTCCCTGTTCTGGGACTCCAATCACAGGCAAGTTATTCTTCTTGATTGATTCCCACGTGATTTTTATGGTCTCTTCATTTTTTTTAATTCTTTTATCTGATTTTTTTCAAGCTATATTGGTGTTAATTCCCTGGTCCTCCAGATGTCCCAGTCTGCATTCTAATTGCTCGAGTCTGCTCCTCTGACTTCCTATTGCGTTGTCTAATTCTGTAATTTTATTGTTAATCTTTTGGATTTCTACCTGCTGTCTCTCCATGGATTCTTGCAACTTATTAATGTTTCCACTATGTTCTTGAATAATCTTTTTGATTTCTTCAACTGCTTCATCAGTGTGCTCCTTAGCTTTTTCTGTAGATTGCGTTATTTCATTCATGAGGTCATCCCTGATGTCTTGAAGCTTTCTGTAAATTAGTTTTTTATATTCTGCATCTGGCAATTCCAGGATTGTATCTTCATTTGGGAAAGATTTTGATTCTTTAGTTTGGGGGGTTGTAGAAGCAGTCATGGTCTGCTTCTTTATGTGGTTTGATATGGACTGCTGTCTCCGAGCCATCACTAAGATAGTGTAGTGATTTATTCTATATTTGCTCACTGAGTCTTATCTTGTTTTGTTTTCTTTCAATATACGTAGATGGGCTACTAGATTGCGCTGTCTTGATTGTTGTAGCCCTTGACTCACTTATGAGGTATTACCAGCTGGTTTGGGCTGTTACGAGATATATATGCCTGAGTCCATTCACTATTCTTGAGTAGAATCTGATTTTGGGTCATCAAGTGTGTGATTCAGACTGTCACATATCCACCTAGATAAGTAGTGGTGATAGTTGTGTGCACCAGATTCTAGTAGCAGCTGGGGTTCACACTCCAGGGGGGGCAGGGTGCTGACAGGCTTCCCCCAAGTGTCAGTGAGGTAGGTGTGTCTCTATTCCTAAAGCACCTTGGTGGGTGGGCTCTGCAGCTGTACCTTAGGCCCCTAATGCAAGTACCTCTACAGATTGGTAGGTGTCGCCCTCCTTAGACCCCTAAGGCAGGAGGCTAGGTGGTCTGGGGGGAGCTTCAGCCCTCAGTTCCCTGTTGTGGGTCAGTGAGGGCCCTGTTGAAAAGCAGAGATATCAGACCTGGGAAACTTGTCTTTCCAGTAAATCAGCTAAAACAATTGCAGTCAGATCCCTATCAGAAATGCCTTTGCATTATAATAGCCACCTTGTTCTCTGTAGGGATGAAAGCCCGAGACTGTGGATCTCAAATGCTTTGCTGGAGGTGGTTCTGTGTTTTTAGTCCAATTAGGGAAGGATTTTTGGTCCCTGGGTTTTTTGTGATTGCTTCTCTCAGGCCAGAAGAATGGGTTAGGAAAAGACCAAAAAAAAAAAAAAAAGGAAAAGAAGAACTGCGGAGCAGTTCTCCCTCTGGCTCAGGAAATTCCAATGTTAATGAAGCCACCTGGGAATGGGATGGGAGGGTCCAGAAAAACAGGAGAGAGTAGCACCCCGGAATTTAGACAAAGTTACTTATCTTGCTTGGGATGACTGTTTTATCTGAGATTCCCGAGGGGTGCGTCGACTGTGTGTGCTGGCTGGGTAGAGATTGCCCCGGAGGGTCAGGCCCGTGTCTCCTGCTTGCGCTGTCTCAGAAGCCGCGGTCAGTTCCTCCGCTCCCAGTCCAAAGCCCAGCGTCAAGGTTCCCCGGCTGGGACGCTGCACTCCTGGCTCCAAAACCAGTCGCTGCCTCCCGGTGACTTCTCTTCCTGTCTGCTGCGTCGCTGTGCTGCCTGCGTGCACTGGTTGGGCTTCCCCCAAGGTCAGTTCAGGGGGCTGGGCTGCGCCCCGTGTTTGCACCATCACAGGATGCCGTGCTCAGCTCCCCTGCGCCCAGTCCAAAGCCCCGCGCCAAGGTTTCCTGGCTGGGATGCCGCACTCCTGGCTCCAAAACCAGTCGCTGCCTCCCAGCGACTTCTCCTCCCGCCAGCTGCGTCGCCGTGCCACAGTAGCGGACCGGCTGGGCCCCCTCCTGAGGTCAGTTCAGGGGGGAAGGGCTGTGCCCCGTGTTTGCACCGTCATAGGATACCATCCTCAGCTCCCCTGTTCCCAGTCCAAAGCCCGGCGCCAAGGTTTCCTGCCTGGGACGCTGGCTCCAGGCTCCAAAAGCAATGGCTGCTTCCCCGTGGTTGTGCGTTTTCAGTCTCTGTCACTCAGGTCAACTCTTTAAATCTGTGTTTGTGGGTCAGTGTTCGTAGATTGCCATGTATGTGATCGATTCACTTGTTTTTCTGAGTCTTTGTTGCAAGAGGGATCCGAGGTAGCATCTACCTAGTCAGCCATCTTGGCCCCCATCTTTTTTTTTTATGACATCTTCAATTTCTTCTTTTGTTATGGATATGTTCAAATTTTCCACCTCTGTTTGTGTTTGTTTCAGTAGGTAGTGTGTTTCTTGAAATTTGTCCATTTCTTCTAGGATTTCAAATATGTTGGGAGTACAGTTTTGCATAATATCTTATTATGATCCTTTTTATTTCAGTTGGTTCTGTTGTAATGTCACCCATCTCATTTCTTATTTTGGTTATTTGCATCTTCTCATTTTTTCCTTTGTCAATTTGGCCAGCGGTTTGTTAATTTTGTTGATCCTTTGAAAGAACCAACTTCTAGTCTTGTTGATTCTAGTGTTTTTCTGTTTTCTATTTGACTTATTTCTGCTCTGATCTTTATTATTTCCTTTTTTCTCATGACTGTGGACTTCTTTTGCTGCTCCTTTTCTATTTGTCCAAGTTGTTGTATTAACCTATTGATTTTGGCCCTTTCTTCTTTTTTGATGTGTGCATTTATTGCTATAAATTCTCCTCTGAGCACTGCTTTTACTGTGTCCCAAAGGTTTTGGTATGTTGAGTTTCTCATTTGATTCTAAGAATTTTTTAATTTCATTTTTAATTTCTTCTTATTACATAATAGTTTTTAAGTAAGGCATTATTCAGTCTCAATATATTTAATTTTTCGTTGTTCTTTCTGTTATTTATTTCTAGTTTTATAGCATTATGATTGGAGAAGATGCTTTGTATTATTTTGATGTTTTCAAATTTCTTGAGGCTTGCTTTGTAGCCTGAAATACCCTCTGTTCTGGCGAATGATCCTTGTGTTTTGGAGAAGAATGTGTACTGTACTGCTGTTGGGTGGTGTGTTCTCATATACCTATGAGGTCGAGTTGGTTGATTGTGTTATTTAGATCTTCTGTATCTTTGTTGAGTTTCTTTCTAGTTGTTTTGTCATCAAAAATGTTGTGTTAAAGTCTCCTACTATGGGTTTGGGTTTTGGGTACTATTACTGTAGAACCGTTTATTTCTCTTCAATTCTGTTAGTGTTTGTTTTATGTATTTTGGAGCTCTGGCATTGATTACGGGTATGTTCTCTTGCTGGATTGAACCTTTAATCATTATGTAATGCCCGTCTTTGTGTCTTACAATGGATTTTCACTTAACGTCTGTTTTATCGGAGATTATTATTGCCACGCCTGCTCTCTTGTACTGTTTGCCTGATATATTTTTTCTATCCTTTGATTTTTAACCTGTTTATGTCTTTGTGTCTAAAATGTGTCTCTTGTAGACAACGTATTGATGGGTCATGGTTTTTTTTTTTTAATTCATTCTTGACTGGTGCATTTAAGCCATTTACATTCAGTGAGATTATTGATAGGTGTGAATTTATTGTTTCCATGCTGTTATGCTTTTTTCTGTGGTGTTAATAGTTTCTTTATTCTCTTTAATTTTCTGTGCTGAGTTCTTTTTGTTTATGCATTCTTCATGTCCTTCATTGTTGATTTTGGGTTTACTGAGTCTTTTTGATTTTCTTCTTTATTTTCGTGAGTAAATTTATTAATTTTCTTTGTGGTTACTCTGAAATTTATCTTCCTAAGTTTAAAACAATTTGTTGTATCTTGGTATTGCCTTGACTTTCCCTCCATATGGAAGTTCTGTATCTACACAGTTTGTACCCCCTTTTTGTTTTGAAGTTGTCTTCATTTACAGATTGATATCTCTGATTCTTCATTTTCAATTTTGCAGCTTTATTTTACTTTTGAGAATTCTTTATCTGGGTTGGTATCTGGGTGATGGTATCGGGTATCTTAATCTCAGGTCGTCTGATATCATTGGTTTTCTGTCTGACGGACTCCCTTTAATGTTTCTTGTTAGCTTCCTCTGGTTTTTACAAATTTTCTTTATTTCTTTTTATCTAAGAGTGTCCTAGTTGCTCCATCATATTTGAAAGACAATTTTACTGGATATATGATTCTTGATCGACAATTCTTTTCTTTCAGTTGTATATATATCATCCCATTGCCTTCTTGTCTGCATGATTTCTGCCAAGAAATCAGCGCTTACTCTTAGTGGTGCCCCTTTGGAGGTGATACTTCATTTTTCATAAGCTACTTTCTGTCCTTTAGGGTCGCTATGAGTCGGAATCGACTCGACAGCACTGGGTTCACTGGGTTTACTTTCAGAGTTCTTTCTTTGTCTTTGCTTTTAGGAAATTTGATTATGATGTGCCTTGGTGACTTTCTTTTGGGGTCAGTCCTGTATCGGGTTCGTTGAGCTTCTTGGATGGAAACCTTCTCATCTTTCATGATATTAGGCAAGTTTTCTGCTAATAAATCCTCAAAAATTCCCTCTGTACTTTTTTTTTCTCTCCTCCTGTTTTGGAATTCCTTTTACATGTAAATTTTTCCTCTGTAGTGTGCCACGTAACTTAGCTTTCTTCATTTTTCTGATTGTTCCTCAAACAAAGTAGCATCTAGAGTTTTGTGCTCTATTTTGCTGATTCTTCATTGATTCAATTCTATTTTGTGTCCTTCCATTGAGTTTATTTCTGGTATTTTTTTGTTGTTGTTAATCTTCTGGATGTCTAGTTGTTGTTTTTGTATGGTTTTTAATTGTCTATTTATTTTGCCATATTGTCCTTGTATTGTTTTCCTTAACCCTTCTAGGGTTTTGTCTGTGTTTTCCTTGATCTCTTTGAAGATCCTATATATGTCTTTTGAATTCCATATCAGGTAGTTCTATTACCATTTCTTCCACAGGAAGGTTTTCTGCCCGTTTATTTTGGTTATTTGTTTGAGTCATCTTATCCTGTTTCTTCATTTGTTATTGTCTGCCGTCTCCAAGGTACAGAGGTCTTAATTAGTTAATTAATTTATTTGTTGATTATATGTATGTTTTGTGCTGATTGTTTTGATGTATCTGAAGCTCTGTTTCTCTCTTTCTCTTTAGAATGTCTTTCTTCCTTTGTATTATTTTAATTGTTGTTTTATGGTCCTGGTCTATGTGTGATTTTGGTGTTATCTCTTGACTGGGCATGATTTCCTCTGACTAGTATGGTGGATCTCACCCACATGTGAATCCTCTGTGGTTAGGCTTGTATGTCTTCCCTTACCAAATTTAGTGGAGGTTAGAGAGCAGGTTTTTTTTTCCTGATATTGAATGACTAGTGTTGGGTGGTCAGGATCCCTCCACAGCCTTTGCGGGACCATAGGTTCCTTCTGGGTTGGTGCTAGCAGTTAGCCTGTTCTCTGAAGGTCAGTGCAGAATGTCTCTGTATCTGCTGTGAGAGAGTGTTGTCCAAATGATTGGGGTAGGCCCGCCGTGCGTGCATGAATTGACATCTTAGTAGGTGGTGGTATACTAAGGGGTTTCACTGTAAATGTAGAAGGCCTGCAAAAACTGTTTGGGTGTGGGATATGTGACATTGCAGCCAGGTGGATGTTGGATGAGAGCATTAGGATCTCCTGTTCATCATTTGGCAGAAGTGCAGATGGCAGCTGTCAGGACGTGACTGGCATTGCTGATGAGGTGATGTGTCTCTCTGGCTGGTTGCCAGGGCATGGGTGCAGGGAGCGTTCTCACCAGTCACTGGGTTGGGTGCTGCGTGTGCCTAACGCCAGTTGCCAGGGGGTCGGGATGCGGGTGCATGGGTCACTGAGTGGGTGACGTGGGAACTTGCACCACTGGTCACTGGGCAGATTGGGGAAAAGAAGTGGGGGAAGGGGACCCTTGCACCTTCGGTTGCCGTTTTGGTGGCAGGAGCTCACGCTGGTGATCACTGTGTGGGCAAGGCAGCTCAGGTGTGAGCAGAGTGAGGGCAGAGCTCCTTTACCTCAGGTAGGGAGTGATGGGTCTGGCTGGGCTTGTATGCCTTGTGTTCCTCCACCTGCGCCTCAGGGCACATGCTAATACAGATTGCAGGTGGAGTAAATACTCTTACAGGGCTGGTTCTGGGTAGGGGGCCTCTAGCTGTTTATTCTGTGGTTTGATTTTTTGCTCTGTCCCTCCCATATAAATGGCCTAGTGCCTCTACTGACAAGCAGTCCCTGCACTAATATCTAGCTTCCTCCCTTCTTGTACTCACCAGAGGGTCTGGACCTCTTACCCACCCCTCTTTTCTTCCCCTTTACTCCCCCACAATTGTGTGCTCCCTGTCTACACACTCTCCTCTAAGACTCTGATGCCTCAGTCTGTTTCATTTGCTCTAGAGGCACCTCCCTGTGCTTCCCCTCCTCACGGGTGCCCCACCCCGACTGCATCCTGCCCACCTGGTAGTTTCTTTCTGAGGTTGTTTGCACGGAATCTCAGCCGCCAACTGTGCTCTCTTTGTAGTTGCTTTCCTGGATTCCACACTCCAGATTGTTGCTCAGTGCCGTCCAAAAATGGCCTCACTGCTCTGTACCAGCAGACAGGGGCATTTGATCCGCAAATCCGTTTTCCCACTGGCCTCGTTCTGCCTCTTTTTCTAATCGATTCTCAGTCTGCTTCTTGAACTTTCTGTTTGATGTTCCAGAATCTGAGATCATTTTTTATGTATGTTTTACTTAGTTTCTTGGATCTTCATTGTTAGGGTGTCATTATGGTACCTGGATCTAAGGCACCATATTGACTGGAACTTAGTCTCTATATTTCTTGACTATAATATGATGCTACTGAAATCCAGCATTTCAGACATTCATAAGGTTGAAATATGTCCATCATCAAATCCCCCCCATTTCTTTAGGAAAAAGAAAATATATGGTGGAAAAACTCATTAAGTTGTTTCTGAGGCCTGCATCATCATCTGTTTTGTGTATTTCATGATAAAGTTAAATCATGGTGGGAATTTTATTGTGAAATTAGGAGTTCTTGATCTTTAAAATTTTTTTCATTGTGAAATATCTATATAATAAGTAAACATTTGCCATTTCAACGTTTTTACATTTACAATTCACTGTTGTTAATTACATTCATCATGTTGTACAACAATCACCACTGCTCTTTCCAGATTTTTATCATCGCCCTTAACTGGAGCTCAGTACCACTTAAGCAACACCCCACATTTTCTCCTCCCACTTGCCTCTGGTAACTACTGACAAACTTTGGTTTCTATGTGCCTTAGGCTGGGTTCTCTAGAAAAGCAAAACCAGTAAAGTGTATAAACATATATAGAGAGATTTATATCACGGAAACAGCTCACACAATTGTAGAGGCTGAAATGTCCCAAGTCCACGGATCAGAATAGAAGCTTTTCCTGATTCACGTAGCCACAGGGGCTGGTGAACCCAGGATCAGCAGGTCAGAGATCAGGGCTCTTGCTCACAGGCTGTGAACTTTGATGAATCCCAAGATCGGCAGGTAAACTGCTAGCTCAAGTCCCAGAAACTGGAGGTCAGATGAACAAGAGGCTGTTGCAGGATCCAGAACAATCCAAAAACCTTGGCAGGGCAAGTAGGAAGGAAGTTAGGCAGCAGAGGGCAGAGAGATGAAGGCTGAGGGGACGGTGAGCCATCACAGGCCCCGCTTACGCTTGTACCACTCAGCGGATTCCATCATGGGGGTGATCGCATATCAAATTTCAACAGGGAAGTAATCACAACATTATACAACTGCCAAAACACTGAGAATCATGGTCCAGCAAAGTTGACACACGGTCTTAACCATCACACTATGCATTTTACTATTCTGGATATTTTATATAAATGGGATCATAGAACATTTATCTTTTTGTCTCTGACTTGTTTCATTCAGCGTAAAGTTTTCAAGGTTTATCCATGGTGTAGCATGTATTATACCTTAATATCTCTTTATGGCTGAGTAATATTCCATTGTATATATATATATATATATATACTACATTTTGTTTATCCATTCATCTGTTGATGGACGTTTAGATTGCTTCTACCTTTTGGCTATTGTGAAAAGTGCTGCAAGGTTTTTTGTAGAAAAGTGCTGTAGAGGTTTTTTGTGTTTTTCCTTTAAACTGTGGGGGGCATTATTCTAGGAATAGGGTTACTTGGTC
Organism: Elephas maximus indicus; assembly: GCF_024166365.1. NCBI lineage: Eukaryota > Metazoa > Chordata > Mammalia > Proboscidea > Elephantidae > Elephas > Elephas maximus. The sequence continues at coordinate 53,144,711 of NC_064846.1, read as the reverse complement.
ATATGATAGTTCTATGCCAAACTGTTTTCCATAGTGGCTGAAACATTTTACCATCTCACCAACTATGGATGAGAGAGGAGTTCTTTATATTTTGAACTTTTCCATGTTCTCCAAAAACTTTTCAATCGGATCTGGGCTTTGTTGGAAATAGGAGTAATGGGTCCTGCTCTTTCCTAGTTTTGCTTGGTATCTTAGTAGAGTCTTCATAAGTGAACGTATTTCCTAATTGTTTCCAAGTCAGAATTTGGTATGCTTATTCTAGCTTTGATTTCTTTACCAAAGGGGAAACTATTCTACTGTATGTAATATCCTACGTATATAGCATTCTCTATTCCTGAGACAATTCTAGCACCTAATACAACTGGTTTTTGTCCCTCTGTGAAGAAATATTACAGCCATTAACCACCCACTTAACAGTTGTTGCTGTACTCAATGTGTGTGCCATGGCTTAAATGGTACATTGATGAGACTATCTGGATTGCTCAGTGAGGCCTTATGATGAGTAGAAAGTTAAAGAGCACACTTTCTATTGACAGTACTCTGGCATTACAGCCATTTTATTTGTTTCCAAACTTAAAATCAAGTCACTTTAGCAAGGGTACATGTAGTGTAGCATTTTATAAACTTTAGCTTTTCTACCGGTATTTTTCCATGGCATGGGCCCAATTGAGTTAACCATCTAGTAACCTACATTCTGGGGGAATAAAATTAAAGTTACACAGACAAATATCTAGAACTAACTTTTAGCTTCTCAGATAGAAGGCAAAATATAAGCATTGGGCTTTGCTGTTATTACCTTTTTTTATTTTAGGCAGTTGTAATGTTTATTTCAAACAGTATCATTAATATCACACACAAATAAAATTTTGCTGAAGATAATTCAAAAATTATTCCAGCAGTACATCAACAGGGAACTGCCAGAAATTAAGGCTGGTTTCAGAAGAGGACGTGGAACCAGGGATATCATTGCTGATGTTGGATGGATCTTGGCTGAAAGCAGAGAACACCAGAAAGATGTTTCCCTGTGTTTTATTGACTGTGCAAAGGCATTCGATTGTGTGGTTCATAACAAATTATGGATAACATTGCAAAGAATGAGAATTCCAAAACATTTAATTGTGCTCATGAGGAACCCACACATAGGTCAAGAGGCAGTCATTCAAACAGACCAAGAGGATACTTCATGGTTTATAATCAGGAAAGGTGTGTTTCACGATTTTCTCCTTTAACCATACTTTTATTTAATCTGTATGCTGAGCAAATAATCTGAGAACCTGAACTACATGAAAAAGAATGTGGCATCAGGATTAGAGGAAGACCCATTCACATCCTATGATATGAAGATGACACAACCTTGCTTGCTGAAAGTGAAGAGGACTTGAAGCACTTACTGATGAAGATTAAAGACGACAGTCTTCAGTATGGATTATGCCTCAACATAAGGAAAATGAAAATCCTCACAACTGGACCAATAAATAACATCATGATAAATGGAGAAAAGATTGATGTTGTCAAGGATTTCATTTTACTTGGATCCACAATCAACAGCCACGGAAGTAGCAGTCAAGAAATCAAATGGCATATTGCATGGGCAAATCTGCTGCAAAAGACCTCTTTAAAGTGTTAAAAAGCAAAGATGTCACTTTGAACACTAAGGTGCGCCTGGCCCAAGCCATGGTATTTTCAGTCATCACGTATGCATGTGAAAGCTGGAAAATGAATAAGGACGACTGAAGAATTGATGCCTTTGAATTATGGTGTTGACAAAGAATATTGAATATTGAATATACCATGGATGCCAGAAGAATGAACAAATCCGTCTTGGATGTACATCCAGAATGCTCCTTAGAAGTGAGGATGGCAAACCTTCGTCTCATATACTTTGGACATGTTATCAGGAGGGACCAGTCCCTAGAGAAGGACATCATGCCTGGTAAAGTAAAGAGTTGGCAAAAAAGAGGAAGAGCTTCAATGGGATTGATTGACACAGTGGCTGCAACAATGGGCTCAAATATAGCAACGATGGTGAGGGCAGTGTTTTGTTCTGTTGTACATAGGGTTATTAAGTGTCAGAACCATCTCAGTGGCACCTGTAATGGATTGAATTGTGTGCCCCCAAAATGTCTATCAACTTGGCTAGGTCATGATTCCCAATCTCGTATGATTGTCTACCATTTTGTCGTCTGATGTGATTTCCCTATGTGTTGTAAATCCTATCACTATGATGTTAATGAGATGGATTAGTGGCAGTTATGCTGGTGAGATCTACAAGATTAGATAGTGTCTTAAGCCAGTCTCTTATAAAAGATATAAAAGAGAGAAGCGAGCAGAGAGACATGGGGACCTCATACTATGAAGAAGCAAGAGCCTGGAGAACGGCGTGTCCTTTGGACCTGGGGCCCCTGCATTGAGAAGCTCCTAGTCCAGGAGAAGATTGATGGCAAGGACATTCCTCCAGAGCTGACAGAAAGCCTTCCTCTGGAGCTGATGCCCTGAATTTGAACTTTTACCCTACCAGAGTGTGAGAGAATAAATTTCTCTTTGTTAAAGCCATCCACTTGTGGTATTTCTGTTATAGCAGCACTAGATTACCAAGACAGCACCTAAAAACAATAACAACATTTATTTGGTTTCAACCTTGGGTAAATTTAAGGAAGCAGGGCCAGATAATTAACTTATAATTTTAAAAAAACATAAAGCCAATGTAAGAAAATCTACCATGGCTAATTATAGCACCTAGACTATGATCTTTCAGTCTCTTCTAGAATAATGTATGAGTGCAGAGTTAATCATGCATGTGGGATTTTCAAAATAATTAAGAAAAGAATATGAAAAGCACTTAGCAAACATGGTCCAGAGCAATCCCATTACTCCCACTGTCAAACCTCTCCACTGGTTGCTATTTTACTTATCTGTTCCTATTTGTACCTTGCTAGATGTCACGTGAAAATCAAACCAAACCCGTTGCTGTGGAGTTGATTCTGACTCTCAGTGACCCTTTAGGACAGAATAGAACAAGCCCCATAAGGTTTCCAAGCCCATAATCTTTTTTTCAGAAGCAGACTGCATATGGAGCAGCTAGTAGGTACGAACCACCAACCTTTCTGTTGGCAGCAGAGCATTTTAACAACTGTGCCAACAGGGTTCATTGATGTCATGTAAAAGAGCCATAAAAGTAGAATAAGACCTGATCTTTACCTTCAAGCTAGCTCTGGAAATAGTATTTATTATGAAATGAAGTGCTGCATTGTGTGATTTAGGCAGGTATGGAAGAGACTTAGAGTTTCAAACGACTGGGGCAATCAGAACAGGTCATATGGAGTAGGTGGGCCTTGAAGGATGGATTACAACATTACTGTTCAAAACATAATACAGTAGAATAATGCTAATCATAGGTCGGAGATTCCATCCTATGCTAAGAAGTTCAAAGAAATATTCTCAGATTATAGAAAATGGTTTAACCTAAAGAAAGCATGTTTTAAAATAGTGCCTTCATATAAATAAATTTGAAAGGCATTTATTGTTTTGTTATTGGAAAGCAGTGGAGAGGAGGGATTAAAGTAATGCCTTCCTATTTTTAACTTGTGGTTAAGGTCTGAATAGAAAAAAAAAATGACTGGAACTGTCTGTAAATGATAGGAATGAAAACAGCATCATAAGAAGCATTTCAGCGAACATTGATGAAAACTTACTGTGTTGATTAAAGCATGTTACTAGAAAGCAAAATCACCTAATTTTTTTTTCTTCTTTATGTTTATGGAAGATTGGCTTCAATGGCCTTTTGCTTCAAAATCTGTAAATTTATTAAAACATCAGTGCTTGTTTTTCAGGTAATAGCCAAATTACAGAGTCCCTCACATCAAATTTTTAAAATTTAAAAAAAGAACATGGAAAAGATCTCGTTGGACATACTGTATGATTCCAAGTGTCTTGATTACCTAGTGGTGCCAGAACACAAATACCACAAGTGGGTGGCTTTAAAGAACAGAAATGTATTTTCTCACACGTCAGGAGGTTAGAAGTCTGAATTCAGTGCCTGATCTAGGGAGAAGTCCTTCCTTGTCTATTTAAACTTCTAGTGGCTGCCAGCAATCCTTGGCATTCCTGGGCTTGTCGATGCATCTGTCTTCTTCTTCCCCAGGTGTGTGTCTCTGTGTCTATTCTGCTTGTTTTATAACTCAGAAGCAATTACATTTAGGATTCACCCTACTCTAGTATGACTTCATTAACGTAACAAATGAAAACCGCTATTTCCAAACAGGATCATATGTACAGGTACAGGGATTAGGATTTCAAGACATATCTGGGGGGGGGGGCACAATTCAATTCATAACACCCAACTATATGATGTTCTAGAAAAGGGAAAACTATAGAAAATCCAGGGGTTGGGCAGGAGCGTGAGTGGAGGTGGGGAATGAATACATGGGATTTTTAGAGCTGTGAAGCTGTTCTGCATGATACTGTAATGGTGGATACATGACTATGCGTTTGTCAAAATCCATAGAACTGTGTAACACAGAGGGAGCCCTGATGTAAAGTATGGAACTTTAGCTAATAATAATGTATCAATATTCATTCATCAGTTGTAGTAAATGTACCACACTACTGCCAAATATTGGAGCCCCTGAGTGGTGCAGAAGGTTAACGTGCTTGGCTGCTAACTGAAAGGTTGGAGGTTGGAGTTCACACAGAGGCACCTCAAAAGAAAGGCCTGTGGATCCACTTCTGAAAGATCACTGCCTTGGAAAATCTGATGGAGCACAGTTCTGCTCTGACGCATAGGGGGTTGCCATGAGTCTGAATTGATTCGAAGGCCAATGGTTAATGCAAGATGTTAATAGGGAAACTGTGTATGTGTAGGGAAGGGTTATACAGGAATTCTGTTTGTTCCATTTTCTATAAACCTAAAGCTTCTCTAAATAAGAAAGTCTTAATAAAAAAATTATATGCCATTGGTGCTTTACAGCTAAGTTGAATGAGAACATGACTGGCAATATAGAGAAATTATACACACTGGGGATGGGTAGGTGTGTTATACCAACCTGTAACTGTCATTACAGATAGCAGCTTGTAATTACTGCTGCTTGTCAGAATGATCTTACCCACACAGATTGCCCAGAATTTAGTCAACAGAGTCAGGATGGAGAAAGTGAAGGCGCTTTTGGCTCAGTGATAAAAAGATACACACACACATATATGCATATATATGTGTGTGTATATATATATATATATATATATATATGATGGAATTTTTTCTTTAAAAAACATTTCTCAGCCTAAGTGAAGCATTTAACAAATGTCTTCAGCTGTCAAATATTTGTCTTGTCCTGAATTCCAGATGCATTACATTTACAAACTAGTCTGTTGTGTATACTTGTACTTCAGTGTTGGCATTTTATCTTAGAAACTCATGATATATAAAAGGAAAGGAAAAGCTGGTAGTAGACATTTTATACCAGTCTTATAAATTCAAACCAATACATTAATTTTGTATTGCCCAATGTCATCATTTGCCTTTGGTGTCTTTACTCACAATATTTTCCTCCCTCTGGCTGTTTGTCCTTCACAGTTCTGCTCAAATCTTAATTCCTCCATAAAGCTTTTCCTATTTACTTCCCCTTCTCTGTATGTCTCTGTATTTTCTTCCCCTTCTCTGTATGTCTCTGCACCACTGAGGGCTCAGTTATACATGATCTTACATTGACTTCTAGATTCTTACTCTGCTGTGCCTCCCCATAGTGTCTGCTCCTCCTTCCTAAGCCCTTCTCAGAACCTCAGTTTCTCTATCTACACAATGGGGGTGGTAATACAGCTCTCTCAAATGGGTTACTTGGAGGAGTGAATGAGATAAACTATGTTAATTGTGTAGCCCAGAGTCTGGCACATTAACTTGTTGCTGTCGAGTCGATTCCAACTCATAGCGACCCTGTAGGACAGAGTAGAACTGCCCCATAGAGTTTCCAAGGAGCAGCTGGTGAATTCGAACTGCTGACCTTTTGGTTAGCAGCCGAGCTCTTAACTAGTGAGCCAACACATAATACCCCCAAAGCATTAGCCATTATTACTATGTGCTCTATGAATGCTTAGTGATTGATAACTTGATAAACCTTCCTTTGAAGTTTGTGTTCCTAGAGAATACAATTATCTGCTAGAAAGAGCCTCAAGCTGTGTCTACAGAAGGAAAACAACTGGTTGAAAATGTAAAATACAGTCAACTAGTTGCTTTCTCTTCATGCCACTAATAGCTAGTTTGGATGATTTATCTGAGTGAAATAATTGCTACTTAGGTGTCTTGGCATCAGAATGTACATAATACATAAATTTCCACAAAAATCATTGCTAAGAAAAAGAAGTTGAAGAATAGTCATGCCTCTGAGGCATTTAGATGGAATTCTCACTTAACTCAGGAAAACAACCATTTGACAGGGTTTGTTTTTTTTTTTTAATTTTCTGACTTCATTGGTTGCTTCCCTAACTCGATGAAATTGCCTGGGATTGTGTGTGTAGACACAGTTGCAATTTCTTTTGGTCCTGCCCTGTTTCTCTTAAGTGCCAAGTACAGGGACCAATGCTTGCTCTTCTTATTTTCCGGCTGAGGGGAATATTCCAGTGGCAGCAAAGCATTGAAAAATGGTGTGAAATGCACATGTAGCGTCTGCCTCACAGGCTCTAATGTTAATATGATGGATTTTGCTTGGGAAAGCAGCACTACATGAATACGGACCTCATTACCCATATTCTCCTATAAAGTGGTCTGCCGTCCATTGCCATCACCTCCCATTTTGGTGGTATGAAATGCTTCCCATTTTGAAGTGGACTTCACTGACTATCCCGACAATAAGCATGCAATTGCCCTAGCCGGTGTGCAAATATATTACTCAGCAGTCAGAGCTATTCAGGGGAATGACCCTTTCAGCACAGAAAATAGTGCTCCAGGGACATTAGTCAACACAGCTTCTGGAAAGGGCAAGGGATAGCAAAGGCTTGTTGTGAATGTGACTCAACATGATATATGCTTCTGGCAAATGCAGCAGGGTAGAGGCAGTAACTTATTTATTTAGAATATATACCCTACTTTCTTTGAAAAAGCTCTGAGATAGTTTATAGATTAAGCAAAATGCAAACAAATGGAACAATGAGGGATTCAAACAGAATAGAGATCATACTGTTAGCAAGTACAGCTATGCCACTCCCAGCAATGGAAATGCACTGTTCATTTCTTATTTGATGAGTTCTTTTTCCTTATGTTGTACCCTATACCAGATTTGGCTCTAAATGGAATTTGCCAGGTACTCTTTATTGTTGGCGAAATCAGTGGTAGACTCTGATATTCTCCTCCCACCCTCCACCACCCTGTACTGCTCACGAAGTTTGCCCTCAGAGGGGGACTGCATCGTACCTTCATCCTCAACAGGGTGACTGGGGACAGGAATGGCTCCATTGAGTTACACAGAGCAGCTCTCAGCTGCTTTATGACAGCGAGTACAAACGGGCATGACTTGTGTGTGTGCTTCTCAGTGAATCATTCATTACCTGCTCGATGTGTCTTTCCCTGGGCAATAGGCACGATAGCACAGCCCTGGCAGTAAAGTGTACCTGATAAATTTTGTAGACCTTTAGTGGAAAATTTTAGTGTTTTTCTTTCTAAGTGCTTTAGTTTATCTTGCCAACAAAAGACATAAGACCGTGAGGCTCTAAGACCAAGATCTGCTTTTAAAGGTTTGGGAGGTGATTTGTATTGTTTGAAATCTTTAGTCTTCTGGAGTGAAGAGTTAAAATTTTCACAATTAGGGCCTTAATGGTTTTCTCCTGATCACCAGCGATCTGTTGTGGTGGAAAGATATTTCCTACAGGGACATATGCCTCGGCAAATCTTTGTCATCGCTGTCATATCAACTCAGCATTTTCTTGTCATCATTCAGTTCTTATAAATGGCCTCTGAATTGACAGCTGTCACCAGCATGCTTAGGTAGCAATTTAGAGGTTAGCCTAATGGACCAAGGTTAAAATTTCTACTTGAAAGAAACATTAAGAAATTGGGGGCGTTTTATAGTAAGGAGCTAATGCCTGGTAATGTATAATTATATAAATAAATTATGGGACAGTGTAGGAGCTCTGGTAGAGCAGTGGTTAAGAGCATGGCTGCCAACCAAAAGGTCAGCAGTTGGAATCCACCAGCCACTCCTTGGAAACCCTATGGGGCGCTTCTATTCTGAACTATAGGGTCGCTATGAGTTGGAGTTCACCCAACGGCAATGGGTTTGGCTTGTTTGTTTGTTTTTGGCAGTTTCTATGCATCTTAATAGTAATTGTTCACACGGAATTGGGTATTTTGTTTCTACATTTACCAAAGATTGAATTCACAGGCACAGTAGAAGTCATTTTATTACAGCTTTTTGATAGAACCAAAAACCAAACCAAACCCTTTGCTGTCGAGCCCATTCTGACTCATAGCGACCCTACAGGACGGAGTAGGACTGCTCCCTAGGGTTTCCAGGAGAAGCTGATAGATTCAAACTGCTGAACTTTTGGTTAGCAGCCAAGCTCTGAAACACTGTGCCGCCAGGCTTCTTATTGATAGAAAGGTGCCAATATATAGCCTTTACTATCTTTTGTTAACATATGATATCTAATCTTGTACTAGTTAACTTTGAGTAAGGGCATACTTTCCCTCATGCATCTGTCAGTTTGTTGCACTGTGGGAACTTGCATGTTGCTGTGATGCTGGAAACTATGCCACCAGTATTCAAATAAAAGCAGGGTCACCCATGGTGGACAGGTTTCAGCTGAGCTTCCAGACTAAGACAGACTAGGAAGAAGGGCCTGGCAGTCTACTTCTGAAAAAACTGGACAGTGAAAATCTTATGAATAGCAGCGGAACATTGTCTGATATAGTGCCAGAAGATGAGACCTTCAGGATGGAAGACACTCAGAATATGACTGGGGGAAGAACTGCCTCCTCAAAGTAGAGTCAGCCTTTTGCTGGATGGAGTCAAGCTTTTGGGGCCTTCATTTGCTGATGAGGCATGACTCAAAATGAGAAGAAACAGCTGCAAACATCCATTAATAATTGGAATCTGGAATGAATCTTGGAAAATTGGAAATTATCAAAAATGAAATGGAATGCATAAACATCATTCTCTTAGGCATTAGTGAGCTGAAATGGACTGGTATGGCCATTTTGAATCAGACAATCATATGGCCTACTATGCCAGAAATGACAAATTGAAGAGGCATGGCATTGCATTCATCGTCAAAAAGAACATTTTAAGATCTATCCTGAAGTACAATGCTGTCAGTGATAGGATAATATTCATACTTCTACAAGGAAGACCAGTTAATACGAGTGTTATTCAAATTTATGCTCCAACCGCTGAGGTCAACGATGAAGAAACTGAAGATTTTTACTAATTTTTGCAGTCTGAAATTGATCAAACATGCAATCGGCATGCATTGATAATTACTGGTGATTGGAATGCAAAAGTTGGAGACAAAGAAGAAGGATTGGTAGTTGGAAAATATGGCTTTGGTGCTAGATACGATGTGCCGGAGATCATATGATTGAGTTTTGCAAGACCAAAAGCTTCTTCGTTGCAAATACCTTTTTTCACCAACATAAACAGCGACTACGCACATGGACCTCACCAGATGGAATACGAAGGAATCAAATTGACTCATCTGTGGAAAGAGATGATGGAAAAACTCAATATCATCAGTCAGAACAAGGCCAGGGGCTGACTGTGGAACAGACCATAAAGTGCTCATATGCAAGTTCAAGTGGAAGCTGAAGAAAATTAAAGCAAGTCCACGAGAGCCAAAGTACAATCTTGAGCATATCCCACCTGAATTTAGAGACCATCTCAAGAATAGATTTGGCACCTTGAACGCTAATGGTCGAAGACCAGAAGAGTTGTGGAATGACATCAAGGACATCATACATGAAGAAAGCAAGAGGTTGTTAAAAAGACAGAAAAGACCAAAATGGATGTCAGAAGAGACTCTGAAACTTGCTCTTGAACATCAAGTAGCTAAAGCAAAAGGAAGAAATGAAGTAAAAGAGCTGAACTGAAGATTCCAAATGCTGCTTGAGAAGACAAGGTAAAGTATTTTAATAACATGGGCAAAGACCTGGAGGTAGAAAACCAAAAGGCAAGAACTTGCTCGGCATTTCTCAAGCTGAAAGAACTGAAAAAAAAGAAAATCAAGCCCTGAGTTGCAATACTGAAGGATTCCACTGGGAAAATATTAAAATATTAATACACAGAATAACTATCCAAAAAGAATTGATTGATGTTCGACCATTTCAGGAGGTAGCAAATGATCAGGAATCAATGGTACTGAAGGAAGCAGTCCAAGCTGCACTGAAGGCACTGGCAGAAAACAAGGCTTCAGGAATTGACACAATACCAGCTGAGATGTTTCAACACATGGGTGCAGCTCTGGAAGTGCCAAGACATTTAGAAGACAGCTACCTGGCCGGCCAACAGGTGGAGATCCATATTTTTGCATATTTCCAAGAAAGGTGATCCAACCAAATGTGGAAATTATTGAACAATATCATTAATACCACAAGCAAGTAAAATTTTGCTGAAGATCATTCAAAAACAGCTGCAGCAGTACATCGACAGGGAACTTCCAGAAATTCAAATGAGATTCAGAAGAGGATGTGGAATAAGGGATAGCACTGCTGATGTCAGATGGATCCTGGCTAAAAGCACAGACTATCAGAAGGATTTTTACCTGTGTTTTATTGACTGTGCAAAGGCATCTGACTGTGTAGATCATAACAAATTATGGATAACATTGTGAAGAATGGGAATTCCAGAACACTTAATTATGCTCATGAGGAACCTGTACATACATCAAGAGGCAGTTGTTTGAACAGAACAAGGGGATACTGCATGGTTTAAAGTCAGGAAAGGTGTGCATCAGGGTTGTATCCTTTCACCATACCTACATGTATTCAATCTGTATGCTGAGCAAATAACCCGAGAAGCTGGACTATATGAAGAAGAACGGGGCATCAGGATTGGAGGAAGACTCGTTAACAACCTGCGTTATGCAGATGACACAACCTTGCTTGCTGAGAGTGAAGAGGACTTGAAGCACTTGCTGATGAAGATCAAAGACCACAGCCTTCAGTACAGATTACACTACAACATAAAGAAAACAAAAATCCTCACAATTGGACCAATAAGCAGCATCATGCTAAATGGAGAAAAGATTGGAGTTTTCAAGGATTTGATTTTACTTGGATCTACTATCAACACTCATGGAAGCAGCAGTCAAGAAATCAAAAGATGCATTGCATTGGGTAAATCTGCTGTAAAAGACCTCTTTAAAGCGTTGAAAAGCAAAGATGTCACCTTTAAGACTAAGGTGCACCTGACCCAAACTATGATGTTTCCAATTGCCTCATGTGCATTCTAAAGCTGGACAATGAATAAGGAAGACTGAAGAAGAATTGACGCCTTTGAATTGTGGTGTTGGCAAAGAATATCGAATATGCCATGGACTGCCAAAAGAATGAGCAAATCTGTCTTGGAAGAAGTAGAACCAGAAAGCTCCTTAGAAGCAATGATGGTGAGATTATGTCTCGCATACTTTGGACATGTTATCTGGAGGGATCATTCCCTAGAGAAGGACATCATACTTGGTAAAGTAGAAGGCCAGAAAAAAAAAAATAGGAAGACCCTCAACAAGATGGATTGACACAGTGGCTGCAACAGTGGGCTCAACCATAACGATTGTGAGATTGACACAGAACCGGGCAGTGTTTTGTTCTGTTGTACATAGGATTATGAGTGGGAACAGAATTGATGACACTGAACAGCACAACAAAGAGATACTGTGACAATATTACATCTTAAAATAAATTTGTTTTACTTTTTATCGAAGCCTAATTTTTTTTGAAGTTTGAAACATGCACTCCACATATACAAAAATGCTTTTGAGAAGTTATTTATTGAAAACTCTGTGTCCAAGAAATTCACTGAGTAAAGAAATCCAGCCTTTCTCCTTAGTTGCATGTGCAGTTTTCCAGTAAGTATGGGCATACACGTTCCTGATGTACAAACATACAAACTATGTAGTGATAAGGGAACGGCTGATTCTGTTTGCACTACACTTAAGGTAATAAAGGGACTTATCCAGAGGTGACCACAAAATTAGTTTCCCTACAGTTAATATATTTCTCCCAGTTTCTTTATTATTTTTCTTTTCTCATCCAACTGGCAAGTGTCAACCACGGATACTTCACCGCAGCCACAATGACATAATGAGTAGTTGGTGGGCAAATTGTGCGTATCTTCCCCTAGAAAAGATGGCCAGCCTTCTGGGAATTCAATGTATAAGGAATATACTTCCTCTTTGACTCATGCCCCTTCTGGCTAATTTCAGTGCAGGTACAGCAAGGTGTACATCTTGAGCCCCCGTGACAATTAAGGCATAGCATTTGGCTTTTCTTTTTTATACTTTGGGTACTGAATACTGTAACATCATTATTATTTTACCTAGAATGGGCCAGCTTTGTTACAAATCTGCCCTTCTGGTCCCTAAGAGGACTGGATGAGTGAATGTGGATGGCCTTACCTACCCTCGTAACTGGAAGACCAACTCAGAATGCATGGCTTGTACCTGCTGCTGGGAATAAGCAATATTTGATAGAAAGTGAAGAACATATTATTAACAAGGATGGCATTCATTAAACACTTTCTCAGATTTTTGAGTCTGCTTTGTATACATCTTTGGCAGCTTTTGCTCCCTCAGACTACACACTCTCTTAGGGCGTGTGTCATACCTGTCATATTCTCTTGCACAGTGCTCTTACCGTGTAATATTTGAGGTATTTTAACTTTAATTAGGAGGGGGAAAATGGAAAGATGACCATAGCTCTCATCACAGAATTGTTTCCCACATCAGCAAGCCAGATTTGTTTGGTTGCAAACTTTGATTAGATATCCTTTCTTCTGGATTTCAGATGTAAACCCTAAAATTAATTTTAACCATATCTTTAACTTTTTCCAGAATCATCTTAAACTAGTTATTTAGACTCATTATGTCCCAATAATCTATGTATAAGCTAGCTGAAGAAACCATGATAACATTTGTTCATTCTTGATTTATAGACCATTCTTTTGATTTTGTTTCATGGCACCATTTTGTTCTTTTATTCTTTCTTCATCTTTTCCACTTTATTTTATATATCAGAATTCACTGCCATACTTAACTGTTTTCTTGTGTCCTCCTCTTGCCTTTGAAACAACTATTAGCAGTGCTCACATTCCCTGCCTTGATTCAAGTTTCAGGTAGTTAAGTCATTCATTGTTTTCTATAGTGTAGATAGAAAGAATTTGGCTATTGACCATCTATTGGCTATTGACCACTGCTGTCTCTCAGTCACAGTGGTTCATCTGTACCAGGCAGTGAGATGTAGCCAAGTTAAATCCATCTCCTACATCAACCAAAATCTACATTATTGGGTGGCAAAATAGGGCCAACGTATATCTCCTCATTCGTAATAGGAAGTTTTGATTACTTCTCCATGTGTAAGAGAGGGCAGTGGATGGTTCAGTGGTAGAATTCTCACCTTCCAAACAGTAGACCTGGGTTCAATTCTCAGCCAGTGTACCTCATGCACAGCCACTGTCTGTCAGTGGAGGCTTGCATGTTGCTGATGCCAAGCAGGTTCCAGTGGAGCTTTCAGAATAAGACAGGTTAGGAAGAAGGGACTGGCGATCTACTTCCAAAAATCAGCCAGCAAAAACTCTGTGGATCACAGTGGCCTAATCAGCAACTGATCATGGGGATGGTGCAGGACTGGGCAGTGTTTCATTGTTCACTTGTACATGGGGTCCCTGTGAGTTAGGGACCAACTCAATGGTAGCTAACAACAACAACCATGTATAAGGGCTCATCAGCAAAAACTATAAGTATCTGAAGTCATGTTTTTCCTTACTTGGCTGATGGGAGGTTTAAACATTTCGCTCTCATTTGTATTATGCAAAAAAAAATTTTTTTAAACCACTTATCCACTTCCAACCCTCTCGAGATAGGATAACCTGTTGCCGCAAGGTTGATTCCAACTCATAACGACTCTATAGAACAGAGTAGAACTGCCTCATAGTTTCCAAGGAGCACATGGTGGATTTGAACTGCTGACCTTTTGTTTAGCACCTGTAGCCCTTAAAAGCTACACCACCAGCGTTTCCTGAGACAGGATAGGGAGGTGGAATAGGAGGGATATGTTTTTAACAGTGGTAGTATTCTTTGTGATGCAAAAACGAGGGAGTACAAATGAAGTTGAAGCAGTGCTGCATTCATGCTGCTGCTTTTTCTTTACAACTCATCGGAAAAGAAAAGCATCAATAATGTGCTAATCTCCACAGCAAATCATGAGATACGGTGGATCTTGCAAAAGAATATAAGGTGACTTGAGGATTATAAAAATACAACAGGTATTGAAATCTCTTCAAAAGCAGTAAAACATCCATGGCCCAAGAGAGAAGGAAGACCTTTAAAGCATATTGCAAATTATTATTCAATAGGGCAAATGTATTATTTGATACTTTCTTTTTTTGGGGGGGGGTTTGGGGTCAGTAGCAGTTGAAAGACCTCTGTTGCAAAATTACATGTAAAGGTCAACAGCTGTTTTATTCCAGATGCTGAATACTCCTGAAGCCATTTAAACACATTTTTTCTTAGAAACTGTGATTACTTTAGGGATGCTAGTCTATCCCTACAGGATATTTAGAGCCTATTAGAGAAAGAAATGCCTTAGTAGGGATATCTGGCCTTATTAACCCTAGTGAAGTCTGGTAGAAAGAACCAGAAGGTGACTAAATGCATGGAAATTGTCCCCAAATTCAGTTTCCCAGTGGGGGGCATTAGGATAGAATCTTCTCCTGTCAATTTAGAGGAAAACTGCTATTGGGGAGCAATGAATAGTGAGAATGCTTAGGAGGGTAAAAGATACGGATGAACAGGAATATATGATTTCCATAAGCCACTTGGTGTCTGTTCATTTTCCTCTACCTTTCTTCTATACCACCTCCCCCAAGATCTCAAGCATTTGGAGACTCTAGACAATTACTTTTAGCTCTATTCAATGTCTCACCATTTATTTACAAAATGTTAATATATTAGTGCTTTTAAATTTTTAGGCAACCTGGGCAAAGAAAGACTTTATGCTGCATATACCTGGAAATTATTAGTCAAGGTACTAGAGATATTACTTGAGTTGGCCAAAGGGAGTTTCAAAGGAGAGGCCCATAAAGTGGCCAGACAAAGGGCAACAGTTTTAGAATAAGGCCCCAACAGGAAATTGAGATGGAAAGCAGAATACACAAGGCCAGAAAGCCCTTCAAAAAATGGACAGAATGTCAAAGCCCTGCCTTCCAACAGAAGACCAGAAGGAGTGTTGTCTTAGTGATCTGGTGCTGCCGTAATAGAAATACCACAAGTGGACGGTTTTGACAAAGAAAAATTTATTCTCTTACAGTCCAGCAGGTTACAAGTCCAAATTTAGGGTGTCAGCTCCAGGGGGAAGGCTTTTTCTCTCTGTTGCTCTGGAGGAAGGTCTTTCTTGTCAATCCTCCCCTTGACTAGGAGCTTCTCTGCTCAGGAACAACAGTTCTAAAAGATATGCTCTACTCCCAGTGCTTCTTTCTTGGTGGTATGAAGTCCCCAACTCTCTGCTTGCTTCCCTTTCCTCTTATCTCTTGAGAGATAAAAGGTGGTGCAGGCCACACTCCAGAGAAACTCCCTTTACATAGGATCAGGGAGGTGACCTGAGTTAAGGGTGCTGTTACAATCCCACCCTAATCCTACTAACATAAAATTACAATCACAAAATGGAGGACAACCACACAGTACTGGGAATCATGGCCTAACCAAGTTGATACACACATTTTTTGGGTGGACATAATTCAGTCCATGATAGGTGTCCAGAGGGTTTTGAAGGATAATGAGTTGGGCCCAGACTGTTCACACTGTATTCACATTAGAGGTTTAAAGATCAAGACTGTGTCTTTAGGAATGCAAATAAGTGCATCAACTGGGATTTCAAGGTTACCCTACCCCCTTTGTTTATCATTTAAGCCAATATTTACTGAGCATCTACTTTGGGACAGGCACTGAGACAAGCTCTAGGAAATACAGAAATTTATAAAACAATGTCCCTGTCTACCACAAGTTCATAATATGGCAATTGAGACAACTGAGAAAATCCACAATCATAAAAGCATTAAGTGCTATGATAAAGTCATTCCATAGGAGCTAAGGGAGAGCAAAAGAGGGACACTTAAAGTTTTATATAGGTGTGAGTTGTTGTTCATGTGTAACCCAAAACAAAAAATGCTCCTAGGTAAAGGTGTCACTGGAAGTGTCTCATTTTTAAAAAATAAGAATTTGTCAAGTGGATGGAAGTGGGAGTGGGAAGGAGACACTTCAGTCAGCAGGAAAAACATCCCCTGATGCATTGAGGAAGGAGCCCTGGTGGCATAACAGTTAAGCACTTGGCTGCTAACTGAAAGGTTTGTGGTTTGAACCCACCCAGCAGCTCTGTGGGAAAAAGACCTGGTGATCTGATCCTGTAAAGATCAAACCCCCTGTTACCAATTGCCTATCTGACACAAAGGGTCCTTGTCTTTTCCCGAGTAAGAATACACTTGAAAGACAACCTTTATCTTCGGCAAGCTTTATTTTGCTTGAGTCAAGCAAAAGGAGTCAGCAGGGGTCTAAGCCTCTCCAAAAGGCTGACTCCAAAAGGGAAGTAAGGGTTCCATGGAGACAATAGAGTAATGAATATTTAGTGGGCTTCTTTCAAGGGGTGGGTACTTCTCAGAATGGCGCGGACATCTGGAATCCAAGATGGAACCCACTGATATTCAATATGGAGTCCTCTCGGCAGCCCTTGGCATCACTTACTACGGGATATAGCGCAAGCGCACTGATCTTTGGCACTACATCACCATCTTCGGAGGGCTAAGGAAGGTTAAACAGCAGTCACACTGTTCTTCTGCGCATGCCGGAGCCTGTAAAGGGGGAAGGGACTAAGAAAAAAAAAATTAAACAGCAGTCACACTGTTCTTCTGCGCATGCCAGAGCCTGTAAAGGGGGAAGGGACTAGGAATATAGAAATACACTAAAGAAGGAGATAGTAATTCATGGGTCCCCCCCAAAAGTTTTTTTCAGCCTTATCTCATGTTGACAGGGTGTGGTTGCTGTTTACCCAGCTTCTAGATGGTAATCTTTTAACAGCTCTTTTGTTCCGCCAGCACAGTTAACCCTATCTGTCTCACCCCCGCACCCCCTCTCCAGAAAAAAAAAAAAAACCCACTGCCCTGGAGTCAAATCTGACTCACCTGGTAGTGCAGTGGTTAAAAGCTCAGCTGCTAACCAAAAGGTTGCTAGCCACTCCTTGGAAACCCTATGGGGCAGTTCTACTCTTGTCGTATAGGCTTGCTATGAGCCGGAATCTACTCTATGGCTATAGGTAATATGGCACAGTTGACTCTTGACTCTAGCCCACTATAGGAGCTCTGGTGGTACAGTGGTTAAGAGCTCAGGCTGCTAACCAAAAGGCCAGCAGTTCAAATCCACCAGGTGCTCCTTGGAAACCTTAGGGGGGCAGTTCTGCTCTGTACTGTAGGGTCTCGATGAGTTGGAATTGACTTGACGGCAATGGGTTTTATTTTCCATAAAGATTATAGCCTAGAAAACCCTATGAGGCAGTTCTACTCTGTCATATGGGGTTTCTATGAGTGGAAAATCAACTCCGCAGCACCTAACAATGACAACAACAACAGTGTATCCAGGGAGGTGAGTGTGGCTTCTTGGAGGAGGCATAGGTAGGCCAAATTGGCTAGAACTGAGGGGGAAGAGAAGAGATGACAAGAGACAATCCTAGAGGGGTAAACAAGGGCCAGATCCTGAGGGGTCTTTTTGCATTCCATAGTAAAGAGTCTGACCTTGGAAAGAGCAGGAATGCACTTGAGCAGGGGAGTGACATAATCAGATTTGCATTTTAGAAAAAAAATCAACCTGGCAGCTGTGTGATAAGTACTATAATAGAGGCAAGTGGAGGAGTTAAAGGAGTATGGGGAGGAACACAGAGGGGTGCGCCTAACTCAGTTCATAAATGACAGGTTAAATAAGCCTGGAAAGCTCGCACAAGTATTTGTGGAAGGCAGGTTATTTAATCTGAGCCTCCTCCTCCCACCCCAGAATTTTGAGTGCATTTTTGTTTATAGGAGGAGTTCAGGACACTTACCCGAATGGAGTGGTTAAAAGGCATAGAGATTTCAGACAGATTCATGGATTATAGTTGCATAATGTTGTTAGGGGGCTGCAAAGATACAGGGACAATTATTTTCCTAACCCTCTGAGGATGACATCAAGGAAGATATCATGGCTTTGTCAGAGGTAGAACCCTGACTCTCATATCACCAGCAATATCATTAGGGAAAATCAGGAATTTGGTGTTTCTCATTGGGCCTTCTCTATACAACATGAATATTTGAGATTTGGCTCTTCCCACTCAAAGAATGGAAAAGGCCACAAAATCCAAACAACCTTTCAGTTTCCCTTTAAAATCAGTTTTTGTTTTTCTCAAATGAGTTAGTTTAATTCTAGGGGGTACAGAATTCAGGGCTTAACAAAGATCGAAGAGCTGACTGTGGCAGGATTCTGGACTGGGTTTACTCTAATGGCACAGCTAAGATAGAAATGGATGAGTGAGAACTAAAGAGGTGAATCATTGTATGATTTCTTTTTTCTTTTTTTTACAAAAGTTTATTCTTAAATGTACAACAGGCTCCAGGACAACACTTCATTCTAACTACAGGTGGCAACAGATGTTATAGCAGGGAATCCAGAAGCTTAAACAGGAATGGAATCAAGGGTTACCATTGGCTCAGTCACAGAGTACAGCTTATTTTTTGCCAGATTTCTTAATTCCACCTGTGGCCAGGGGGCCCTTCCCCATGGCCTTTGCTTTTAGCTCCTCGGGTTTCTTCTGCTTTTCTTTTTGTTTTTGCTTGAAACCCTTATCTTCCTCATCCATTTCCTTGCTCTGCTTCTTGGGCTCTTTCAGGGCTTCTTCTTGCCACCTTCACGGCCGGACATGGTGCCTGCCACCCCTTCCACAGCTCTGCCACCAGAAGCAGACCTCTAAAATCAGGTTAAGTTTATACCAACTTCAGTGCCATCCCTAGCTCCAGTCGTATTGTTCAATGATATTAGCTTGAGGAAGAATAAGGAAAACTTAATTTTAGATTTTACATTTTCAGTTTCTCTCAGGTTAGAGTCCATAGCTACATCAGTGCTCACAGTTTCCTTTCAAAGGTCACCAATTCTTGTTCTGAATTGTATCCTGGCATTTGCTGCAGTTGTGAAGTCAAACAGCTGGGTACCTTGACATTGCAAACTGAGCAGAATCACTTGAAGGGAAAGAAAAATTCCCTTGGTATTTGCACATTTGTTTTTTTTATTGTCTAATGCTAATTGACAAAAATGGTATTCAGCAGACAGAGTTCAGAAATTGATTTTATTGAAATTGATAAATAAAATATATATAAATTACTAATTGCAAAGTCATAAAATGTTTTTTATAGTTTTGGCATCTTTGTGCATGAGTCCGATATTGTCTTTAACGATGTCGGTGAATTGATCTTCCTATTAATATTTTGCAAGTTCAGCTGTTATTGGCATTTCCTGTGAGTGTCAACAATTCACTTGCAGAGATGTGGGAACATATTAGACTTACGTATACAGGATGGCACAGGACTGGGCAGTGTTTCATTCTGTTGTACACAGGGTTGCTACAAGTTGGAACTGACTTGATGGCACCCAACAACACCATCCTGCAGGCCAATATTATTCAACAAGAAAGTATAACATTTCTGTGAAGTCTGAAGAATAAAGGTGAACAACGAATCAATCTTTGGTTGTGCATTATTATTTAAGGGGACTCATTTAATTTAAATTCTGTTTGGTATTAAGCTCAGAGTATGGTCTTTCCTTATGATTTAATTGCATAACTTTTGGTGTACAGTTGCCTTCCATTTTGGTGTTATATTCACTGAAACTTCCAAGGACATGCAAATAGGACGTAAGTCCTCCTACCACCAAGTCAACAATTATTTCACCTTTATGAAGTGCCCAGGCACTGTACTAAGAACGTTTGTAGAAAACAACTGATCGAGTCTTCACTATACAACCATAAGAGAGAAGTAAATTTTATATATAAGGAATCCAAGGTCCAGGATGGTTAATGAACTTGTCCAAGGCATGTTAACAGCTGTTAAGTGATGGAGCCAAGATGTGAATTTACATGGTCTGAGTTGAGAGATGTCGCTCTTAACCACTATGCTCTCCTGTTTTATACAGTGGTTTTCTGGCCAGAGTCAATACTGTCGGCACCGAGAAAAGGGCTCATACGATTACCAACAGGTAGTCTGGCTTCAGAGCCAAAGTTTGATATACATTAAAACTCAATCTCTTCCAACCCTTTATCCAACTTCCACTCCTAGGTATTTACCTGACAGAAACGAAAACATGTCCACAAAAAGACTTGTCCACAAATGTTCATAAGCTGCTTTTTTTATAATAGCCCAGAGTTGGAAACAACCCAAATGTCTGTCAGCAGGTGAATGGATTGTGCCGTGTTCATACCATAGACTTGTTAGTTGCTTTTGAGTCAGCTGTGACTCGTGGTGGCTCTGTGTACAGCAGAACGAAACACTGTCCAGTCCTGCACCATCTTCCTGACTGCCAGTATGCTTGAGTTCTTTGTTGTGGCCACTGTGTATTTTGAGTGCCTTCCAACCTGGGGATACTCATCTTCCAGCACTATGTCAGATAATGTTCTGTTATGATCCATAAGGTTTTCATTGGCTAATTTTTTGAAGTACAGTATCCGTACCCATTGCCATTGAGTCAATTGTGACTTATAGCAACCCTATAGGACAGAGTAGAACTACGCCATAGGGTTTCCAAGGAGCGGCTGGTGGATTTGAACTGCCGACCTTATGGCTAGCAGGCAAGCTCTTAACCACTGTGCCACCAGGGCTCCTGGAAGTACAGTCATCTCCCCTTATCTGAGGTTTTGCCTTCCATGGTTTCAGTTACCCACAGTCAGCTTTGATCTGAAAATATTAAATGAGTATATAGCGTGATGAAATCTTGCACTGTCCTGCTCTGTCATTCACATAACTTTTGTTGCAGTATATTCTTATAATTGTTCTATTTTATTATTAGTTATTGTTGTTAATCTCTTACTATGCCTAATTTATAAATTAAACTTTATCATAGGTATGGGTATGTGCAGGACCAAAAATAGTATATATAGGCTTCGGTACTATCTGTGGTTTCAGGAATCCACTGGATAAGGGGGGAATACTATATATTACCAGGCCTTTCTTCCTAGTCTGTCTTAGTCTGGAAGCTCTACTGAAAACTATCCACCATGTGGGTGACCCTCCTAGTGTTTGAAATACCAATGGCATAGCTTTCAGTATCACAGCAACATGCAAGCCACCACAATACAACAAACTGACAGACTGGTGGTGCATACAATAGACTATCACTCAACAATTAAAGTGAACTGCTGATACACCCAACAACATGAATGAACCTCACAGACATAATGATAAGTGAAAGAAGCCTGGCACGGGAGGGTACGTACTATATGATACTATTTATATGAAGTATGTTTTTTTATGAGAATAGGTAAAACTAAGCTACAGTGGAAAAAATGAGCTCAGTGGTGAACTCTGAGAATGATTGAATAGAAAGGTACAAAGGAACTTTCTGGGGTGATGGAAATATTATTGAATTTGAGTGAGATATGGAACACACAGGTTTATTATACATTTGTAAAAACTTATTGAACTGTCCCTTTAAGATCTCTCCATTTCACTCTTTATAGATTATATCCCAATAAAGATGTAAAATCAGCAAACAAAAAACAACAGCAAAGTTTAACCCTAAAAATCATTTTCACATAGTCAAAGTGGGTAGAGCATATCTAGGCCATTATCAGGTCAAGAATCCAGTACCCAGATCATCTACTTTGAGGAAGATGAGATGGGACTTTGAAGATGCCTAGCAGAGTTGATGGAATGTGCCTAGCCAGATTGTTTGAAGAGGTCTGGCAAAAAAGACAAGAGCAAAGGGTTATCAGGGCCCAGATCTAGCCCCGAGGAAAAGACCGTGAGTGCCTTGAGGGAAAAATCCATGTGCTTTTAATCTCTGTAATGCCAGTGCTTAATTTTTTTTTTTTAATACGCTAGGGAATTGACAAGAAAAAAGTGAGCAGCAGGGCCTAGTGAGCTGGCTAGGTTGCCAGACAGGACCTTTTTCTGGGTACCATGGGGGCAGTAAAAACCTGGGTATTTTAGAGTCCAAAGCAGAAGGAGACCAAGGAGGCAGGTTTAAAGACCCAAAATATGCTACTGACAATTGTCCTAAAGTAGTCAAAACTTCACCCTTGAGCAAAATGTCAACACAGATGCTGCTGTTGCCTCTGTCTAAAACATCCTGCCCCCCCACCCCGCCACCCCCCGCTAATTATGTGACTTTCTTCTTCATTGTATTCAGGTCTCTGCTCAAATGACACCTCCTCAGAGAGGCCTTCCTTGACCACCTTATCTAAAATAATCACTTTCTGTCCTCTTACCTTGTGTTATTCTTCATACATTTATATTATGCTGCATATTTATTTGTTTATCTAGTTTTTCTTTGCCTCTCTCTACTAAAATAGAAGTT
Source organism: Elephas maximus indicus (assembly GCF_024166365.1). NCBI lineage: Eukaryota > Metazoa > Chordata > Mammalia > Proboscidea > Elephantidae > Elephas > Elephas maximus. The sequence continues at coordinate 53,121,944 of NC_064846.1, read as the reverse complement.
CTGCGAGGACTGGGATTTTATCTGTTTTGCTCACTGCTGTATCCTCAGTGCCTAGAAAAGTGTCTGGCACATAGAAGGTGATCAATAAATATTCGTTCAAAGTAACAGGTTAATGATAATAAGACCTACTGATCAAAAGAAAATAGCGCAGGTTTGTCTCCGTGAGAGTGGGGCCTGTCTCTTACGTGGTGTAAGAGTATGACTACCTGTTTTATAAAAAGCACTCACTCTATTAAGGTAGCCAGCGATCAAGAAAGGGTAAATAAGTGCGTGGCTATCAGGCTGAATTGAGTTGCCTTCTAGTTGTAGTTTCTTTTTGCCACCAGGGCCACAGAGTTCAAGTAGTCTCAAGCACGAAGGAACTTGCTCCAATTTATCTTTATGATAGAAGCAGAACGTGCCACTTTTCTATGTGTTGACATCTGTCGAGCCAGTTTCCTTTCATACCGAAAGAGATCAATCCTTCATGTGATAGGAGATTATCCTCTTTGCCATCCATAAGCTGGCTTTGATCCCTCTTATCTCTCTTCCTGAAACGGTGTCCCCATTCCACCGTTCCTCTAGCAACCTGCAGGGCTTCCAAACAAGGCACTATTTTAAGTAGGGACTTATATCTAGCCCTCCCCTCACATATGTGGCTATTTTGAAAGGCTTGAACCTTTGTGGATTTTCTGCAATGAAATGTCTGAATATCAAATTCTTAATGTAAGAGAAGAGAAGAAGGGGAAGTTATGCTACCAGAGCAAGATGTAGTTTTATATTTTAATTTCTTTTTCTCCAATCATAGATTCATTCCTCAAACATGTTGGGTTCAATTTTCCTTCAATAAGCAAGTGTATATTGAGGTTCAGACTGACAAGTCTGAATGCGAGTGTGAGCCAGTTCAGTTTCATTCAATCCAAATGAGCTCTTGCTCCATGCCAGGCACCATGCTAGATAAAGAGGTAAAAAAAAAAAAAAAAAAGACCAAACATAGACTCTGCCCTCATGGGGTTTACAGCCCCTAAGGGGAAAATCAGTATTTAACAAGTAAGTGAATGTGTGATGGGTAATATAAAAGAGGACATGCAGGATATTATGGGTACAAACAACAGGGGGGAAATAGTCTATAGGATCAGGAAATGCTTCCCTGAGGAGGTAATATTTAAGCTGAAACTTGTGAGATAAGTAGAAATTGGCTATGGCCAGACTGAAAATGGTAACTATCACATTGAATTACCCTATCTTCTTTGATTCTGGCATACATGCTAGTATGCACTTATACCAAAGCCCATTGGCTTGCTTATTAAGTAGCTAACAAAAACCTGGATATCAAGAGAATATTATACCTTTAATGAATTATTTCTTGATTTCCTACTATGTGCCAGACTCTGTTCTAGGTCCTAGGAATCTAGTAGCTAATAAGGCAGACATGGTCTTTGTGCTCAAGGAGCTTATATGTAGTGGGAAGAGAAAGACAGAAAATAATAGACAAGAAAATATCAGGTATTGGTAAGTATTGAAAATGAAATATGGTGAGATTAAAGAGACTGGGGATTCTTTTGATTAGATAGTAGGTGGGTGACATTGAAGCTGAGATATGAATTAAAAGAATAGACAATCAGGTGAGGGTTGGGGTTGGAACATCCCAGGATAAAATAACAGCAAGGATAAAAGATCTAAGGTTGGGAAAACTTGGCAAGCTAGAGGGACACATAGGCCACCATGGCCGGAGTATAGTCGGCAAGGGGTGAGCGTGCTTTGAGATGAGGTAGACGGGTCAGTTCATGTGAACTTAGGGAAAGATTTTGGATTTTACTGTAGGTGTGAAGGGAATTCTTTAGAACTTCACTGTCCAGTGTGGTAGCCACTAGGAACATGTGCCTACAGAGCACTTAAAATGTGGCTAATCCAAGTTGAGATGTACTGAGGATAAAATACACTCAGGACTTCTAAGACATAGTATGAGAATAGAATATAAAATAGCTCATTAATAATTTTATATGTACTACATGTTGAAATGATCATATTTAGGATTTGGAGTTAAAAAATAAAGGTTTAAAATTAATTTCGCCTGTCTCAGCTTACTTTTGAAAAATGTGGTTGCTAAGACAAGATCATTCAAATTTACATCCATGGCTTGCATTTGTGGCTCACATTATGTTTCTTTTGGACAATACTGCCTAAGAAAGTTTCAAGCAAAAGAGTGACACGGTATTATTTCTAGTTTTTTGAAGATTACTATGGCTGTTGAATGGAGAAAGGGTTGGAAGAAGGCAACACTGGGAGCAGGGGGATTAATTAAGTTATTCCTGTAGTAGTTAGAAAAAGATAACCATGGCCTGGACTAGGGTGATAACCTTGCCACAGTATAATTTATGACATTTTTGGTAGGTAGAGTTTATTTCTTATAGTTTGGATGTAAAAGGATGAGCAAAAGAAGAAAAGGATTCCAAAAACTGAAGCATTGGGGTTTTTAGCTTGAGCAGTTGGGTATATGGGTGAGATGAAAAAGACAGAGGGGGTGAGAGTTTCTGGTTGGGGGTAGAAAGCAAGATCTCTGTTTTTGAGATACTTACTAGCTATCTAAGTTGATGTGTTAAAGAGGCAATGAAACATAAGACTCTAAATTATGGGGAGAGGTCAGAGGTAGAGATATAAATTTAGAATTCATAAGCATGTAGATGTAAGTACCATCTGTGGGAATAGATGGCATCACCTGGTGATAGTCTATAGAGAAAAAAACGGGGTCAAGGACAGAGTCCTGGGGCATGACATCATAAAGTGGTTAAGTAAAAAAGGAAAATCCAGCAAAGGAGATAGAGAAAAGAGCATCTGGTGAGTTAGAATAAAACACGTAGTATTAACACAAAAGACAAGTGTGGAAAGTGTTGCTAGAAGAAGGAAGTGGTCAACTGTGTCAAATGCTGTTGATAAATCAAGTAAGGCGCAGACAGAGAAGTGATTATTGTATCTGGTAACAGAGGTCATCGATGACTCTGACTAAAGCAGCTTTTGTGAAGAGGTGATGGTAGAATCTCCATTGGAGTGGGTTGAGGGGAGAATGTGGGTGAGGAAGTGGAGACAGTGAAAATAATAACTCAAGATTTGCTCTAAGGGGGAGCAGTGAAATGAGGAAGTAGCGGAATAAGAATGTGGTAATTAGGGAAAATTTTCTTGTGTTTATTTTTTATTTTCTTTTTGATATAATTTTATTTATTTTGTTGAGAATACACAAAGCAAAATGTACACCAATTCAACAGTTTCTACACGTACAATTCAGTGACATTGATTACATTCTTCAAGTGGCCCAACCATTCTCATCCTTCTTTTCTGAGTTGTTCCTCCCCTGTCAACATAAACTCACTGCCCCCTAAGGTTCCTATCTAATCTTTCAAGCTGCTGTTATCAATTTGATTCCTTATAGATAGTTCTTAAAAGAGCATAATGCTCAAGGCAGATATTCTTTATTAGTTAAGCTACACTATTGTTCAATTTTAGGAAGACTTCAGGAGATTTTTTGGGTTTAATGTTTAAAGATTATCTCCGGGCGATAGTTACAGGGGTACATCCAGCCCTCTTGGCTCCAGAAAGTCTAGAGTCCATGAGAATTTGAAATTATATTCTGTATTTCCCCCCATTCTGTCAGGATTCTTCTATGGAATTTTTGATCAAAATGTTCAGTAATGGTTGCCAGGTACCATCTAGTTCTTCTGGTCTCATGGCAAAGGAGGCAGTTGTTCATGGAGGCAATTAGCCACACATTCTATATCCTCCTCCTATTCCTGATTCTCCTTCCTCTGTTGTTCTGGGCAAATGGAGACCAGTTGTTGCGCCTTTGATGGCCACTTGCAAGCTTTTAAGAACCCATGAACTACGCAATGAACTAGGAGATAGAACAGAAGCACTAAACACATTGTTAGGCCAATTAGCTGGGATGACCCATGAAACCATGACCCTAAAACTCCAAACCGAGGAAGTAAATCCCGTGAGGTTTTTGGTTGAACAGAAGCAGCCTCAGCAGCTAGGAGATACTCAAGTATTTCAAATCCTCACAGGAATAATCCCATAAGGAGGGAAGGATTGATAACCCAGGAGAGAAAACGGACAATTACAGGAGTGAAACCTCGAGAAATCTAGATGGACTCCTCTTCTAGGAGACACATCATCCATTGTAGCAGGAGAAGCAGAGAGTGTTGCAAGGTCATCAGCTGAGATGATGGGTACGTGGGACAGTGTGGTAGAGAGGTAGGGGAGGGAGCTGTTCTAGCCGATTTAAGGAGAGTGGAGAAGATGTGAAGTATTTCTTCAAAGTACAAAAGTAAATACACCAGTGAAGTGTAGGACTGTTAGAGATATTTGCCCTCTGCTAAGATGATATGAGCGCTCCTTGGAAACTCTATGGGGCAGTTCTACTCTGTCCTGTGGGGTCGCTATGAGTTGGAATCGACTCGACGGCAGTGGGTTTGGTTTGGTATTTTTGGAAGATGATATGAAGGGCCTCTGGTGGTGTAATGGTTAAGTGCTTGGCTGCTAACTGAAAGGTTGGCGATTTGAACCCATCCAGTGGCTCCGAGGGAGATAAGACCTGGTGATCTGCTCCCATAAAGATTACAGCCTAGGAAACCCTATGGGGTGGTTCTACTCTGTCCTATGTGGTCAGTATGAGTTTGACTCTACTTGTCATTACACAACAACAACAAGATGACATAGAGCTTAATTGTCAGGGACCTTGCCTGAGACTGTTCTGGAAGTCAAAAAAAAAAAAAGCTCTGGCCATACTGTCATCAGTCTCTAACCTCACTGTTGGTATAAATTTTGTTATTTTATTAATGTTCAAAATGGTATGATGATTCCGTTGTTAACCCTCGTACTTTTCTAAAGAAACATTCTCGCCTAATCAATAACTGCATCTGTTGAAGTACGAATAAAATTAAAAATTAAGAAAGCTTTTTAAATGCTTTTCAAGAAGGTCTAATCTCTTGTATTTTTAAACACTCTAAATATTAAAGGTTACATTAAAATGTTGCCTGTTGCTGACAACAATTACAACAGTCCCAGTGTGCTGTACAAGTTCAAAGAACCACAGGTTGGTTATAACTGAATTATAGTTATTAACCACGAGAATCTGTCAATATTGAATTCCAGCTATAATGTCAAACCTGGTTCACTGCCTCCTGCCTTCAGCCCCATTACTGGGGCATTTTAAGCCCCAGCATTGTTCCAGCACCTAATGCTCAATCGGAACCCTAAATAGAGGAAATATAAAGACCCATAGGAGCCTTAGCCCAGCAACAAGTCAACCTTCTTCTACTCTGTCTCCTGCCTTCAGCCCCATTGCTGGGACATTTTAACCCCCAGCATTGTTCCAGCACCTAATGTTCAGTCTGAACCCTAAACATAGGCAGTGTAAAGACCCATTGGAGCCTTAGCCCAGCAACAAGTCAGCCTTCTTCTACTCTGCTTCCTGTAACCTGGTTGTTTCTTGTTCCTTGTGATCAAATCCCTGCCTAGCACCCAAGTTTAAGTAACTGGGTTCCCATATTTTATCTCCCACACCCACCACTTGCTCTCCTTATTTTGTACCTTACCTGCTCTGTTACTGCCAACTAGCCAGTTGCTGTCAGATTTCCCTAACAATTGCCTCTGTCCTACATATTGAGACATTCTATGTTATCTAACATCGGGCCTTTTTGATGTCAACTGCCCATCTGATTGGACTTCCTAATATTTCCTTCTGCTGTGATCTGCATGCACAGAGCACCTGTCCTATTTAGTTGAGTGTATCTAGTCTCCAGGATTGTGGACATTCCTTGTCTAGTTGACTCACACAGGTAGACATTCTCTTTAAGCTATTTGCTGTAGTAACACAATGTAATCATTTGCAAGGGAACCCAGTTCTTTCACTTCACTCACCTAACAACAACAACAACAACAACAACAACAAAACTGATCAAGATGAGAAAGCTGGCCTTCAGGAGGCCCAACATGTTTCATCACTAAGGTATGACTGTCTTCTATTTGAAGTTTTCTAGACAAAGCATTCTAACTAGGAGGGAGAAGATGAAGCTTAGTTAAAGCCCCAAATACACACAAGAACAGTTAAATAATTTGCTTCCAAAGAGGGAAAAATAAAACAAAGGCATTTTAGGAGTGTTGGTCCTTAGTAGAATGAACTTCATAGGGAAATTGGGCATCTTTTAGAGTGAAATTTGAAGACTGTAGTTCTAAGCGTGGGATTTTAGTAGACAGTACGCCAAGCGAAGTGGGAAGGACATGGTAAAGGGCTTTCGTATTACACAGTAGGTAAACTCAGGAGAGAGTGAGCAGAAGCAATTCATAGGCTCAGGTTTGCATATCAAAAGAATGAAAGATGATGGGAAAAGTGGGGGTACTCCTGAAGTGAACAGAAATCAGAATCTAGTTAGGTTGGTAATTGGGACAAAAGTAAAAGCAAAGGGGGTAAAAATAAAAGTGATGAGTTTCTGCAGAACAAATTTGGGATGATTGCAGCAAGAGCTGTGTGAAATTGAATGAGTGCAAGCAGAAAATGGCACAGAATAGAAATGCAAAGCGTTAAAGGTCCTTCAATATGGTCCTAAGGGTTCTGCCTGTCATCCACCAATAAAAATAATGGGAGCTAAAAAGGCCTCCTGTGTCTGAACTGCTATATGCAAAAAGCATGACGGGACAAAAGGCGGTCTATTCAAGGAATAAAACACCAGGTTTACAGGGAGACAGGAAAATATCACAGTAGAAGTTTGAGTGTAAAATAAAGATAAGTCTGACAAAGGAGGAGAATGAAAGGAAGAGCGAACATATATAAGATGCCTCGAAATCCCATCCGTTTCATAATTGTGGTTTTTTGAATGATAGGCAGGCACGAACTCCACCTAAATAGCACCTTTTGTGATCTGGAAGTTGTACCTTATGTATTTTGAAATTTCTCCTTGATTTGGGGAATAAAGTCCTGGGATCTTTTGGAAAGCCACAAGGAGCTAAATGTTTTAAAAAAATGTAAAATATGGTCCATGAACTCTCTGGGGAAAAAAAAATCTAAAGTTTATTTTTGTAATCGTAGCATTTGTATTGTTTACATATTAAAAAAAAAAAAAAAAACTCATTGCTATTGAGTCAATTCCCACTTATAGCGACCCTATCGGACAGAGTAGAGCTGCTCCATGGGGTTTCCAAGAAGTGCCTGGTGGATTTGAACTGCCAACCTGTTGACTAGCAGCTGTAGCTCTTAACTACTACGCCACCAGGGTTTCCTTCATTACATGTAACACTTTATAGAATGAAGAGTGTAAGTAGCTACTACCCTAATGCCTGCAACACACCCATACACACCAAAGTCATTATGTATTAATACTATAGGAAAAGGACAATTCTTTTGAAAGGACTCCATGAGTTAAGGCCTTCTAAAACAAGCTATTCTTAATGAGGAAGAATGGGTTAAAGAAAAATCCTCCATGATGTTATTTGTAAAAATACAACTTGTAGTGTTGTAACAGACTCACAATTTTAGATGATCTAGTTCAGTAAACTGGGTTTTTTAGTTCAGTAAGTATCATCGAAATATTATGTCACTCATAATGTTTTATTGAGGTTATTTTTGAGAAATCTAAGGCTTTGCATATCCCCAGAGTGCCTGAAATTAGTAATGAGTTGACTGTTTAAGACAACAGTATTGCTCTGGATGGGAGGATGTTATCCGTGGGATTTCCAAATGTTCTTTTTTTTTTTTTTTCCTTACTGTGGTGGTATGTATGTATGATAGACCTTCTTTTACATCAGTGTTGAGTAGGAAAATTCCCCAGGACATGCTTAAATTATATTACTGCCCCTTAAGTCTCTCTCAAATACATAATGCACAGCTGTTTTTAAATCACCACTCAGTATGTTACTTGATTTTTATTACTCTGCATTACTGTATCTAATGAAAGTGAGAACTGATACAGCCTCTAAAATCAATGAGCCATCAAAGAGTTGACAGTAATTTTGATAGAAGTTTGGAGCCCTAAATGACCACCCAAAACATAGATCCTGAATTTCATCGTTGCTCCGGATGCTGCTTCAGCTATCCCATGTTAAGGATCCTTCATTTATAGTTTTGGTTTCACAGGTGAACATAGCAAAATCGTCACTTTTAGCGCTTAGCAATTTTTTCGTAACCTATTTAGGTTATCCCTCCACCACCCTCCGACACAGATTTAAATAAAGATAATTGCTTTTTATCCTCTATGTATCTTTCCATAATTTTTCTTCCCCATATTTCAACTTTCCTCAGCAGTATTTTATAACCATTATCAGTATGTAACTGGGTCACTTGGTAAGAGTGGTAGAAGGAGCCACTCTTGTTCATTACATCTTCCGTATGTGCTTCTGTGATTCTCTGCTTTAGTCACCTGTTTATCCACCCTTGTCACTCAGATTTCTCTTTGTGTCTCTGTCACCTCCATTCCCATCCCTCCATCTCCACATACTCACATCCATACTGGAAGAGGTCATTCCTCCTCTCTTCCATGATGAGAAATAATAATTGTTATTAAAATAACCAAAAAAACCAAACCCACTGCCGTCGAGTTGATTCCGACTCATAGCGACCCTATATAGCTAAAGTCTTAGTACTTACCATGTGCCAGGCAATGTCCTAAGAGCTTTATAGATATTAATTTCTTCTAATCCTCATTAGAACCCTATGAGATAGGTACTGTTATTATCATAATTATTAACAGATGAGGAAATTGAGGCACAGATACCCAGAACCGAGTGCCATGAGGCACAGATAGACTATATAAATTCTTTAAGTTTGCACAGAAAGTAAACGGCAAAGACAGGATTCAGATTCCTGATGGTCTGGCTTCAGAGGCCAGTTAAAGTGAGAAAGTTAAGGTAAGAAAACCTACGATGTTGAGCTGTCTCTAAGATTCACTACACAGAGCGCTAGAGTTTTTTCTAATTTTATTTCAGACTTTTCAGAATGCTGTACAAACTGAAGGTAACAAAATGGGAAACACCAGACATCTCACTCCTGAGATTCCCTTTTCCAGGGCTTGAAGAATTGTTAGACAGGAGAGACTTTCTGAGTTCCAGATCATCTAATGACCACTAGAAAAGGCTGTCCATCCACTATTTGCAGTTGGTACCTTGATATCCTGTTTTCAATACACACATCTCTCTTGATGAGGCAGTTTTCCTGCTCCATGTCATTAGATACGGAGAGCAACTTGGATTTCAAATGATGGCTGGCCAAGATAAGCAGCAGGAAGAATGGGTAAAAATAGAGTAAAGCACTTAGATAGAGAGAGGCTGAAGTTGGCAACTGCATCTTGAAGTCATAATAAAAGAGGCTGCTGTCACAAAAAGGGAAAACATTTTTTTCTTATTTTTTCCCATTATTGGAGGTAGACTTTTTTCTTTTTTTAGCTTCCAATGTTGAGTCCTTACAATGTATGGGAAACATGCAGCTAGTGAAATGAGAAGAGGTTGAATTTGTGATAAAGATTGGTGTCGCGCTCTCAGAGCCCAACAATATAATTTGATTTTTATTAGAATCCTACTTGTCTTTAGCATTGAAAATTATGCTAAGGATGAAAATTTTGAGGAGCATGTACTTTTCAAGGTTCAGAAATGTAATTTGATTTTCATCAAATTGTGCTCATATGTAATGTTAAAAATTCATTGAAGGATGAAAGTGTTGAGGAGACCCTGAATCCTATCCCACCCCCATGCTGATTAAGGATCTTGTGGTACCTTGAGAAGGAGTTCTCCTGGTACAGTGGTTAAGTCCTAGGCTGCTAATGTAAAGGTCAGTGGTTCAAACCCACCTGCCGCTCCTCAGGAGAATGATGTGGCAGTCTGCTTCAGTAAAGATTTACAGCCAGTTCTACCCTGTACTTTAGGATTGCTATGAGTCAGAATCGACTCAACAGCAGTTGGTTTGCTTTTTTGGGTTTTGGTACCTCGAGACTCAGAGTATGACTACTATTCGTCTTAAAATGGTGTTCACCATACCCCTCTTTTACGTCTTGTAAGGTTTCATCCGTAGTATGTGAGATGATATTATCTAAATTCAATTTACACATTTGATTCAAGGTTAAAATGTCCTCACCCCTCAATGAGGGGGAGGAGGAAAACTGCTTTGTTAAATGTTAATAGAAAAATTTCACCTGTGAAATAGCTTCAAACTGTGAAATTAAATCCCCCATGTATGTTCTGTGTTTACTCCCTCAGCCTTCCTTCCCCTACCCCAAACTGCTCTCTCTTTGGACTCTTCCAAGAAAATATTTAAATACTATGTTGCACAGAGGATGCATAAAGAGATCTAAGCATGAAGGATCATTTCTGTGAGCTTAGGGAAAACTACTCACTCTAAGTATTGCTTCTCCAACTAGACTGTAAACATAATAAAGAGGGAGACATAAATCGTACTTTGACGTAGCCTCACATAGGGTAGATGTTTGTTGTAGTTGTTCGTTCAGTCGAGTAGATTTTAAGGACTCATGGCGACCGCATGTGTGCAGAGTAATACTGCTCCATAGGATTTTCAAGACTGTGACCTTTCGGAAGCAGATCACCAGGCCTGCCTTCCGAGACACCTCTGGGTGGGTTTGAATAGCCAACCATTCAGCTAGTAGCCAAACACTTAACCATTTGTGCCACCCAGGGACTCCTCCGGTAGATGCTTTAAAAAGTTTAATGATGTTGACCTGAATAGCCAGTGTACTTTATCAGCAACACCCCAGATCACTCAACAACTTGGTTGTCGACGGACATCTCTACATCTGTGATTCATGGACCAACAGCATGGGCATCCCCTGGGAACTCATAAGAAATGCAGAATCTCAGGCCTGACTCCAGACTTAATCAGAGCGTGCAGTTTAACAAGATCCCCGTGTGATTTGTATGCACATGACTGTCTGAGATGCATTGCTCTATTGCATTCAGGGTTGCATTTTACTAATCATTCCTTAAACATTTCTCTCTTATTTCTTCCTGTGTGTCCAAGCCATTTTCTCTCTTCCTCCTCTTACATTATAGGCCTAGTAATTCTACCTTTCTAGTTTGCCATATACCTCCAAATTTTGTGAGGGTTAGTTCTCAGCAAAATGCTTTGAACTCCTCATAATAAATAATCAACATCTAATAATCCTTGCTTCCACAACTAGCTCTGTTAAAATTACATGAACTTAGATAACAGAGGGGAGAATTTTCAGCCTTCTCAGGCTTATGTCCCCTAGGCCAAAGTCACCTGTTATTTCTCTGAAAAATCAAGGATTACAATATTATTCTCTTTAAGTAATGAGCAGGGTTTGGGTAGGGAGATAGTTTCCCCAAAGGGAATAATTTCTGATTCTCATAGCTGTGGAATCTCACTTACGTTTGTATAGATAAGGGGCAAGGCAACTAAAAGAAATTCATTCTGAGATTTCAGACATATAAGGGATTTTTTATCTTTACCTAATGTGGGTTTTTGCTGTGTTTTGTCTGTCTCAAAGCCATAGTGCTTCAAAATTTAACAAAATTATATGCTATATTATAATCATTTGCAAAATGCAATTATCAGTTGTGATTAATCTCGCTCATTCCGAGAAGCAGTATTGGGCATTATTTTTCCCCTCCTCGAGGGTATTTGTGTCACTCTTACTTTATGGACTTTGACCAGAACTACTGCAGAAAGGAGGGGACAGCAAATGGGGCCTTTGGAATAAGACTTTTTATGATGGACTTTATGGGAGCCTTTATGAATACCTGGGAGGAAACATCTCTCAGGAGTTCAGATCAGCTGAAGGGAAAATAATTTAAATCTTCATATACAGATATAGTATATATTATTAACTTGTAGGAAAAAAATAATAATAATGGGTATTTCCTGCTGAATTAAAACATACAGTAAATTAAATTAAAGCAACATCAGCTTCTTGTATATGACTTTCTCAGGATACTATAGGCCTCAGATTTCAAGAAATACATAGATGATTATTAGCCCTGAAGTTCCCAGCCCTGTTGAAGAATGTAAATGGTAAGTCTCAGGTGATTCCTTATGCAATAAGTGGTAAATTTTTAGACCCACAAGATAGGAACCAATTATTGAGTATTGAGCAGTTAAGCGCACTTGGGATCCTGAAGAGCTACTATCTCCAGGAATGAACCAAGAACACGTTTTGAGATTGTGTCACTGTTGGGTCCCAGATGTGTTACATTACTTTCACCATTATCTCTACCACCAACCTGGAAGGATAACTGAGGTCCTTGTTAGTTCCTTTCTCAGAGGAAAAGGGTGGATTTGTGAGGCTTGGAGTGAATAGATTAGAACCAAGATCCGTAGTTGTTAAATTTCAATCTACAAGTGGATCTGAAAGCCTTACCTGGTCAATCTCAATAATAGGTATTATCATTACAACCCCCTCCCACAGGAGCTGTCCGCCAAGAAAAAACATAATTAGAAGCTACCTTTCTAGCTCCCCATCTGTGATTCATTCTCATCACCCCCTCCCACTCCTGCTAGAGACTTGTATCTCCAACTCTCTTATCAGTGAAAGACTTCACTAAATGTTGAAGCCTGTACAAAGATGAATGAGGGGAATACTGAAACTGAAAGAAGTGAAGTGACTTGCCTTCAATTGCAAAAACAAGAGTGGAATGGTGACTAATGAGAAACACACAGTTATTTGTTGAATTGAACAGTTCTTGAGACTTCAGAGGGAAATTAAAAAGAACAGCCCCTCATCAGGAACAGCTTTGGAATGCTGATAAAAAAAAAAAACCTAAAACCTCATTTTCTGTACGTGGAACCTGTAGTCCAGATCATAGTGGTTAAGAGCTACAGCTGCTAACCAAAAGGTCAGCAGTTTGAATCCACCAGGCGCTCCTTAGAAACCCTCTGAGGCAGTTCGACTCTGTCCTGTAGGGTCGCTATGAGTCAGAATCAACTCGACGGCTACAGGTTTGGTGGTCTTGGTAGTCCAGATAGCTTGATTTGCCTAGAACTAAACTAAACCTAGGTCATCTGACACAGTGGCCAGGGCTGTTTTATCCAGTATGATGTCTTATTAGTATTCCCTGTACCATCTATATCTACCACTATTTAGGTCAGTAGAGTATACCGGAAACGCTGGTGGCGTAGTGGTTAAGTGCTACGGCTCCTAACCAAAGGTTCGGCAGTTCAAATCCACCAGGCACTCCTTGGAAACTCTATGGGGCAGTTCTACTCTGTCCTATAGGGTCGCTATGAGTCAGAATTGACTTGACGGCACTGGATTTGGTTTGGTTTAGGAGTATACCACCTCTGTTTGTGCTGAGGAAGGAAATTCTATCCTAATTTAAATCCTAGTGACATGAAATAGGTTTTAGGATTTAAATTGGGAGGCAGTAAAGAAGATGGAACATTCAATTAACACATAATCATGTTTTCCTTGAAATGTACTTTTTAATAAGGGTAATTACGTGAGAGTCACAGTGGGAATGTGAGATGATAATGTTGATAGGCTACTGAGATCTAGAGGTGAGGTCAGAAATGATCTAGACACTTGAAACAAGTGAGAAGAGAAAAGTCAGGAAAAGTCTATGGAAAGAAACTACAAAGGCAAAGTAGAAAAAGTCAGACGCTTTCCAGTATGATAACCACTATGCCTTGAACTGGATTTGGTAACTCCCTAATAACAAGCCAAGTAGTAAATGCAATACTAACTACTCTTTCTAATATACATGCCAATTTTAGGCTATTGTTTTTCAACGGATACAAGTTATAGTGTGATTCTTCATATACTGAACCACCATGCTTTCTGAGATCGATTTTTCTACCTCTGGAGAGCTAGCCATATTTTCTGCTCTAGATCTCCCCGCCCCCACATGTAGTATGCATTTGTGAAATGATTGTGAATAGGGGTATGCAGACTATGGTCATTGAATAAAGAAATATTAAGTGGACTAAATAGAGCTGAGAAGTTTGGTCTTGGCTTAGTGAGCACCATCCTCACCCACTAAGATTACAAGAGAGTGGCAGAGCTCTAAGAGGCATTCAGTATTGTTCAGCTTGAACACATTTTGAATTAGAGAAGTAATGTGATGAAAATGGTGTTTTTACCTCTTTGTAATACTATTTTGCTATGTGTAGCTTTTCAACACAGTACTTTTAATGGAGTGTTTCCCTCTGAGTATATGTGGCTTAACATCGTCTTGCGGAAACCTCTACCTGCTACTTTAAATAAGCTTAGCCTTGAGATCCACACACTCTTTATGAATAACCTGTGCATGTTGTTTTTTTAATTAATTTGTTTTTAATTTTTAAAATTAACTGTGCATAACATTTTAACCATTCATCTTGTATCTGCAAGGCCTTTGTATTATCTTGCAAAATGATTTTTTTTGTTATCTTTTCTGTAGAATTTTGTTTTTTGTTTTTTAAGCAACCTGTTATAAAAGCAGGTGAGTCTCAAGAATAAATAATAAATTGCATCTTTGAATGGCTTCTTCAAAAGTTAGGGTACTTTCTGTTAACCCAGAAATGCCAGTATGATATAGTGCAAATAGAGGTTTTTCTCAAAATAGCACTTGGCACCTTGGCAGTGTGTGTGTTTCCGCCTGTTTTATTACCTACTTTGGTATAAGAGTTTTACTCTCATTCTGGAATGGATTCAGAGTGTTTTCATTTGCATGCCTGTTATAGTGGTAGCAGAGTATAATTTTTTTTTTTAAGATACAGTTTTACTTTTTATCATCATTTGTTTCTCTTTTACCCAACTTTTAAGTTTGCTAGTAAGAGCCACAAGGGAACTATCCGCTCGTCTTTTAATGTTTGTATTAGAAGGTTTAATGAAAGAGAGAGAATGTCACTGTGGTAATTGGCCATTTCCCACTCCTTAATAGCTCCCAGAGCAAAGTTTCTTTAGAAAGCAACGCTCAGCAAAAGGCATTTGCACCACTTCATCTTAGATTCATCTATCCTTCTTCATGAGTGTTTTGAGGGCCTTTGCCAGATGGGCTTACCAAAGAACCTTGGCCTGCTGTTAGGCATTTGCTACATCACCTGGGCCAGATGAAGGGTGAGCTACAAATAAAGGAGCAAAAACAATTAGAGAATTTCAGAACATTGGAGAATTCAGAATTAACAAAGGTGTATAGATTTGGGTAAGTCCCAGCTCCAAAGCAATTTTTGAACATAGCGCTTAAAGTATTTTTTTTTAATTTAATCTCTCAAATTATTTACAGCTACATAGTAGAGAGTGTAGCAAGTATGGAGACTCTGAGGATAAGATGCTTTCCCGGTGGGATGGCACATTGGCAGAGGATGGAAGTAGAGAAGTGGCAATCTAGGGAACCTGAGAGGAGGGTCTTAGTCGCGAATTAGGAATAAGAAATCTACCTGAAGCTTATAGCATATGGTTAAAGACTTGGACTTTGGCTCCAAATCCTGGCTCTGACTTTGGATAATTTACTTAACCTCAATGAGCCTGTCCTCTCATTTGTGCAGGTGATATAATAGTTGTCTGCTTCATAATGTTGCTGTGAGGCTCAAAGGAAATGATATATGTAAAGCTGTAAAACTATATGGTATGTAGTAAGTGCTCAATAAATGGAAAGTGATATTAATACATATATTTTTAATTCTCAATTTTATTATGCACCACCAGTCTTCTCTCTTCATTAAAGTATCTATGAAAATGCAGTTTCAACTTTTCCCTTTGCTTTTTTTAAATTGCTTTCTTTAAAAAACAACTTCGTTTGAGGGGTAACATATACCATAAAAATCACCTATTTAAAAAAAATTTTTTTAAGCATGCGATTAAGTGATTTTTAATAAATTTACCAAGTTTTGCAACCATCACCATAATCTAGCTTAGAACATTTTCATCACAGCCAGCCTCTGGTAACCGCTAATCTACTTTCTATCTTTATGGATTTTCCTTTCCTGGCCATTTCATGTAAGTGGAATCATACAATGTATGGTCTTTTGTGACTGGCTTCTTTTACTCAGCATAAAGTTTTCAAGGTTTATTCATGTTGTAGCATGTATCAGAACTTCATGCCTTTTTACGGCTGGAGAATATTCTAGCGTATGGTTGTACCACGCTTTATTCGTTCACTCACCAGTTGATGGACATGTGGGTTGTTTCCACTTTTTAGCTATTGTGAATAACGGTACTATGAACACTTGTATGCAAGTCTGTGTATATACATATGTTTTCTTATCTCTTTGTGTCTTAGTTATCTGGTGCTGCTAGAAATACCACAAGTAGATGGCTTTAATAAAGAGAAATTTATCCTCCCACAGCCTAGGAGGCTAGAAGTTCAAATTCAGGGTGCCAGCTCCAGGGGAAGGTTTTCTCCCTCTGTTGGCTCTGGGGAAATGTCTTTGTCTAGGAGCTTTTCAGTGCAAGGACCCCAGGTCCAAAGAACACGTGCTCCTGGTTCTTCTTGCTTGGTGATAACGAGGTCCCCATGTCTTTCTGCTGGCTTCTCTCTTTTATATCTCAAAAGAGATTGTCATGAATTGAATTGTGTCCCCCAGAAATTTGTATCAACTTGGTTACGCTATGATTCCCAGTATTGTGTGATTGTCCTCCATTTTGTGATTATAATTTTGTGTTAGAGAAAATTAGGGTGGGATTGTAACACCCTTACCCAGGTCACATCCCTGATCCAATGTAAAGGAAGTTTCCCTGGGGTGTAGCCTGCACCACCTTTTATTTCTCAAGAGATAAAAAGGAAAGGGAAGCGAGCAGAGAGGGGGGACCTCTTACCACCGAGAAAGCAGTGCTGAGAGCAGAGCACGTCCTTTGGACCAGGGGTCCCTGCATGGAGAAGCTCCTAGTCCAGGGGAAGATTGATGAGAAGGCCTACAGAGGGAGAAAGCCTTTCCCTGGAGCTGATGCCCTGAATTTGAACTTCTAGCCTGCTTTACCGTGAAGAAATAATTTTCTCTTTGTTAAAGCCATCCACTTGTGTGGTATTTCTGTTATAGCGGCACTAGATGACTAAAACAGAGATTGACTTCAAACACAACCTAATCTTGTAGATTGAATCCTGCCTCATTAACGTAACTGCCACTAATCCCACCTCATTAACATCATAGCGGTAGGATTTACAGGACATAAGAAAATCACATCTGTTGACAAAATAGTGGACAGTCACACAAGGCTGAGAATCACAGATTCGTCAAGTTGACACACATTTTGGAGGGACACAATTCAATCCATAACACTTGGGTAGATACATAGGAGTAAAGTTGTTGTGGTATTATTAATAGTAGTAGTGGTATTTGCTGCTCCTACTATTTCAAAATACCCCGGACTGCCAGAAGAACAAATAAATCTGTCTTGAAAGAAGTACAGCCAGAATGCTCCTTAGAAGCAAGGATGGTGAGACTTCATCTCACTTACTTTGGACACGTTACCAGGAGGGACCAGTCCCTGGGGAAGGACATCATGCTTGGTAAAGTGGAGGTCAGCAAAAAATAGGAAGACCCTCAACAAGATGGATTGACACTGTAGCTGCAACAATGGGCTCAAGCACAGCAACGATTGTGAGGATGGCCCAAGACCAGGCAATGTTTCGTTCTGTCATGCATAGGGTTGCTATCAGCCGGAACTGACTCGACGGCACCTAACAACAACAACGCTACTATTTCATAACTCACCTGACAATTAGTCAAGTGTACTGTTTCCTATAGCAAAATAAAGTAACTAACTTCAGATGCCACTTAAAGAAACATCCCTAAAAACAATCAGGAATAGCCTTTAACTAAATAAAAAATTCTAAGATTCCTTCAGAAAACCAAGTTTAATCACAAACATTTGCAGACATTTTATTCACATTACCTTTGGGAAAATTTGAAAGACAATATTTTTGTTTTGTGTTTGTTTTTTAACACCTTAAGTTTTATTGTGTCTGTAGTTTTGTACGATCACCATCTGAATGTCAATAGGACATATGCCTCAAGATGGCAAAGATTTCCCAGTGATTAATACAGGATATAAAGAATGGTGTCTGAATCCGGGTGTCAAAGCAAGGAAGATATATCTTGTGACATCTCTACCTTATTTCCTGGGATGCACAAATCAGTCTTTAACAGAAGGGGGAGAGAAGAGGGCTGCTTTCACACCAGTCAATGAAATACATGAAATACAATTCTGTGGCAAGGAAGGCTACATGGTTGTTTGTCCACAATACAGGCATTAGGGCCTTCTAAGTTCCCTGCCAAGGGACCATATTCAGGCGTCCCTCACTTAAAGCAATAGTGAGTTTCTGAAAAAGTAATCAATGTACATATTGTGGGCATATTATTGATATGTATTTCAGTACGAACTGTGTTCCCGGCTTATAGAACTCATCATCTAGGTAGGGAGGCAAGGTGACACACACGCACACATACGCACACACATACACGCACACACATCAAAAGAGAGTGATAAAATACAACATTATTCAATTCCAATTTATATTGTGCCATAGGATTTCAACAAAAGGTAATGTAGGTTGGAGTAGTCAGGTTAAATAGTCAATCATAATCAGATTTTTACATTTTCCTTCATTGTAGCTTGTCTGATTTCTAGCCCTTTCCCTACCCACATATTTTATAAGAAGTGACTTGTTCTTTTAACTCTGGTAGTAAAACTCACTGAAAAATATGTATAAAAAGGATACAGTCAGTTTAGATAACAGTGTAGAGTAGTGTTTCTTAAAGTGTGGCCAGGGAACTTTCTTCATCCAAATAACCTAAGGCACGTGCTAATAATGCATGGAAGTGGGGCCCTGAAATATCCATTTTTAACGAGCTCTCCAGGCAATCGAGGCATACTGGTTTGAGAACACTGGTCTTGATATTGTTATCTTTGCCTTACCTACATCTGCTACAGAAATATAACTTGAAGGAAATGAATTCAATGGGATATTTAAAGTAAGCCGTAATTGGACAAAGAAAAGAGGATACAGTATAGTTATGTGTGAGAGGTACCATGTCTTTTGTCAGAGTCTCAAACAACTTTATGACCCCAAAGAAGAATAAGGAATACTGTTTTTGAAGACCCGAGAAGGTGATAGATCACTTATTGACTCTGAGTGAGATCTCCAGCTTTAGCCCCATGCCGTTTGTGCTCCTACCTATGCCACCTGAATGGCATCATCAAAGAGTTCCATCCTTACTGTCCTGATGGGAGGGAAAGGTGGTTCTAATATAGCTCTGCAAGCCTTAGAGAAGGCTGTACAGGACCCACACTGAAAGAGGCCTTTGAGAAGTAGAGAGAATCTCTTCCCACAAGTAAGGTCTCCCTATACTTCCTGCCTACCAGAGACAGAGGTGTCATGCCAATTGGATTCAAAAGTGGTAACATCCTAGATTGTAGACTGAGGGAGAGCCTCAGTCTTTGTTTGCTGATATGGGTGAGGAAATGAGAGAGTGGCTTCTGGAGAGTGATAATCTAACTCTCTGCTCTGATGATTCCACTTGTCTTTGAGGAAATTGTCTACTTTTTTAAAATTCATTTATTTCTTTGGAATGCCCACTTTTTTGCTTCTCTGCCTTCCAAAAATCCTCTGTATTATTCAAAGCCTAGCTTAACCCTTATCTCCTCCACAAAATTTTTGTGATGAATTTTATTCCGCGTTGATCTCTTTCTTCTGTATTATCTCTTATAGCATGTAATCATTGTCTCAATAGATATTGCCTTATTCAAAAATTGTTCCATGTCTTTGTTTTAGCTCCTCAATTAGATTATGAGCTACTGGTGACAGGACAGAGCTGCCTTGACTCTTTTGACTCAACAAACTTAGCATGATATGCACTAGATATATAATGGGAATTCAGTTACCTTAACTGAAGGACCTGATATGTTGATCGCTTATAGTTCTATCCTTATAATCGTCTATCTTCCAAGCTAAGCCTCTATTGGGTTTTGTAGAAAGGATGCCTTTGAAGAAATGGGAAGCTCACATCTGAAGGAAGACACTTTTATTA
Source organism: Elephas maximus indicus (assembly GCF_024166365.1). Lineage (NCBI taxonomy): Eukaryota > Metazoa > Chordata > Mammalia > Proboscidea > Elephantidae > Elephas > Elephas maximus. Next base: position 53,102,008 of record NC_064846.1, on the reverse strand, counting down.
GGTGAAAGTAATTTAGTTTGAATAAATTTGAACTGAGAGCTAAAAAAAATGCAAGTAAGTCAGATTTTGTTTATGTGGGGGTGGGTGTGACAATCGCTCAAAACCAAAGAAAAATAATTGAACACTTGGATCACACATTTAAGTTTTCTGAATTATTCTTTTAGAGTGAACAGCTTCTAAAAACATCAAAGACTCTAGCTCTGAACAGCCAAAGGATACAAAGTTTTCAGTGTGTAATTAAAGAATTACTTTAAAAAAAGAGAGTGAGAGAAGAAACTAATGAGGTGGTAGCATAATACAGGGTGGAAAGGAGGTGAGAGCTGAGCATTAGTAAAGTAGAACTGGTTGGGGAGAGGCCAAGAGGGAAGGAATAGAGGAGTGTCTAGCAATGAAAAGAAAAGCATAGATCGAATAGGAAACAGATGAGAGGAAAACAGTTTATGTAGGAAGCTTGGAAGAAAGTAACTAAGAGAGAAAACATGGCTGAAAGCAGAACATTTCATATGTTCTAACAAATAATGGCTACTCAGGACTGCAACTTAGAACTCTAACCCTCATCTGCTCTTAAGTTAAGCTACTGAGTGCAATACAAAGGGGCACCAAAAGAAACCTCTTGGCCAAAAGTAGCTCCTCCACCCACTGTAATGTACCTGAAATTCTCACCATTAAATTCGTTCTTTGACCTAAGGCTTTGCATTTCCAGGAGTCATTCATTTAAATTTACTGGAAGGGTAAAATGCATACAGCTTTGACGTGGCCATTAGTCCTTCAGAAATCTTTTGAATGTCCACATCACCGAAGAGGAACAAGGTACTTTATGATCTGACCTGCCCAGCCTTATCTCTTTCTAATCCCCACTCCATTGCTTATTACACTCCAGCTATAAATGAATACATGTTCTCTGTGCTTCTGTGCCCTTGTATGTGCCCTTCCCTCTGCCAAGAATGCCCTCCTCCTGCCTTTCCGTCAATCTCAGCTCAAAAAGCCTTCCTTGAGTTATCTTCTCCTGTTCTTCCACTACAATTTTGCATACGTCTTATTTTGAGCAATATTGTTGAGGTATTGTAATTTGAGGCTTCAATAACTATGCTTGTCTCTAGATTACAGTTTCTTAAGGCCTGGTTCCATATATCCTAGTAGTACATTGCAGGAGACTAAATAGGTCTTTGGGAAATGCTTGAATGTGCAGAAGACACAAGGTCTACGGAATTCATGTAAAGAAACCATTAAACATTATAAATTGCTTCATATAAAATTCTTTTAGTATTAAAATAACTAGTGCTCCCTTAGGTAAAGTCCAGAAAGCATATCCTATGCATTAAATTCTGATCTATCTATAATAAATTAAGTACAATGAGACATGAAAAAAAAATCAGATTTAGATAACAGTATAAATTACAGTTAAGAGCACGGGCTTTGGAGTCACATAAATCCATGTTCAAGTCCCAGCTCTGCTACTTACTAGCTGGGTGAACTTGGGTGAGTTACTTCACTTCTCTGACCTCCAATATCCTCATCTATAAAGTGAATTAATGTACTATATGCTATATAAGGTTATCGAGAGGATTAGTTGAGACAATATATCCTAAAATTCGACTCGACGGCACACAACAACAACAAAAATATAACCAGGAACTTGAATAACTCCTTTCCCCCTTACCTAACTTTAGTTTTCTTCATAGCATTATTTGCTTATTATCTGTCAACTAGAATGGTAAGGATAACGAAAGTAAGGGCTCTATTGTATCCCCTACTGTATTTTGGGAGAATAGTGTGAGGCACATAGTAAGTATGCAATAAATATTTATTAAATTACTTAATGGCTCTCCAATAGTTCAGAATGTACAGATGGCTTGCTATCACCCCACATCAACCATCTTGGACTACTTTCAGGTCCCTGACCCTACAGGTTTTTTTTATTTTTAATTTTTCCACACTTTGGATTAAGCTGCTGCTTCTGGTTGGAATATCATACCCTCTACCTCAGAACTCATTTGTGTTAAATACTTCAGTTTAGGCATCAGCTCCTTGGAGTGCCTTCCATGACTCATTTCCTCCTCATCTGCTACTATGCCAGCCTGCGTTTATTCCATAATCACACATATCACATGGTAGAGACAGTACTATATTTAAAATTTGGAGCACTGGAGTCAGAGAAACTTGGGTTGGAATCCCTGCTCTGCCATTTCCAGCTGTGTGTCCTTGGATGAGTTACATAACTTCTCTGAGCTTCAGCTTTATCATTTAAAAACCAGGGATGAGGATGATGATAACAATAATAGAAGAAGAATTATTGAGAGATTTAAATGAAATAATTCCTATGAAAGTACTTAGTTTGTTCAGATATTTTAACCCCCAATTTATGGAAAAACACAAACGAAGCAAAATTAGGAGTCAAGAAAACTGAGTGGTATTTTGGGTTCCTGCACTGACTCACTTTTCATTCTGGGCAAGTTACTCAAAGTCCCCCTTTCTCCTATTTCTAACAACCATCATCAAGATATTGGTCTCCTATATTCTTTATGTGACCACCAAGTTTAAACAGATTGAGAAAGATGAAATTGGAGCCTCTTAGAGTGAGATAGTTAAGAAATGCCAGGTGTTGCTGTGGCCTTCTGAGAAATAGCCAACCATCTTAGTCACTATTGATACCGTTTCTTGAGGGCTTACTTATAATGTGCCAGGCCTAAGGCCATGTATTTTATTTATTAAAAAAAAAAAATAGTTCCTTATTTTTAGTCATGTACAAGCCAAGGCTGGTTGGTCACCGGGCAGGCATGCAATGACAGTATTCAAGTATGGAATTGGGTAGCCCGGGAGTATAAGACTCTACAGTAGCATGTTTCACTTTCTTTTAGAATGAAGTTTTGTTTGTTTGTTTGTTTGTTTTTTAGCTCTTTCCCTCCCTTACTGTCCCTCTGGGCATTTTTCCTTTGTTCAAAGCAATATGACGAAAACTGTACCTTCAACCATTGTGCAAAATCCAATGTCACATCTAGAAGCTAGTTCATGGGGAAAGCTATGGAAGTTGAAACACTAGCTCTATAAAAACAGGCGTAAGCTCCTTCTTACTGGAGTGAGGTTATTGCTAAGGTATAATTAGTAGTAGCACATATATTAGCAATTAGTAAGTCAGAGGAATCGAGACATGCACAAAAGACCATCTGTTATGAAATAACCAGCCCTCAAAATCAGTAGGTAATAGATGTCTTCTTAAAACATAATAAATAGTTAAAGAATAACAAAGAAATGTCTTATTGCGTGCTAAAAATACTCTTGGGAATTCCCCCGAAAAGCTACAAAATAATACTAAAACATCTGATTTTTTGAAATTGAGCTAGAAATAAGAACTGCCAACAAATTTTCTCTAACCTTATCCCCATGTTCAGGGACTCCCTCAAAAGTAAGTGTGAACCTTATCTATTAATCGTTAAATACGATGATTTCTAGTTTTGATAAAAACAAACATTTAGAATTTAAAAACCGTCTCATTCATTTATGAAATTCATAAAAAATGAACCTTCCTTTACCTTCCGAATGCAGTGGACCAACATGAGGCTTAAGACACCTTAAAGAGGAAAGGAAAGGGCCCAGATATGGGAGCCAGAGAAACCTGAGTGTTAAAGCTCTGCCTTCACTGCTGTAATGGACTGAATTGTGTCCCCCAAAATATGTGTCAAAATCCTAACCTGTGGATGCGACGCCATTTAGGAACAGGGTTTTCTTTGTTATGTCAATGAGGCCGTATTAGTGTATGGTATGTCTTAAACCTAATCACTTTTGAGATCTAGAAAGGGCAGGATGGGCACAGAGAAGTAAATATGAATGGGAGAACGATAGACACCATGTGGAGATTCCCAAGGAACCTGGAGAAGAACTCTCGAGAAGCTAAGATAAGGATTTCCTCCCAGAGTAGGCACAGAGAGCCTTCCCCTTGAGCCTGCATCCTGAATTCAGGCTTCTAACCTCTAAAACTGTGAGAAAATAAATTTCTCTGTATTAAAGCCACCCACTTGAGGTCTTTCTGTTATAGCAGCCCTAGGAAAACTAAGACAACCACCTACTATGGGGCCCTGGGCAGTTTTTTAACCTCATTATACCTCAGTTTCCTTCTTTATAAAATAGAAATAGTAATAGTTCATAGCTCATAGGATTATTGGAATGTTTAAAGGAAATAATACATTTAGCCCAAATCTGCTGTTGCTGCTGTTGTTTGTGTTGTTATCCCTGTTTCAGACAGAACTCCGAGCTGCAAGAACCAGGATGCTATCCTGAATGACAGTCTGATGTCTTTACCTAATGGAGACAGATTGGTCTAGCCACTACAAAATGAGTATTAATAATAGGACTTAGTGCACAGGGTTATGAGAATGCAAGAGATGATACAGGTAAAACACTTAGCACAGTACCTGGCATGCTGTAAGGACTCAATACATTGTAGCTATTATCGTTATTTAGCACAGAACCTGGCACCAAGGCTCTTAATGGGTATTAGCTCTCATTGTTACTCCTGAAAGTCCCTGTTTACTAAGTAATTATTAGGGGGCAGAAATGCCACCCCCCTACATTGGATGGTTATTGGACTGAGCAGTGACTCAGCAAGGCAGACATAAGAGAGACAAAAGAAATGATACTTCTTGTATAATGTAGATTAGCTATGGGGGAATGAGGACTTTATGCTAAATTAAGGTGAGGAGGCATTCATTTAAAGAAGTTCCATCCCTGCCTTAGCATATCAATTTATTTTCACATCATTTATCATGGCTATTGGAACAGTGTCAGCAGGTTTCTAAGACAAAGCCACGCTGCAAAATAAGTTTATGTCCTGTCTCTCTTCAGTTCTAATCTGATTGCCAGATCTAACTTGAGGAGGTAGCCTTGAATTATTTCCAGATAACTGATGTGAACATTCCAGAAATCTCTTGACGTGTACTCAGGTCAAAGCACTGGTTTGCATTTGATGTCATACAAGGTCAGGGCCTCCAACAAAACTGTCATTTCTATCCTTTAGTGCTTATTCCCTCAGCAGAAGTGCGGATGTTAATAACTCTTAAGTGCTGCTGCTCCAGAGCCTTCCAATGGTCAGTGTCCACCAGCGAAAACCACACTGAGGAAGTACCCTTCACGTTTTTTATCCTCATGAAATCAGATTAAAAGAAGAGTCAAGAACAATACTTGAGAAGGGAGAGAAAGACCATCCTGGATATGATACTGGGAACTTATATACATATGAGTTTATACACATATGGACTGTACCTCAGCATAAAAAAAAATGCATAAAGAAAACAAAAATCCTAACAACTAGACCAATAAGCAATATCATGATAAATGGAGAAAAGATTGAATTGTCAAGGATTTCATTTTACTTGGGCCCATAATCACTGCCCATGGGAGCAGCGGTCCAGAAATCAAACGGTGTGTTGCATTGGGAAAATCTGCTGCCAGAGATCTTTTTGAAGTGTTGAAAAGCAAAGGTATCACTTTTGAGGACTAAGGTGCCATAGTATTTTCAGTTGTCTTACATGCATGCGAAAGCTGGATAATGAATAAGGAAGACTGAAGACTTTGCCACTATATTTTTTAAGTGCCTCTTTTTTTAAAAGGTTCACAGGGACATGTGTTGAGTGACTTACAGATACATCCCCTCCCCCCATCTCAATGAGATGCTTGATAAAGAAACAGAGGAAATTAAAAGTTTAAGTAATATCCTCCTCCCCACTTCAGGTTACTGAGGAGACAAGAAGGGGTATAAAAAGGCACCCTGGCTTTCAGTTCTGTGATTTTCATGAGTATGGACCCCACAGGGAAACCCTGACGGCATAGTGGTTAAGTGCTACGGCTGCTAACCAAAGGGTCGGCAGTTCAAATTCACCAGGCGCTCCTTGGAAACTCCATGGGGCAGTTCTACTCTGTCCTGTAGGGTCTCTATGAGTCAGAATCGACTCGATGCCACTGGGTTTGGTTTTTGGACCCCACAGGTGGGTGTCATACAAGACTTAAACAGGATGTGAGGGACACTGAAAGTTTTCCCCACCAGTCTTCTCAAAGGCAGAAACCCTCCCCTCCATTTCAGTGACTCCTTTGGGACCTCTAGAAGTCTGTATTTGAATTTCAAATCTCTCTCCTGAGGGTTCCTTGGCATGGCAGGGATGCTTCTGTAGGTAAGTGAAGTACTCCCTGTGGACTTCCTGCAGATAGATTGCTATGGTTAAAAAGCAGAGCATATTAAGGCCAATGCCTCTCGGTGTTTCTTGATACCAGCTGTAAGCTGAGGTATATATACATGAAAGTGAAAAGCAGGGCATTAAAAGAGAGGGAAATGGGCAGAGAAAGGAAATACAATGTGAGTGACCTAAGACAAACCTACCCTATAATTTTGTTAGGCTGATGCTCCCTGTGATCATTAAGGTCGTGTGTCAACTTGGCTGGGCCATGATTCTCAGTGGTTTGGCAGTTATGATGTAGTTTGGTAGTCATATAATGATGTAATCACCCCCATGATGAGATCTGATATAATGTGATCCCCTCCATGATGGGATCTGCTACAAATAGCCAATCAGTTGAAAGGGAGTTTCCTTGGGGGTGTGGCCTGCATCCATTAGAGGTGGACTTTCTGGCAAGGCTCTTGGGCTTTTGCTTGCTCTGGATGCCGCAGCTGGCTCCTGTTCACCTGACCTCTGGTTCTTTGGACTTGAGCTAGCAGATTACCTGCCATCTTGCCCACTGATCTTGGGGTTTCTTGGTCTCTGCAGCCTGTGAGCCAAGAGAAGCCTCCAGTCTGACCCATGGACTTGGGGCTTTCTAGCTCCTACAACAGTGTGTGCCATTTCCTTGATATAAATCTCTCTCTATATATATTTACACACTTTATTGGTTTTGCTTCTCTGGAGAACCCAGCCTAAGACACTGCCCAAACTTGCCGCCTTTCTAGAGCTAATCACAATGTAAAAATTGGAGTTTTTGAGTTTTGTGTCTATCTGCTCCACTTGCTCTTCGAAGGTAGGAATCTGGAGTTTTATTTGTTTTGTATCACTTGTGCCTAGGTCTGGCCTGATCCATGACAAATGTTCAGTAAATGTTTGGTGAAAAAACAATGTTCTTTCAGGTGGCTGACACTTTTTTTTTAATAATTTTTATTGTGCTTTAAGTGAAAGTTTACAAATCAAGTCAGTCTCTCACACAAAAACCCATATTCCCCTTGTTACACACTCCCAATTACTCTCCCCCTAATAAGACAGCCCGCTCTCTCCCTCCACTCTCTCTTTTTCTGTCCATTTTGCCAGCTTCTAATCCCCTCTACATTCTCATCTCTCCTCCAGGCAGGAGATGCCAACATAGTCTCAAGTGTCCACCTGATCCAAGAAGCTCACTCCTCACCAGCCTCCCTCTCCAACCCATTGCCCAGCCCAATCCGTGTCTGAAGAGTTGGCTTTGGGAATGGTTCCTGTCCTGGGGCAACAGAAGGTCTGGGGGCCATAACAACCGGGGTCCTTCTAGTCTCAGTCAGACCATTAAGGCTGGTCTTAAGAGAATTTGGGGTCTGCATCCCACTGCTCTCCTGCTCACTCAGGGGTTCTCTGTTGTGTTCCCTGTCAGGGCAGTCATTGGTTGTAGCTGGGCATCATCTAGTTCTGGTCTCAGGCTGTTGTAGTCTCTGGTTCATGTGGCCCTTTCTGTCTCTTGGGCTCGTAATTACCTTGTGTCCTTGGTGTTCTTCATTCTCCTTTGCTCCAGGTGGGTTGAGACCAATTGATGCATCTTAGATGGCGGCTTGCTAGCGTTTAAGACCCCAGACGAAGTGGCTGAAACTTTTTAATCTTTTCCCATATTCTTTATTCTGGTCAAATGTCTCCTCATCAGATGTGTTCCCTGACCACCCAATCTAAAATTGCACCATCATGCTCCAGCCCTTCAACTTGCATTGGGCTCTATAGCACTTATCACTATCTGAAATTATATAATTTCTTTCTATTTATCATCTGTCTCCCTTTCTAGAATCTAATCTTCATAATGGCAAGAACCTTCTCTGCTTTTCACTGCTGAATCTCCAGTACCAAGAACAGTGCCCAACACAAAGAAGTATCTTAATAAATATTTCTTGAAGAATATGCCAACAGTTTGAGGAACATTCTCCTAAATAGTTTTACTCCATAATTTTTTTGTTGAATTTAGATTCCAAAGAAGATCAGATGAGTTTGGAAGATATTATTAAGCATAGACCCTTAGGGAGAGAAAAGTCTCCTCTAATTCTAGGTTTCATAGCTCCAAATAGTGAATAAAATAGTAAGAAGAATAAAAACAAGAGTAGGCTTTGAATAAAAAAGCCACTTGGCAACATCAGTATATCATGTTTTCATCTTGTCAGAGGCAGGTGGTTTTTGTAAGTACTTGCTTATTTTAAAAACGTGGCATTATTTGAATCAATTCACTAGTTACAACCCTCAATGCCTAAAAGTGATTTTCCGCATTTCAATTATTTTCTTTTTCTGAAATATTTTCAAGGACAGCAACTTCATGTTGAAGATGGAGAACATATTTGAAGAGCTGTATGTAGCTGACAATTACCTGAAACTTTGTGAAATGCATCTCTTCATGTATGTGGCAATTATTATTCTTTAAAATAAGATTCAAATGACAGAATGAATACTTTATAACCAAAGGGAGAGTTTTTGCTTTGTTTTATTGTATATACTGCATCTAACAGGCCACTTAATGAGAATACTCCCCTATGTCAACTTCAAGTTCTCATTCAGCACTTTTCCCAGGCAAATAGCTTTCTACCCATCATACAGCTGGACTTTGAAATATCTTGGTAATGGGCAATATATGGAGATTTTGAGTCAAACCCTGCTATAAATCTGGAACTAGAAATAATCCTTTAAGCTTTCAGGTAGATCTTTAGATAATACAGTGAAACCTGTGAGAGCCAGAACTTGACAGGACTGCCTTGTTTCTCAAGGTCTCACAAGTTTTCCACCTTTGACTGGGTGCAGTCTTGTCACTATTCTATCACTCATTTTGGTGGAATATATTTGCTTTTTCCTTCTCTGACAGGCTTCCACCTTACACAGGTTCCGACTTTTACAGTTTTAGTGTATGTATGTGACACTTTCTTTTTCAAAAGCCCACCATATGGATTTAACTCTGATCACTATAAAGTTTAAACAGATATGAACTTAGGCTCTTATAATCATTAAATTAGCACAAGAAAAGACAGTAGTATATAACCATGATATGAAAGAAATGTGAATAATGCAAAAATTCTGTAGGTAGATTAGATGACAATCAAATGAAGAAAAAATGAAAGCCGAGAGAATCAATTATGGCCTAGAGGTTCAGAAAGAGGTGAGGAGTGATAGTAATAACAAAGATTGAATGTGAAAATTAACTTTGCTGGTGGTGGTGTTGTTTGGGGCAAGTGACAGTCTCTGATTCAATGGTTGAGCAGAGGGGTATAATTCTACAAACGAAAGAAAAATGAGGAATCATTACCATTAATGGGGAAGCTTTTACAACTGTCTTTCCAATTTCTCTATAACATACAGCTTTTGGGAGGTGCGTTGGGTGGTATACAGTAAAGGAAGACAGCATATTTATATTGACAGAGATGGGGCAGTTATAATTTGGTAAGGGATTCTCATTAGTTGTTTTTCTGTTAATGTCTTTTCAACCTCTGATTTGTGAGTAGAGTTATGTTGTTTTTCACCTTTTTCTTTAGTAGCAATGATGATATCTTTTTTTTTTTTTTTGGATGGAGATGGATTTTCTGTGCCTACTGATATCAGGGCAGGCTTTTACTCTCTCAACCATTTTCTCTGTGGTAACATTTGAAAATGAACTTGCAATGTTTTCCATCATGTATCGTAGGGGGATTATAGACAAAAACTCAATTTTAAGATATCTTGTTTTGTTCCTGCTTAGAAGTATTATCTGCTTCACACTCTCTTTAGTCTTCTTGTCTTTAGGTGGGATTGAGGAAGAAAAGAGAGAAAGCATTTCAAAATATATATTTTTTTCAAGTTCTCTCTGAGTGTTATCACAGGGAAAAGTCAAACTTCCTTATTTAAAACAAGTAAATCCTTTTAAATATGATTTTATTTGAAATATTATAGCTCTAATTATTGAGCAATCATGTTGTCAGGATCACTTTTATTTTGTAAAACAGGATTGGGGTTGAAACCATTTCCTTTAGCCTCTATCTTGGTAGGCTACTATACTATATTTTCCTCAAACAGTAAGTTGACCAGACTTTATCTTAGACTTCAGCGTATTTCTGGCCTGCCCCTAAATGCCAAAGTAATATTAAAAGTCCGTGGGATTAATGTTGAAAATTGTTCCCACTCTTTTTTTATTAGTTTGGCAATACTGCAAAATACCCCTCTTCTTTACAGGTATAGGGGCTGTGAACTTGATTCAGTTTCTATAAACACTAAAGAGCCACCTTGATCACAACATAAAAGCAATTAGATTATGTTACTTCAAAACAAAATAATAAAACAACTTTAGAGAAAGGAGTTCATAAGTTATTTACAAGACAAAGTCATTCATAAGTGGTTGTCAAGTGCTTCTTATAGGCCCTCACTTTCTCTGGAATCTATTAACAGCCACAACATTCTTTTGGCAAACTGTATTTTATAAAAGCAAAGAGTGTTGTTTAAATAACTGCAGCTGTTTCTGCAGTTAAGGTGGGGTAAAAAAAAAAAAGGAAGACAACTGTTTTGTGTGGGGAGACACATTAATGAGCCTTTCGGTTATGAAAGAAAGGCTGAGGATAAAGATTGAGAAAAATGGGAACTAAATTGCTCTTCTCACTAGGGAAACAGCATTTAGAATTTCCTACGAGGCAGCCAGAGAGACAAGAGTAGGGAATCAGAAATCTGTGGGAAAAAGCTGATGAGAGAATGGGCTCCAGAATCATAGCCACTGGCCAATAATGGAACACAACCATGGCAGGAACTGATGTAAAATAGTCAATTTTAATAAGTTGTAAACTGCTCTATGCAGTACCCCTCCCCCACATTAGGCCAAGCTTTAATAAAAGTCTATTATATACAAGGGCATTATGTTAGTGGTACCTTGAGGAGTCATGCCAAGTGGATTGTATCTACACTTGCAGTGAGTCATTCTAGTAGAAGATCAGGTAACAGTAATAATGGTGCCAGGATGGCAGAAGTTGATCAAGAATTGAGATATTGTTGTTCTTAGGTGCCATGGAGTCAGTTCCGACTTATAAAGACCCTGTGTACCACAGAAGGAAACACTGCCCAGTCCTGTGCCATCCTTACAATCGTTGCTATGTTTGAGACCATTGTTGCAGCCACTGTGTCAATCCATCTCATTGAGGGTCTTCCTCTTTTCCACTGACCTTCTACTTTACCAAGCATGATGTCCTTCTCCAAGAAATGATCCCTCCTGACATGTCCAAAATATGTAAGATACAGTCTCGCCATCCTTGCTTCTAAGGAACATTCTGGTTGTATTTCTTCCAAGACAAATTTGTTCCTTCTTTTCGCAGTCCATGGTATATTCAATATTCTTTGCCAACACCACAATTCAGGGGTGATAATTCTTCTTCGGCCTTCCTTATTCATTGTCCAGCTTTCGCATGCATTTGAGGCAATTGAAAACATCATGGCTTGGGTCAGGCGCACCTTAGTCCTCAAGGTGGCGTCTTTGCTTTTTAACACTTTAAAGAGATCTCTAGCAGCCAATTTACCCAATGCAATGCACCTTTTGATTTCTTGACTGCTGCTTCCATGGGGGTTGATTGTGGATCCAAGTAAAATAAAATCCTCGACAACTTCAGTCTTTTCTCTGTTTACCATGATGTGGCTTATTGGTCCAGTTGTGAGGATTTTTGTTTTCTTTATGTTGAGGTGCAATCCATACTGAAGGCTGTGGTCTTTCATCTTCATCAGTAAGTGCTTCAAGTCCCCTTCACTTTCAGCAAACAAGGTTGTGTCATCTGCAAGGTTGTGTCATCTGTATAATGCAGGTTGTTAATGCTTCTTCCTCCAATACTGATGCTCCTTTCTTCTGAGATGGAAGCTGGAATTCAAAATTAAAGTTAATAGCAACAGCTAGGAAATAAACAAGAGTTTGGAGGAGAGTGCTGAACTTCCTGAAATTTTATGGAACTGGGGACTTGAGTTCTTTTCTTTAGATATTAAACAGGTAAGCCCAGAAGGCAGGAAAACTGGGGGACATTCATTTGATACATGTGAGGGAATCCAAAAACCAAAACCAAACCCGGTGCCGTCGAGTCGATTCCGACTCATAGCGACCCTATAGGACAGAGTAGAACTGCCCCATAGAGTTTCCAAGGAGCGCCTGGCGGATTCGAACTGCCGACCCCTTGGTTAGCAGCCATAGCACTTAACCACTACGCCACCAGGGTTTTCTGTGAGGGAATACATGCATAAAAACACACCATGGAGCATGATTAATTTAAGAATACTTGTGTATTCAGGTTTTACGTATTTTTCATTTTTGAATTGGTCAGTTTTATTGTCTTTAAACAAAGCTGTTCAAAATCTCTGTCTTTGTTTCATAGGACTGCCATAACAAAGTATCACAAAGCAGGTAGCTTTAAAGAACAGAAATTTATTTTCTCACAGTTCTTGAGGCTAGAAGTCCAAATCAGGGTATCAACCATATGGATTCTTTCTGAGGGTTTTGAGAAAGGAGTGGTTCCATGCTTCTAGCTCCTAGTGATGCCTGGAAATCCTTGACATTCCTTTGATCCTTACAGGTGTATCTTCACATGACAGTTTCCCCCCGTGTGATTCTGTCTCCATGTCTGTTCTCCCCTTTTATAAGACACAATTCAGAAGGGATTAGAATCTACTCTCCTCCAGTATGACCTCTTTAACCTAACTGATAACATCTTCAAGGAAGACCCTATCTTCCCAAACAAGGTTCATTCACAGGTACAGGGCATAGGACTTCAACACATCTTTTCTGGGGGACACAATTCGATTGATAACAGTCTGTTTACGGTACCTTTTATTTTGCTTGGGTGGTCCAGTTTATAGTTTAGATTTATGAAGTCTATGTTTTTGCTCAAGCCCCAGACATATTTTGCTAATTGTCTTTTAGTTTAATTTTCAACTTAATTATAATACTACCATGATTTTATGTAAAGTACCTTATTAAAAACTGCATTCACTAAACAGTATGGTGGTTCCTCAAAAAACTAAAAATATAACTACTATATAACCCAGCAATTCCACTCCTGCGTATATACCAAAAAAAACTTGACAGCAGAGACTCAAACATAGACTTGTTCATTGCATCACTATTCACAATAGCCAAAAGGTGGAAACAACCTAAATGCCCATCAACAGATGAATGGATAAACAAAATGTGGCACATACATACAATGGAATACTGCTCAGCTAGTAGGAGAAATGAAGTCTTAATACATGCTACAAATATGGATGGAGCCTGAAGACATGCTGAGTGAAATAAGTCAATCACAAAAGGACAAATATTGTATGACCTGACTTACACAAAAAGACAAAAACAGGCAAATATATAGAGACCAAAGTTCATTAGTGGTTACCAGGGGCAGAAGGGAGGGGAAGATGGGGGTTATTGCTTGCAGAGTATTGAGTTTCTGTTTGTGGTGATGGAAAAATCACATTGATTAAGGGTAGGGGTGCACAGCTGATTAATGTAATTGCTATTGATAAGTAGTACATCTATAAAAAGTTGTGTGATAGATATATTTACAACAATGAAAAAAAGAAAGAGTAGCTACTGAGGCTGCTTATGTATAACCAAACGACTCATAGGATTTGGTTCATTGGTTTGGAGGTTTAGGGCCATGGTTTCATGGAATATCCCAATAAATTTGCCTAATTCAGGTAGTCCCTGACTTACAACGTATTCAAACTACTATGAACCACACTTACGACCATCTGTTTTTTGGGGTTTTTTTTTTTTTTTTGGTACATTTTATTGTTAACAATATGTACTACATACAATGTTGCAGCATGTAGTTTGCTGATGTTATCATTTTCAGATGTTTACTCACAAATGTTCAAAGATAGGACTTATAAAGATACTGATGATAAAGGCAATAATAATGAAAACTGAAAAAAAGAGAAAAAGTATCAGACTTACATCAGAACTGACTTATGACGGAGTTGTTGGAACGGAACTTTGTCGTAAGCTGGGGACTACCTGTCTTGTGTTCAGTGCTTCTGTTCTACCTCAAAGTTCATTGTGAAGTGCCTGGGGTCTTAAAAGCTTGCAAGTGACCATCCAAGGTACAACAATTGGTCTCTATTCACCTGGAGCAACAGAGGAAGAAGGAGAGTCAAGAACAGGAGGAAGATATGGAATGTGTGGTTAATTGCCTCCATGAAGAATTGCCTCCTTTGCCATGAGGCCAGAATTGGATGGTGCCGGGCCACACTACTGACCACTTTGTTCAAAAAAGAATCCTGATCAAAAGGAGGAAAATTGAAGACAGAATTTCAAATTATCATGGACTCCAGGCATTGTGGAGCCGTGGAGGCTGGAATGAATCCATGAAACTATTGCCCGGAGATAATCTTTAAACTTTAAACCTTAAACCAGACCTTTGAACCTGAATGAACCCCTGCTGAGAATTTCCATTTCTACTACATTCCCAGGTGATGCTAGTGCTGCTGGTTGGGGACCAATTCTGAGAACCACTAGTCAAAAACCAAAAAAAAGCCAAACCCACTGCCGTTGAGTCCATAGAGTTCCCATGGCTGTAAATCTCTATGGAAGCAGACTGCCACATCTTTCTGTCATGGAGCTGCTAATGGTTTTTAACTGCTGACCTTTTGGTTAGCAGTCAATCACTTTAACCACTGTGCCACCAGGGCTCCTTTACTAGTAGAACAGTGGTTCTCAAAATTTATTATACATAAGGATCACCTGGAGATCCTGTTAAACTGTTGATTCTGATTCAGTATATGTGAGGTGGAAATTCTCAGCAGGGGTTTGAACTGAAAAGAACCAGCTTGAAGCCCTGCCTTAAGCCAAAAATATCCCCTGAAGTCTTAAAACCAAACAATAGTTTAGCTTAACTATAAAAAATGTCTACCTTGAGCATTGTGAGCTTTTAAGATCTATCTAGATGGGATCAAATTGACAATAGCATCTTGAAAGATTTGACAGAAACTTTAGGGGGCAGTGAGTTTATGTTAATGGGAAAGGAACAACTTGGAAATGGAGGGCAGAGATGGTTGCACAACTTGAAAAATGTAATCAGTGTCACTGAATTGTACATGTAGAAACTGTTGAATTACTGTATGTTCTACTGTATATATTCTCATTCTCAACAACAAAATATAAAAAGAAAAAAATTGGATTCAGTAGAGTATTTTGTGACACAACCAGTCCTCTGTAGAAATGGAATCATGTTCATGGTTTCAGGGGACATCTAGGTCAACTGACATAACAAAATGTATTAAGAAAACGTTCTGCATTCCACTTTGGTGAGTGGTGTCTGGGGTCTTAAATGCCAACAAGCGGCCATCTAAGATGCATCAATTGGTTTCAACCCACGTGGAGCAAAGAAGAATGAAGAACACCAAAGACACAAGGTAATTATGACCCCAAGAGACAGAAAGGACCACATAAACCAGAGACTACATCAGCCTGAGACCAGAAGAACTAGATGGTGCCTGGCTACAACTGATGACTGCCCTGACAGGGAACACAACAGAGAATCCCTGACGAAGCAAGAGAAAAGCTGGATGTAGACCTCAAATTCTCGTAAAAAGACCAGATTTAATGGTCTGACTGAGACTAGAAGGACCCTGGAGTTCATGGTCCTAGGACTGTCTGTTAACCCAAGACTGGAACCATTCTCAAAGCCAACTCTTCAGACAGGGATTGGACTGGACTATAAGACAGAAAATAATACTGGTGAGGAGTGAGTTTCTTGGCTCAAGTAGACACATGAGGCTATGTGGGCAGCTCCTGTCTGGAGGCGAGATGAGAGGGCAGAGGGGAACAGGAGCTGGATGAATGGACATGGGGAATACAGGGTGGAGAGAATGTGCTGTCTCATTAGGGGGAGAGCAGCTATGAGTACATAGCAAGGTGGGTATGAGTTTTCGTATGAGAGACTAACTTGATTTGTAAACTTTCACTTAAAGCACAATTTAAAAAAGGGAATCATGTTCAAAAAAATTTGGGAAACACTAAGCCAGAAGCCACCACAAGCAGATTCTCAATTCCCATTAACAAAGTAATGCCTCTGAGAGGTCCCACAGGGGGAAAAAAACTAATGTGCTTTAATTCAGCTTTATTTGGCCATTGAACTCACTTTTTTACCTGATACCTGTTTGTGTCTCATGGAACTAATATCCATTAAAACAAAAGACTCTAAAGTGTTTTTATATTATCTCATTTATTCTCACAAATGTAATGTAAAAAGGGATTTGCTGGTCAAAGAGAGATAAAAGCATGTAACTCCATTTATGTTTAATGTATCTTTATATATAAAGAGATTATACTAGAAAAAGTGTGCTTTTTATTCCATGAGAAAATAAAATTCAATATGACTTCTATCTTATCCTCCATTTATGTTTACTGAACATTTCATTCTTTCTTTATTCTCCTCATTCCAGTGTTAAGTATCTGCTGTGTTCCACTGAACAAATATTATGAGGCATTGCTATGAATGATGCTTTATTGTATGAGTCCCTCATTCCTGAGTTTAGCATCTCATTGTCTCATATAGTCTGTATATGTATCTCCACTACCACCAATTACAGCCTCCATGGAAGATCATTAACATTCTTTTGGTAATGAGACAAAAGCAAAGCAGCTAAAAGGAATTTGACCAAGGTCTATGGCAAAGCCACTTTGCCTGAAATTGTTGTGATTGTTAGTTGTCATCTAGGCAATGCTGACTCATGGTGACCCCATGTGTGCAGAGTAGAGCTGCTCCAGAGGGTTTTCGGAGGCTGTGTTACCTTTTGGAAGCAGATTGCTGGGCCTGTCTTCCAAGGTGCCTCTAGGTAGGTTCAAACTGCCAACCTTTTGGCTAGTAGTCAAGTGCTTAACCATCTGCACCACACAGGGACTCCATTTAGGGCTTAATTCTAAACCAGTGTTTAGTTCAGTGCCCCTCATCCCTCCCAGTACCTCACACCACGAGGCCATTGAAGTACTTGGGGTATAGGAAACCATGGATCCGGGCCAAAACCCCTCACTAAGATGTTAAGAAATGAGAGCACAGAAAGCTTAAGTGATTTAGCCAAGATCACACAGCTAGTTATGTGATAGCAAGGTAGAAACAATAATGTAAGTTATTTGACCTAGTTTGGTTTTTCTTTCTTGTAGCACAATCCCAAGTGTTTAGGAGTTTCAAAAAACTAACAACTATTGTCCACAGCATACACACGCATTTACATACATGTTAAATAGATTTCACATCTGGAAAAAGGCATCAGTGAGATAGCTTATTGGGCCATTTACTAAAATGAAATAAAAATGTCAGAAATACTTTCCTTTGGAAAACTCAGTAAGAGCTTTTTTTTCTGTGACTTTATTTTTTTTATGTCAGATTTGCCTGTCTGTCCAGCACTTGCCCTGACACCATAGCCCACCTGCAATTGTTGGTTAGAGTCAAGAATCCACATGTTCAAGGATTCCTGAAATCTCATTAATGTGACAAATTATAATGCTTTTATGGCACGAATTTAAAGTCTTGCTTAACACTTACCCACAAAAATTGGCCATGACAGCGCTTTGGGAGCTATTGATGTTCAATGTGATGATAATATACAATATAAAGAGAAAATAACTAAGGCCCACGGACGTCTATGTGACGAGACCTTTTATTCACAGTGACTTCATTTTACACTGACCATACAGATCTGTCAGGGATAATGAAGAAACTTCATCCTAACTCATAAGTTAACTTTGCATACGCATCCAGAAAACATAGAAATTTAGCAAATGGAGTCATTTGGATATTAACATGCACAACTTTGCTGATATGTATTGTTTGAGAGTCTCCTAGAAGACAAAAGGAGTAAGGGAATTAGCAAGAGGAATAGGGAGTGCAAAAAATAGACTGTAAGCTAAGAGGGCTGAGTGGGAACTTTGTGGGATGAGGTTCATTACTTGAATGTCAAAATTGAACTTTGAGATTGGAGGGGAAAAGAGAGAAATAAAGGGGAAGATGGTGCTGTTACTTGAGAGAGGCTTACAGGGATATTGGGGAGTATTGTAATAGTGATTTGTGGGGGAGAAGTGAGCAAGGCATGTGGGATGTGGGGCTGATGGGGGGCGAGGGAGGGAAAATGAACCTGAATAGAGTGGAGGATTCTTGTCAGGAAAGAGAAAAGAAACACTGGGTAGTTACGTGGGGGGAGTGATGCCAGACTGAGGTGTGTGGACTGATTGCAACAGAGTGCGAGATGATAGGGTGAGCACTGGCAGGGGAAGCAATATTCATTAACCACCTTCTATGTGCCAGTCAGTGTGCCAGGAGCTTCACATTTATTATCTCACTGAAATGTTCACAGTAGCCCTCTAAGGGATATTTAACCCTGGATTTGTATCCATGCTCTGCTTTCCGTCCTATTACAATGGCTGAAGAATTCAAGCCAGTATCAAAGGCTAGCCCTGCCATTTGTGCTCTGAATATCATCTCCTCAATTTATTTCTTTTTATTGGAACATTTCCAGCAAAACACGCTCGTTCAAACATGTTCCATTCTCTCCTGTCTTAAGTGAACAAGCAATACTCCTGGACCTTTGCTTCCCCCTTAGCTACTACCCTGTTTCTCTACTCTCCTTCCTGGAGAAACTTCTCCAAAGAGTTTTCCACACTCATTGACTCCATTTCCACACCTATAATTGACTTTTGAACAAAAATAGGGGTAGAGGTGGGGGGACACTCCTTCTTCTTGAAGCCAATTTTCCAATAGTATTACATTGACATGGTGGCTGTTAAGAGTATGATGAAAAGACATAACTATGAGATACATAAAGTGTCCAAAAGTTTTCCCCTTTTTAAATGTACTTGATAACCCACCAACCAAATGCCGAGAACCTGCTCTTTAATCCAGTCCAATCTTGCCTCTGCCCACGCCAACCACTAAAACAGCTCTTGTTAAAGCCACCAATGACCACCATGTTCCAAAATCCAAGGTAACTTCTCTGTCCTCATCTTACTCAACCTCCCTTAGCATCTGATCCTGTTAATTGTGTCTTCTTGAAACATTGTTTCTCCTGAATTGCTTGACGTTACACACTCCTGGTTTTGCTTCTAGTTTACTGCCCAGTCCTTCTCACTCTCCCTCGCTTGTTCTTTCTCTCCTTGACCTTTACATCTTGGACTGTAGGGCACTGGGACAGCGGAACCTGGCATACTAATGCAGGTGTTTGGTATCTCATCATACCACTTTGGGGGAAGAGAACAGTGGGTATAGAATCTCTTGACAGTTACATGATTAGTGACTGGACCCACAGTGTCGTATCCCCTGCTGCTGAAGAATTAGTTATCTATACCTTGCATTAACTTCTATTGCCTTCTCTCTGCATTTTGTATTCCTACAGGAATACACCTTTTTGAAATTTATCCTTCTGAGTTCACTTCTTACTTAAGCCAAGTAGCAGATTAGAGGAGGTGAAAGATAATATAAGGTAGAACCAATGCCTGTAGGTTATGGTGTCATATCAAGGAAAAAAATGGCATATTTCCAATAGTATAAGGAAATGTGCTGTCTGTTGTTTAAGGGCTATAAGGGGGGTAATTTATAAAGACTAAAGGGAACAAAATACATATAACTTGTTTTAGAGGGAGGTTTAAAGATCTGCAAATATCTCAAACTATGCAAACATTAGCAAGAGAAAATATTTATTTAGCTTAGTACAGGAACAAGGGTTTGTAACTAAGAATAATGAAGTCAAAGTAAAAGAAACAAGATGTGATGTAAATATTTAGAATACAGAGATTGAGTAAGCTATGGAATGATCTTTAAAGGGAGTCTTTTCTAATAATGGGAAACCTACGAGATAAGATGAAAAAAATGACTATTCACAAGATCAGTGACATCCTCAACTCCATTTCTGCACAGCAGCAAAACACACTCATTCTCTGTCTTGTGATAGTTCCTTTACTTCCCAATATAACTATTAATAGGTTCTCGGTCAACTTATGCCTGTAGACACAGCTTCATCTTTTTTTTTTTTTTTGTGGTAGATACATAGGTAACAAAACATTTGCCATTTCCACGTTCTTCACATGTATAATTCAGTGACATTAATTATGCTCATGATGTTATTCAACAATAATGAACATAATTAATGTGATGTTCCTTAATCATTCGCAAATTTTCCCATCACCCTAAACAGAAGCTCAGTGTCCCCTAAGCATTACGATCTTTTAAAGACAATGAATCTCAACTTTTTTTTTTTCATATCAGAGCACATATAGAAAAGGAGAGTATTTGTGTGACACACTGGATAGCAGAGGATACTCGCCAGGGGCTCTGGCTGCCTCAAACCCTGCTAAACCATGGCATAGACTGAGGAGATCAGTATTGTGGCTTACCTGGAACCCGTTCTTGGCAAACCAGTGTTCTTCCACACATTGGTTAAAAAAAACCAAACTCATTGCTGTCCAGTCGATCCTGACTCATAGCCACCCTATAGGACAGAGTAGAACTGCCCCATAGGGTTTCCAAGGAGCACCTGGTGGATTTGAACCACCAACCTTTTGGTTAGCAGACGTAACTCTTAACCGCTACACCACCAGGGTTTGCATGCACTAGTTGGGAAGCACCTTTTGGTTTAGACGTGGAAAGCAGCCAAAATCCAGCTCCCAGCCCTGATCCCTTCTTCCACTCCCCCCATTTTGTTGCCTTCATGTAGATACACTGAGGTCAGGCTCTCCCCCCTTTCCCTTCCTTTGTCCCCTTCTCTTCCCAGTGATTTCTTTGATATAATAGCCCAAATGATTTCTCCCAAGACCCTTACAATGTGGAGACAGAGCCATAGGCAAACTATCCTGAGGCATTTTGCTAGTTCTTTGGTTGACATCTGAGTTTACCGCTACTTTTTGCAAGTTTGAATGGAAGGAAAGCAGCTGCCATGAACTTCATAAATGTCCCAACAGGAGTTTGCCTGGTTGATATTTAGGTTATTCTTTTCGTCCTGAAAAGAGCCCCAGGTTACTAACCACCAGCAAGGAGTTATAATCCCTTCGAAGCTGCCAGATCTAAAAATATTGACAATAAACTAAGGTTCCGGGGTTGTTGAGTCTGACTTTTATGAGTATCAACTATAGTATTTTAAGTATGTATTCTTAAACATACCTAGGGCTAAGTAGTATTTAAAAATCGGAAAAAGAAATCAATCTTAGAGCAATAAGCCAGCCTGTAATGCACAGGCAGCTAAATGCATTAAACCTTGTTCTCAGAACACTTGATAGAAAGCTCTAAACACTTATTAAAATGTCAAAACACTTGAGAAGGTAACAGTCTCTGCATCTGAGGGAATCAGTGGGATATAATGGAAAGAGCACAGGACTAAGACTTGAGTTCTGAGTTCTCTCTAGTCCTGGTTCTGTCATTTGCAAACTGTGGACTGAAGACTCCTGGGTCCTCCCTCCCAGGTCTTAATAGCCTCATATTTTAAAATTAAGGAGGTTAGACATGGTGACTTGATCATAAGCCATTTCTCTCCATTCCATCTTCAGACCTCACTAAAATGGTTGTAAAGGAATAAAACAGGTGTAACTTCCAACGAAGATAATTGGATAGGAGATGACAGCAGACAAGGGATAGCAACAAAAATCTGGAAGCTGGAAAGCAGATGGACAAATGTCACACTGACTCTGCTGACCTTGGAAAAGGGAAGCCTAAGCCTGAAGAGGAGGAGGCAAGGGAGGCAAGAAGCAAGCTGATTCCTCCCAAAGGACCTCAGACAGTTTCAAGAATTGTAAATATCAAGTACTTCTTAAGGCAGGGTGAGAATGGAAACAGGAAGACTGATGAAATGTCTTTAAAGCAAGCAAGGAGTTAGACATTCCCCCACTGTGTGATCCCTTTTCCAACTTGTACCCCAAGACAACAGCTTCCCTGACTCCCGTTCTGGTTGGAGACAGGAGTTTACTCTTTGGAGAGGCTTAATCCCTCAGGCTCCAGGCTCAGGTACACCAGGCCCAGGTGAAGACAGAGGCCTCAGGGGATGTAACAGAAAGTCTACATACTGAACAGTAAAAGCCCCAGTCCCCTTTCCATACTCAGCTCCCAGAAGCTGGCAACTAGGCTTCTAGCCAGGTATAGATTAGAATTGGAGGAAAGATAGCTCTAAGAGGGATATTCCCAAGAAGAAAATGAGACTGATAGCACAGTGATGTTTTTTCTTGTATATTCAGAAGACGTTCTCAATTCTTCAGAGAATTTGGGGATGAATTAGTTACAAGTACATAAAAAATTAAGCAAATGAAAAACCGAGCCAATTAATGAGCTCCATAAAAAAAAAAAAAAAAGTCATCCAAGAAAGGAAATGTAATCATAAAAAACTGGGTAGCTCAGCTATAAATAATGTTACATAGTCCTAATAATGTACACACTGGACTGATTTAACCAAATATGGTGTATGTGTTGGGGGTGGGGGCGTTTAAGAAAGCTGAAATCTCACCTTGTAATATAGAAAGTCAGAAGAGTCTAGCAGAATCTATCTAGAAGTGAAAAAAAATAAAACATTGGTATCAATTTATATTTTAAACACGTGGGGAGTCCCTGGGTGATGCAAATGGGTAGTGTGTTCAGCTGCTAACCAAAAGGTTGGAGGTTCAAGCACACTCAGAAGCACCTTGGAAAAAATGCCTGACAATCTACTTCTGAGTCGACTTCGTGGCAACTGTTTTTTTTTTAAACGTGTAGTCGCTATGAGTCGGAATTGACTGTCGGCAACAGGTTTTATTTTGGGGAGATAAACACCAGAAGAAACAGAGCAAAGGTTTGCACGTGGGTTGCCTTTTGGGGGGCAGGTATCAGCAGTTGGAGAGGATGGAGCAGGGGGTTGCTGTTTTCATTATAAGCCTAATAGAACTACTTGACTTTTTTAAAGTATATATACTTATTACTTAGATTAAAAACTAATTTTAAAAATGTGAAGTTCAATTAATAATCTTTGGTCTCTCCTAATTTGAAAATTCGATGTCTATTAGAAACAATGGAAACCCTGGTGGCATAGTGGTTAAATGCTACGGCTGCTAACCAAAGGATCGGCAGTTCGAATCTGCCAGGCACTCCTTGTAAACTCTATGGGGCAGTTCTACTGTCCTACAGGGTCTCTATGAGTCAGAATGGACTGGACGGCACTGGGTTTGGTTTTGGGTTTATTAGAAGCAATACTTTTTTCTCCCTAGAGCTTGAGCCTCACTATCCTTCATTAAATTAGGTACTACTTAGAAAAAGGGGAGAGCCCTGGTGGTGCAGTGGTTAAGAGCTCAGGCTGCTAACCAAAAGGTCGGCGGTTCAGTTCTACCAGCTGCTTCTTGGAAACCCTGTTGGACAGTTCTGCTCTGTCCTGTGGGGTCGCTATGAGTCGGAATCGACTCGACGGCAACAGGTTTGGTTTTTTGGTAAGAAGAGGATACATTAAGACTTCCGGGCCCTCACAGACTCGCTAGTATACGAAGTGCTCAAGATACTTGCCTTAGTTTTTTAGTGCTGCTGTAACAGAAATGGAGCCCTGGTGGCGCAGTAGTTAAGGGTATGGCTGCTAACCAAAAGGTGTGCAGTTCCAATCAACCAGCCACTCTTTGGAAACCCTATGGGGCAGTTCTAACCTGTCCTATGGGATTGCTATGTGTCAGAATAGACTAGACAGCAATGGATTTTTGTAGTAGAAATATCACAATGGGGGGCTTTAGTGAACAGAAATTTATTTTCTCACAGTTTAGGAGGCTAGAAGTCCAATTTCAGGGCACAAGCTCTAGAGGAAGGCTTTCTCTCTGTCTGATTTGAGGGAAGGCCCTCGTGTCTTTTCAGATCTGTTCCCGAGTTTCTTGGCAATCTCCACGTGGCATCAATCTTTGTCCTTGCTTCTCTGTGCCTAGTCTGCTCAAAAATGATTGGTTTAAGACACACCCTACACTGATACAGTCTCATTAGCATAAGAAAGAAATTCCTATTCCCAAATGGGATTATATCTACAATTATAACAGTTTAGGATTTATAACACATATTTTGGGGACACAATTCAATCTATAACTAATCTATAACTATATACTACTAATATGGGTAGTTTATGCTGTAGTTAAAATTGGGTTTGGTGGGTGTACTCCCTGCTGCAGATGTGTGCCTGTTTTCACTTTGGATATTACATGACCTTATATACATGCTAATTCTGAAAAATAGATTGAGAGCAAACGATATCTTGAAGTGACCAAGAATCGAAAGCCACCTGACCAAGGAGAGTATTATTTATGTCCCATGACTGAACCTACTCCGTCTCCCAATATTGACTGCACCTTTTGCTTCCTGATCTTCACTTGTCCCTGGATTACAACTTTATTTCCTTCTATCTTAGTTATCTTGTGCTGCTATCACAGAAATACCACAAGTGACAGTCTTTAACAAACAAATTTATTTTCTCACAGTTTAGGAGGCTAGACGTCAAAATTCAGAGCACCAGTTGGAGGGGAATGCTTTGTCTCTGTGTCAGCTCTGAAGGAAGGTCTTTGTCTCTTCAGCTTCTGCTCCTTGGTTCCTTGGAGATCTGCATGTGTCTTGGCATCTATCTTACCCCATCCCTCTCTGTTTGCTTGTTTAATCTCTTTTATATCTCAAAAGAGATTGACTCAAGATATACCCTGCACTGTTCCTGCCCGTTAACATAACAAAGACAACCCATTCCCAAATGAGATTATAACCATAGTCATAAAAAAAGGTTACAATTTACAACACATATTTCTGGGGGACATAATTCAATTCATAACACTTTCTCTCTGCTTGGTTCTTAGTGTTTACTTATAAACTCTAGTTAGCAGTTCTTACAGTCAGCACGAATAGTAACTCTCAAATTCCAAATGAGTCTACCTCTGCTTCTTGGTGAATCCAAGTGCTGATTCTTCAGTCTTTCATTTCTAGCTTTGTCCAGTCTTTGCATTGTGTCCAGTGCAATACATTAGCAACAATAAAGAAGTTATACTGGACTTACTAAGAACTTCAATTATCATTTTAAATATGAAAGGTTGGTGACCATCAAAACTACGTGTAAATCTTGCTTAGTGGTAGGTGTAAGCACAATGTTATTTCTCCTATTCTTACTAATTCCTATTCTGTTAGACACCATCCATCTTCCATCCTCCATTCACCACATTGCTTCCCCTACCCTCATAAGCATTAAGGCATTTGTTTTTCTTTTGGTGCCAGGCTTAGTAAAAGAGCCAACACAGGCAATTTGTCTTAGGCATTGCTTGATCTCCCATACTTTGCTGCATTCCTCCCACTTGGCAAATTAAATCCTTTCACATGATCTTTACTCTCGGGCTGTCCCGAATATCTAGAGAGTCCTGGTATGGCTCCTCCCATGTGGAAGCACCCAGTATTCAAACCTGTCTCACTCTCCCATGCCTCGTGGATTGCCTGGTGGATTCGAACTGCCAGCCTTTTGGTTAGCAGCTGTAGCACTTAACCACTACGCCACCAGGGTTTCCTAACAAAACTTAGCTGTCTGAATTTCCACCCAGCTTGGACTGTGTTTCTTTGCTAGGGAATTGGAACTGAAAACCTAATTCAGGTAGTAAGGGTTGAGATGTATTTAATGTAATTCCCTTCCAAGGTAATAGCTGTACTTTAACAGGCTCCTTCACTCTGCACTACACAAAGAAGGTATAGGTGTGTGTGTGGAAAAGGAGAGAGTATAATAGATGGCAGGGGAGGGAGTAGATGGGGGTGGGGGCCTCTGGTGCCTTTCACTTCTCACCACTTGCAGAAAGTTGCATGCTTCCCTCACATGCCAAAAACCCATTGCTATCAGTCAATTCTGACTCATAGTGACCCTACAAGACAGAGTAGAACTGCCCCATAGGGTTTCCAAGGAGCACCTGGTGGATTTGAACTTCCAGCCTTTTGGTTAGCAGCTATAGCTCTTAACCACTACGCCACCAGAGTTTCCACCCTTACACAGGGCATGCCTTTTTTGGAAGTAGACTCCCAAACCAACCCGTTGCCTTCAAATCTATTCTCACTCATAGTGACCCTAGAGAACAGAGTAGAACTGCCCCATAGGGTTCCCAAGGAGCGGCAAGTGGATTCGGACTGCCAGCGTTTTGATTAGCAGCTGACCTCTTAACCACTGTGCCACCAAGTCTCCTGAAAGTAGACTAAATATGAATATTTGAATTTTGATTTAGAAGATGACACATATTAAGTAGACACCATCTATTATTCTAGAAAAGTATCACAGCTTTGGTAATTTGTATTTCCTTCAGGCTTCATTTTTCTTCCAGACTGGTGATGATTTGAATCCTCTACATAAGTTTGTGGAAATTCCGGTAGTGTAGTGGTTAAGTGCTACAGCTGCTAACCAAAAGGTCGGCAGTTTGAATCCACCAGGTGCTCCTTGGAAACCCTGTGGGGCAGTTCTACTCTGTCCTGTAGGGTCGCTATGAGTCAGAATTGACTCAACGGCAATGGGTAATAGGTATGTAAATTTGTAAGGAGCCCTGGTGGTGCAGTGGTTAAAGTGCTCAGCTGCTAACCACAAGGTGGGCATTTCGAACCTACCGGCCACTCCAAGGGAGATAGATGTAGCAGTCTGCATCTGTAAAGATTAACTGCATAGAAACCCTGTGAGGCAGTTCTCTGTCCTATAGGGTGGCTATAAGTCGAAATCGAATCAATGGCAAAAGGTTTGTTTTTTGGGGTTTTCATGTAAGTATGTAAGGTCCCTCGGTGGCACAAGTCTTTAGTGATTGGCTGCTAACCTAAAGGTTGGTGGTTCCAACTCACCCAATGGTACCTCAGAAGAAAGGCCTGGTGATCTTCTTCCTAATAGGTTATAGCCAAGAAACCCTATGGAGCAGTTCTACTCTGTAACACATGGGGTCACCGTGAGTCAGAATTGGCTCTGCAGCAGTGAATTTGGTTTTTTGTTTTTGTGTAAGGTTACAGCCAAGAAAACCCTATGGAGGTCAGTTCTGCTCCATAACACACGAGGTCGCCATGAGTTGGAATCAACTGCAGCAACGGGTTTGGTTTTTCGTTTTTATGTATGTTTTACTCTGTGTAAGATTGGTATGCTGTATTAGCCAATAAAAACCAAAAATGGATTTATTTTATTGTATTTAATTAATCTAGCCATTTTATTTTTGGCGAGAAAGGGAATTCACTTCCCCGAAATATTTCCTCTGGTTGATAATTCTTGAAGTTAGTTGAGTGTTATGGTTTTTAGTCCAGCTGCTAATGATGCAGCATTCCTGTGCTCCAGAGAGAAGATTTTAGGAGTGTGAACTCCTCTTCATCAGCTTGTCTTCTGTTCTAACAAGAGCTTTTGCTCATTTCAAAGCGCCAGCTCTAGCCTGATTCTTCTCAGAGTTAGCACTTTAGGGTTATGTGAGTAGACCAGGCGGTCTCCTCTGACTCAATCCTTATATTTAGGTGAGAGAGATAATGTGATGGAAAACGGCGATGCTGACTGAAAAAACCTATCACCAGGTAAGATTGGATGGCATCATAGGAAATCTGTGGTTTCAAACCAAGTGTAACACATGGCTAATCTGGGAAAACAGGCTTTCTTTCTGGGATTCAATGGATTAAGGGAAAAGAGTTGAGAGACAAAGAGGTGGCAAGTATACAGCAAACCCAGTCAAAGAATGGCGACTCAACAGCCTGAAGGATCTGTTTTAGGAAGAATTCACAGACCACCACTGATACCAGTGCTAATGTAGAAATGAGGAAGTAAGGAAACAGCTAGGTGGGGAGAAGGAAGGGAGATAGCCACCAGGAAGAGAATCTACTGTGACAGTCTAGGTAGAGGAGGGAGAGGAACTATAGTTAGGGGAAAAGTTAGTTCCCCATAAGATACTAGTGAGGTTTTCATGACATATCATGAAGCACATGGTAAAGAAAGGGTCTGTTTAACAATGGAGTAATCAAAGAACTGCACAAGTTCACAGCACTACTTCAGTGCTTTTTCCCTGACTTGATATGGTTTCATGCTTAATGAACCAAATCATTGGCCTGATTTGTTTAGGGCAGTGCTGTCTGTTAGAAACATAATGTGAATTACATATATTATTTTAAATTTTCAGGTAGCCAATTTAAACACGTAAAATGAAATTAATTTTAATAATATGTTTTATTTAACCCAATGTATCAAAAATACCATTTTAACAAGTAATCGATATACAAAAATATTAATTAGGTATAGTACGTTCTTTTTTTTATTCTAGTACTTCGAAACCCAGTGTGTATTTTGCACTTACGGCATATCTCAACTTGGACTGACCACATGTCACCTGCTCAATAGCCACATGTGGCTAATGGGGCTAAAAGACTGCCATACTGGAAAGTGCAGGCTTAGAGGAACCTTCTTCACACCACAGCCCATGAAGTTGTCTTGAAAACAAAACAAAATGGAATCTGGTCACATCTCTAGATCAGCACTGTCCAGTACACTAGTCACTAGCAACATGTGATGATTTAAATTTAAAGAAGTTAAAGTAAATAAAAATTCATATCCTCAGTTGCCCTAGTCACATTTCAAGTTCTCAATACCACACATGGCTGGTGGCTACCCTATTAGACACAGCAGGTTTAGAGGTTTAATGCCTCTCTCCTCTACATTGAAAACTAAAGAGAGGCTCATGTCTAAATCACAGGAAATTTATATTACCTCAAACGAGAGCAAACATTTCTCCTTTTTCATTTCATTCCAAAATCCTCTCCTACCTTGTGAACCTGTACGTCCTCCCCTGTAAAAATCCCTTCCCATGTCCTGCCTACAGGATGCACAATTGTCTAAGAGAATCCTGGAAAATTCAGTCAATTATGTGGATAGCCCTTCTCTCTCAATAATTGCATTTTTTCGCGTTTTGTAGTGATATTTCGCATCTTGTATTTTGAATATGTGGCAGACCCGGAAAAAAGTGGTGAGGAGCGAATTTCTGAAAATGCTGACATGTCTTCTAAAACATCATCTTAGCTGGCACTATGACAATTGTAGAATGTGCACTTTGGAAATTAAGAAAGAAAGAAAGAAAAATGCAAACATGTAGCAATCTTCTCTTTTCTCCTTTTCCTACATTTCAGGCATTGCTTTTTTTTTTTTTTTTTCCTTGTCAGTGCTCTGGGCAGTGTTCTAACTTGGTATTTGCAAGTCAATGGCAAGGCCTGCTCAGTGCTGAGGGAATTACATAGTCACAGACAATTAGCCTTTTAAAAGGTCTGCTGCTTGGAAATTTGCCACTAAACTCAGTATAGCCTCAGCACATAGTGTAAATTTTTAATGATTATAGCTTTTCAAACTCAGCCTTTAACAAATCTTATAGTAGTGTTTTGAAACTTTTAAATTAGACATAACCCAATTAGGTTGGTATTTGATTAAACTGAACTGCCACTTCACTGAAGGGTTTAAATAAATCAACACTAATATGCTTTTATTACAGTAAATAAAGTTACGTCTATATAGTTCAAATGTCAATTCTCACACATGGCTCTTGAAAATTAAGTACTCCCTGCACTCTGAATAAACAAATCTGATATTAATTTGGGGGAAACTATCGATTTCTTTTTATAGGACTGTAGGAATACTTTACCCGAAAACTCAACAAGTTTTTCTCTTTTTAATATTGTCCAAGTATTTGTTGAATTATAAAACCACTCTCAGAGTTGTCCTGATAATGGTCCTGATGAATGGTGTTTACTCTCTAAAATGCAATATTGACTGATGCTTAAAAGAATTGTTGTTGGAGGGGGTTAGAAGCTGCCGAAATGGACATGAAAAGAGAGAGTGGAGGGAGAGCGGGCTGTCTCATTAGGGGGAGAGTAACTGGGACTGTGTAGCGGGGTGTATGTGGGCTTTTGTCTGGGAGACTGGCTTGATTTGTAAACTTTCACTTAAATTGTTGTTGGTGTTAGGTGCCGTGGAGTTGGTTCCAACTCACAGTGACCCTATGTACAACAGAACAAAACTCTCCCCAGTCCTGCGCTGTCCTCATGGTCGTTGTTATGCTTGGGCCCATCGTTGCAGCCACCGTATCAATCCATCACATTGAGAGTCTTCCTTTTTTTTTGTTTACCCTCTACTTTGCCAGGCATGATGTCCTTCTCCAGGGACTGATCCCACCTGATAATATGTCCAAAGTATGTGAGACATAGTCTCTCCATCCTTGCTGCTAAGGAGCCTTCTGTTTGTACTTCCTCCAAGACAGATTTGTTCCTTCTTTTGGCAGTCAATGATATATTCGATATTCTTCGCCAGCACCACAATTCAAAAGTGTCAACTCTTCTTTGGTCTTCCTTTTTCACTGTCCAGCTTTCCATGCGTATGAGGTGATTGAAAATACCATGGCTTGGGTCAGGCGCACCTTAGTCCTTAAAGTGACATCTTTGCTTTTGAACACTTTAAAGAGGTCCTTTGCAGCAGATTTACCCAATGCAATGTGTTTGATTTCTTAGCTGCTGCTTCCATGGGTGTTGATTGTGGATCCAAGTAAAATGAAATCCTTGACAACTTCAATCTTTTCTCCATTTATTATGATGTTCCTTATTGGTCCAGTTATGAGGATTTTTGTTTTCTTTATGTTGAGGTGGGATCCATACTGAAGGCTCTAGTCTTTGATCTTCATCCGGTAAGTGCTTCAAGTCTTCTTCCCTTTCAGCAAGCAAGGCTGTGTCATCTGCATATCCCAGGTTGTTAATGAATCTTTCTCCAGTCCTGGTGCTATGTTTCTTCTTCCTATGGTCCAGCTTTTCAGATTATTTGCTGAGCATGCAGACAGAATAAGTATGGTGAAAGGATACAACCCTGATGTACACCTTTCCTGATGTTAAACCATGCAGTATCCCCTTGTTCTGTTCTAACAACTGCCACTTGGTCTATTTACAGGTTCTACATAAGCACAATTAAGTATTCTGGAATTCCCATTCTTTGCAATGTTATCCATAATTTGTTATGATCTACACAGTTGAATGCCTTTGCATAGTCAATAAAACACAGATAAACATCTTTCTGATATTCTCTGCTTTCAGCCAGGATCCATCTGACATCAGCAGTGATATCCCTTGTTTCCTGTCTTCTTCTGAATCTAGATTGACTGTCTGGTAGTTCCTTGTGGATGTACTGCTGCATCATTTTTTTAATGATCTTCTGTAAAATTGTACTTGTGTGTGATATTAATGATACTTGATAATTTCTGCATCCTTTTGAATCACTTTTCTTTGGAATGGGCACAAATAGAGATCTCTTCCAGTAGGTTGGCTAGGTAGCTGTCTTCCAAATTACTTGGCATACATGAGTGAACTCTCGTAGCATTCCACCCATTTGTGGAAACATCTCAATTGTTATTCTGCCGATTCCTGGAGTCTTGTTTTTCACCAATGCATTCAGTGTAGGTTGGACTTTTTCCTTCAGTACCATCAGTTCTTGACCATATGCTACCTTCTCAAATGGCTGAACATTGACCAAGTCTTTTTGGTAAAGTGATTTTGTGTATTCCTTCTATCTTGTTTTCATGCATCCTGTATCATTTGATATTTTGCTCATAAAATCCTTCAAAATTACAACTCAGGGCTTAAATATTTTCTTCAGTTCTCTCAGCTTGAGAAATGCTGACTGTGTCTTCACTTTTGGTTTTCTACCTCCAGATTTTTGCACATTTCGTTCAAATACTTTACTTTGTCTTCTTGAGACAGCCTTTCAAATCTTCCGTTCAGCTCTTTTACTTCATCATATCTTCCATTCACTTTAGCTGCTCTACATTCAAGAGCAAGTTTCAGAGTCTTTTCTGGCATCCATTTTGGTCTTTTCTTTCTTCCCTGTCTTTTTAATGACCTTTTACTTTCTTCAGGTATGATGTCCTTAATGTCACCCCACAACTCATCTGGTCTTCAATCATTAGTGTTCAATGTGTCAAATCTATTCTCGAGATGGTCTCTAAATTCAGGTGAGATATACTTTGGCTCTTGTGGACTTGTTCTGATTTTCTTCAGCTTCAACTTGGACTTGCATATGAGCAATTGATGGTCTATTCTGCAGTCAGCCCCTGGCCTTATTCTGACTGATGATACTGAGCTTCTCCATCATCTCTTTCCATTTGATGTGGCCGGTTTCATTCCTGTGTATTCCATCTGGCAACATTCACGTTTATAGTCACCGTTGATATTGTTGAAAAAGGTATTTCCAATGAATAGGTCATTGGTCTTGCAAAATTCAATCATGCGATCTCTGTCATTGTTTCTATCACCAAGGTCATATTTTCCAGCTACTGATCCTTCTTTGTTTTCAACTTTCGCATTCTAATCACCAGTAATTATTGATGTATCTTACTTAGATTTTTGATCAATTTCAGGCTGCAGGAATTGGTAAAAATCTTCAATGTCTTCATCTTTGGAATTAGTAGTGGTTGGTGTGTACATTTGAATGATAGTCCTATTAACTGATCTTCCTTGTAGGTGTATGGATATTATCCAATCACTGACAGTGTTGTACTTCAGGATACATCTTGAAATGTTACTTTTGACAATGGATGTGATGCAGTTCCTCCTCAATTTGTCGTTCCCAGCATAGTAGAACATATGATTATCCAATTCAGAGTGGCCAATACCAGTCCATTTCAGCTCACTAATGCCTGGGATATTGATCTTCAAGCATTCCTTTTCATTTTTGACACTTCCAGTTTTCCTAGATCAATACTTTGTAAATTCCATGTTCCGATTATTAACAAATGTTTGCAGCTGTTTTTTTTTTTTCTCATTTTGAGTTGTGCCACATCAACAAATGCAGTTCCTGAAAGCTTTACTCCATGCACATCCTTAAGGTCAACTCTAATTTGAGGAGGCAACTCTTTCCCAGTCATATTTTGAGGGCCTTCCAACCTGAGCGGCTCATCCTCCAGTACTATAGCAGACACTGTTCCATTGCTATTCATATGGTTTTCACTGGCCAATTTTTTTTAATATAAGTAGATCATTAGGTTGTTCTTCTTCATCTGTCTTAGCCTGGAAACTCTGCTGAAATCTGTCCACCATGGGTGACCCTGCTGTTATTTGAAATACTGGTGGCATACCTCCCAGCATCACAGCAACATGCAAGCCACCACAGTACTACAAACTGACAGATGAGTGGTAGTTAAGGGAATAGCTGAAAGAAATCTTTTTCATTCCAACAAGATAAAATTGTTAGCAGACCTTTGGCTGCTTTGCTTCCTCTATCTGCTACCATTTATTTGCATTGTTTGCTCAGTAATAGATTTTCTATTGCAGATAGTCTTCATAAAATGTTAACTGGCATCAAGTGGCAGAAAAAAAATCCTATGTGTTTTTCTCCATAAGCATGACATGGTGAATTTCAATATCTCATTTAAGGGTAAAGAATGCTTTTTTTGAATGCAGGACTTGTTGTTGTTAGGTGCCGTCGAGTTGGTTCCAACTCATAGTGACCCTATGCACAACAGAATGAAACACTGCCCAGTCTTGTGCCATCCTCACAATTATTGTTATGCTCAAGCCTGTTGTTGGAACTACTGTGTCAGTCTATTTCATTGAGGGTCTTCCTCTTTTTCGATGACTCTCTACTTTACCAAGCATGATGTCATTCTTTAGGGACTGATCCCTCCTAATAACATGTCCAAAGTATGTGAGACATAGTCTCAACATCCTCACTTCTAAGGCGCATTCTGGCTGTACTTCTTTCAAGACGGATTTGTTCGTTCTTTGGGCAGTCCATGATATATTCAATATTCTTCTCCAACACCACAATTCAAAGGCATCAATTCTTCTTCTGTCTTCCTTATTCATTGTCCTTATTCATTGTTCATATGCATATGATGTGATTGAAAATACCATGGCATGGGCCAGGTGCACCTTAGTCTTCAAGGTGACATCTTTGCTGTTCAATACTTTAAAGAGGTCCTTTGCAGCAGATTTGCCTAATGCAATGCATCTTTTGATTTCTTTAGTGCTGCTTCTGTGGGTGTTGATTGTGGATGCCAGTAAAATGAAATCCTTGACAACTTCAGTCTTTTCTCTGTTTATCATGATGTGGCTTATTGGTCCAGTTGTGAGGATTTTTGTTTTCTTTATGTTGAGGTGTGATCCATACTGGAGGCTGTGGTCTTTGATCTTCATCAGTAAGTTCAAGTCCCCTTCACTTTCAGCAAGCAAGGTTGTGTCATCTGCATAGCGCAGGTTGTTAATGAGTCTTACTCCAATCCTGATGCCTTGTTCCTCTTCATATAGTCCAGCTTCTCTGGTTATTTGCTCAGCATACAGGGTGAATACGTGCGGTGAAAGATACAACCCTGATGTACACTTTTCCTGACTTTAAACCATGCACTATCCACTTGTTCTGTTGGAACAACTGCCTTTTGATCCACGTATAGATTCCTCATGAGCACAATTAAGTATTCCAGAATTCTCATTCTCCACAATGTTATCCATAATTTGTTATGATCCACACAGTTGAATGCCTTAGCACAGTCAATAAAACACAGGTGAACATCTTTTGGTATTCTCTGTTTTTAGCTAGGATCCATCTGACATCGGCAATGATATCCCTGGTTCCACATCCTCTTCTGAATCCGGCCTGGATTTCTGGCAGTTCTCTGTTGATATACTGCTGCAGCCACTTTTGAATGATCTTCAAAAAATTTTACTTGTGTGTGATATTAATGGTACTGTTCTATAATTTCCACATTTGGTTGGATCACTTTCCTTGGGAATAGGCATAAATATGGATCTCTTCCAGTCGGTTGGCCAGGTAGCTGTCTTCCAAATTTCTTGGCATAGATCAGTGAGCACTTCCAGTGCTGCATCCCTTTGTTGAAACATCTCAATTGGTATTCTGTCAATTCCCAGAGCCTTATTTTTCACCATTGCCTTCAGTGCAGCTTGGATCTCTTCCCTCAGTACCGTCAGTTCTTGATCATATGTTACCTCTTGAAATGGTTGAACATCGACCAATTCTGTTTGGTATAGTGACTCTGTGTCCTTCCATTTTCTTTTGATGCTTCCTGCATGGTTTAATATTTTCTCCATGGAATCCTTCAGTATTGCAACTTGAGGCTTAAATTTTTTCTTCAGTTCTTTCAGCTCGAGGAATGCTGAGCACGTTCCTCCCTTTTGATTTTCTATCTCCAGGTCTTTGCACGTGTCATCATAATACTTTACTTTGTCTTCTCGAGCCGCCCTTTGAGATTTACTATTCATCTCTTTTACTTCCTCATTTTTTCCTTTTTGCTTTATCTACTTGACATTCAAGAGCAAGTTTCAGAGTCTCTTCTGACATCCATTTAGGTCTTCTCTTTCTCTCCTGTCTTTTTAATGACCTCTTGCTTTGTTCATGTATGATGTCCTTGATGTCATTCCACAACTCATCTGGTCTTCAGTCGTTAGTGATCAACGCGTCAAATCTATTCTTGAGATGCTCTCTAAATTTAGGTGGAATATACTTAAGGGTGTACTTTGGCTCTTGTGGACTTGTTCTAATTTTCTTCAGCTTCAACTTGAATTTGCATATGAGTACTTGATAATCTGATCTGCAGTTGGCCCCTGGCCTTATTCTGACAGATGATATTGAGGTTTTCCATCGTCTCTTTCCACAGAGTTAGTCAATTTGATTCCTGTGTCTTCCATCTGGTGAGGTCCATGTGTATAGTCACCGTTTATGTTGGTGAAAAAAGGTGTTGCAATGAAAAAGTTGTCGCTGGTCTTGCAAAATTCAATCATGTGATCCCCGGCATCATTTCTATCACCAAAGTCTTATTTTCCAACTACGAATTGTTCATCTTTGTTTCCAACTTTTGCATTGCAATCACTAGTAATTGTCAGTGTACCTGATTGCATGTTTGATCAATTTCAGACTGCAGAAACTGGTAAAAATCTTCATTTTCTTCATCTTTGTCCTTAGTGGTTGGTGCATAAATTTGAATAATAGTTGTATTAACTGCTCTTCCTTGTAGGCATATGGATATTATTCTATCACTGACAGCATTGTACTTCAGGATAGATCTTGAAATGTTCTTTTTGATGATGAATGCAGCATCATTTCTCTTCCAATTGTCTTTCCCAGCATAATAGACTATATGATTTTCTGATTTAAAATGACCAATACCAGTCCATTTCAGCTCACTAATGCCCAGGATATTGATCTTTTTGTGTTCCATTTCATTTTTGACTATTTCCAATTTTCCTAGATTTATACATCGTATGTCCCAGGTTCTGATTATTAATGGAAGTTTGCAGCTGTTTCTCCTAATTTTGAGTCATGCCCACAGCAGCAAATGAAGATAGCAAAAGCTGGACTCCATTCACGTCATTAAGGTCGACTCTACTTTGAGGAGGTAGCTCTTCCTCAGCCACCTTTTGAGTTCCTTCCAACCTGGGGGGCTCATCTTCCAGCACTATATTAGACAGTGTTCTGCTGCTATTCATAAGGTTTTCACTGGTTAATTCTCTTCAGAAGTAGACTGCAGGGTCCTTTTTCCTAGTCTGTCTTAATCTGGAAGTTCATCTGAAACCTGCCTGTTATGGGTGACCGTGCAGGTATTTGAAAACCGGTGGCATAGCTTCCAGCATCACAGCTACACACAAGCCCCCCTAGTAGGACAAACTGAGAGATGCACGCAGGACTTAGTATACTTAAAACACAGCTCATTTCTTGCTGTTCAATGGATAAACAATGCTACAATTTCCTTGAACTCATAGTTCTGCTTTTCAGTGATGTGCCCTCTTTATGTATCCTTTCATAGAGTGTTTGATTCTTTACTGGTCCCTCAAATCCTGTATAGAATGAGTTTCAAAGCATACTACATTCTTATTTGAGTACCCTCTGATAGTGTATCCTTCACTTTAAAAAAGTTAAGGCTAAAGCAAGTCTGCCTTGGACCACTTGCTCACTAGAAAGAAATGTTTGCACAGTCTCCATTAGAACAGCTGTGATTGCTTAGAATTAGGTTTGTCTGAAAGTGGCAGAAAACCTTAAATAAGAGTGGGTTAAACTAGATAAGTTATTTTGGTCATGCAGAGGCCCATAGCAGGGCTGGCATGGTCGAGCCCTTTGATCCTGCAGCTCTGCCACGCCTGGCCTCCATTCTGAAGGATACCTCATGGTCAAAGTGGACTTCCTCAGCCATTATGTCTGTGTTCTAGCCAGCAAGAAGGAGGAAAGAGAAGAGAAGGATACATCTCCTCCCTTTAAGAACATTTCCTAGAAGTTGCACACTCTCTATCCACTTATATCCCGTTGACCAGGACTTAGCCTCATGACCAGAGCTGGCCACAAGGAAGGCTGGGAAATGTAGTCTATATGGTGAGAAAGTATGAGCTCAGCTAAAATTTGGGAATTCTGTTATTCTAGAACAAAAGGGATATTGGGGGAAAACTAGATATCTGTGCCACACTGGTATCCGGTGTGGAACTCTTGGTCAGCAAAGGAGCATTCCATGAGGCTAGCAGCTGCTACAGAAAACAATAAAGGAAGTAAAACTAAGTTTCTGGTAGAGCTTTCCAAAAGAATTACTTAAAATACTTTTGTTCTAGCTTGCGATATTTTCAGAGCCCCTTTTACCACAGCTTATGAAAACTGCTGCTCCTTTCATAGGTCTTAAAATCCTTCAGATTTCAGCTGTTTCTTATCAAAACTTCACGTATGGCTATGATATAAAGTCACCTCCCAGTTTCCCATCCTGGCATAATATGTTATGGAGAGGAAAAAGAAGGTTGAATTCTTTCCTGAAATGTCTGAACCTTTTGGTCTTTTCCATTCTTTTTTTTTCCAGTTGCCACAGATGTAAACATTACTGCTAACATTAAAACTATCTATACAAACCAAAATCAATTGATGTTTTGGAGTTGATCAAGTAATAATAATTACCACCATGTTTTGAATTGCTTACTTTATGCCAGGCACTGTGCTATGGGTTTTACGTACATTATCTCGTTAAATCCTCAGAACAACCCTGTGTGGTAGGACTATTCTTACCGTTATTTTCTAGATGTGGAAATTGAAGCTCAGAGAGGTTGTATAACTGGCTCAATCCCCACAGCAGGTAAGTGATGGAGCTCTGTATTCATACCTAGGAAAACTGACTCCAGACCCCCTTCCTGAACCACAGTATTCCCTAATTAGTTGGCATTATTCTAGAGAGAAAGATCTAGATCTGTACTGTCCAATATGGTAGCCACTGGCCACATTTGGCTATTTGAATTTAAATGAAATTAATTAAGCAAAATTAAAGCCTCTGTTCTTCAGTTAAACAAGCCACATATCAAGTGTTCATTAGACACACATAGCTAAAAAAGGCTACCATATTGAAAAGAACATATACAGAACATTTCCATCATCACAGAGAGCTCTAATGCACAGTGCCTATCTAGATAACTCTGGATTCTAAACTATATTTCTTTTAAGCCTGAATTGTCTGGCTAAATTCATTATCCTTAGATATGGCCAAAGAGAAACAAGTACAACCTCTTAAAGAAGGTATTGGCTGAATGTATCGTTTTGCCCCGTAAGTTCCACATTACTGAATAAAAAACTGAGTGAAAGTTTGAATATTCATTGAATATTGCCTCTGAAGTCATCACCAACCCATTATTCAGTCCTCATTATAACCCTACTACTTGTTATATAAATGAGAATATTTCAGTAGGCCAATCACGTTACACATATAGCAATCCTCTATCATCAGTGTTTGATATGACACAGCTGATGTACATAGCATGCATGGCATCAGTCAGTCCTTTCTTTCAACATTATAGTGGAATCTGAAAAACAAACTGGTTGCTATAGAGTTGATTCCGACTCATAGTGACCCTGTCTCTAGGACAGAGTAGAAGTGCCCCATAGGGTTTCCAAGGCTGTAATCTTTACAGAAGCAGACTGCCACATCTTTCTCCTGTGTCTTATTTTTTTCAGCAGTACAACAGTGAATTTTTTGACAGTGGTAAAAATAAAATAATGAGAAATACAAAGAAATACATCTGTGTGTAGGAATTAAATACAACCACTTCCATTCTTACCCCATTTATCATTTTTTGAATTAATATTGAAGTAGGTGGGTACTTAGAAAAGAAACTGAAGTTATCTGTAGATTTTGTGCAGAAATGCACAATCCTATCCTTTAGAATTGCCAGAGCAGTTGCAACACCAAAACCTTTGCGGAAAAGCATTTCAGTCTCACTAAATCACTCCAGTTTTTACCGAAAAAGCTCAGTGGGTTTGCCGGTTTTAAAATGCTATACTAAGAAAGTACTCTGGTAGCTGGCCAGGGAGAGAGCAACCAAAATGACTTAATACATCACTGCATTCAGTTAGGCCTACTTTTCTTTTCAAAGGTGAAAGGAAAGACTTTTCGCTATAAAAAGCAACACTTTCCTGCATTTTAAATATCTGTTTTGTGTGTTTAAGAAAACATATTCAGAAGATAAATTAGCAAATATCTAGGTTATTTTAATTTTGAAAGAAAACATGACAAGCTTCTTCTAGTAAGCATCACAGTCAAATCAGTCGTTGTCCTATCTGTATTCCTCCTGAATTAAAGTGCTCCGAAGGAAAATTATAAAATGTCATATTAAGGAGGCACATATTCTCACTTCCATATACTGGAATTCTTCTCAGCACAAATAGGTATTCTGGAAAAAAAAACACATTTGCATTTCAGTCAAGGAACGTCAGCCATGGCATGGAGCAGACTGATGGCTTTTCAAAGTTCTGTTTTAATGCACTTGTGTGATAATTTTCAGCACCACGTGTTGCATTGTCTAATTTGAAACACTTTGTAAGATCCAATAATGTGCTTTGTCAATATAATACCCCACACCTCTGAACTTTTTTTTTTTTAAGCACTCTGATATAGGTATAGTGATTACAGTCTTGATGTGAAGAAATCAAGAAATTTAGGGCTGTGGAAAAATTAGAGAATTTTTTATTGACAGTGGGCATAATAGCTCAAACCCCGAACATTATGAGACAAACCCTAGATATAGGGCTCAACTCTGAGATTAATTGTGGGACTTTGGTTAAGAAACTTTCACTTCCTCTGGACCTCTGTTACCTCCTCTGTAAAAAGAAGTTAAACTCTTTTTAGATCTAAGGGCCTATGTGTGATTACTTTTCATTTGCCAAAGCTAAAAATACTAGTAAGTATTTTAGCAGACTCTAAATTAGTCAGAATTACAATATTACTATATATGCGATAAGGTATCATCATCAAGCATTTAATTTTGAGGAGAGAGCGGTTAAATGCCAAGCAAGCTAGTACCAGAAATTCATTTGAAAAATGGCTTCCAGGAAGTGTTCTTAGGTAAAACCACACTCCTAGACATTCTCATTTTCTGTCTCCAGCTGTGGAGAGTGAGTGCTGATGTGGACGACAGAGACCATGAAGCCCTGATTGATCATTATTGCCCAGTGAAAATGCAACGCTCTTCCTGAGATTGTACTCACTTGAGCTGGAAATTTGCCTTGGCCCTTTAAAATTAATTTTCAAAAACGGTCGAAGACAAAAATGCTTTCTGCTCAACTTTTGGTTAGGCAATTTAATTACCCACAGTATTCTGTTCCCTAAGCATACTGTTTTTTCAGGGTTTTACTGTGCATTCTTTAATTGGAGCAAGTGAATTGTTGGGCCGTGCTAGATGTCAGTACTGATGTGGCTACTTGGATTTTATTGTTCTGTTCAGTAAAGAGTAAACTTGCATGAAGAGTGAAATACGTCAGTTTGGCAAAAACAAAGACACTGTATGTATGATGAGCATGGTCAGGCTTTAGCAGAAGGAGTGGAAATAGCTGTATGGTATTCCAGTAATACCCCAGGCAACTCAGCAGATGATGCTGAGGTCCCCTTATCTCCTTCTAGGAATTAGTTCTCTTCTCTTCTCTCATCCTACTTCCTCTGCCAAGCCATAATCTAGCTACTTCCATCTAGCAGATTCCCCTTAACCTTGAACTGAACAGAAAAATCTCTCTGTTGTGGGGAAGGAACTGGGGCTTTTCATCTTTCTATCTCCAGCACAGCGCAAGGTGTCTAGCATATAGTAGATGATCCATAAATGATTAATGAACTAAAAATGGAACAGGAAGTAGGATTTTTTTTTTTTTTTTTACTAATAGGTTATTTTAAATGGTACAGTAGTGGTCGCTCTGTCAGGGCCAGTTTTCTTAACTATTTTAAAGTAGGTCCTTCAAATAAATTTTAGCCAAGATGAAATAAGAAGTTTTCTGAGTGTGTTTGGAAACTTGCCAATCCCTTTCTCTCTCTCCTGTGGTCAACAACAACAACAACAACAAAATTAGTCAAATCTTTGATAATTAACATCTTTCATAGTTGCACACATATGGTAGGGACTCAATTAAATTTGTTGAAATAGTATGTCAGAAACCAGGGCAGTTTATAAAACAAAGGTAGCAACATTTTGCCAAATGTTTTTCTTGTGTTCCAGAAAAAAAATAATAAATGCATAACTTAGAATTAATTTAGATGATGACATCGACAAAGTAGAGGTGTGCGCAGAGAAGGTAAGAGCTGACATACTAAACAAATGGATTTTCTCTTGAATGTGAACTTGGCACCAAGTGCAGGAGCTTCCATGTCAGTTTTCATGATGAAAGCCAAATATTTTAATGAGGGTAATCACACAGGCAGTTTCCTGCCTAATTACTTCAAAGCTTAAAAATGCAAGAGTAAGATCAAGGCCATTTTATCTCCAAGTAGAATGTTGAGAAGATAGAGCCAAGATGTTTGTAAATTGTTGGCAGATAATTAATTATCAACAGTTGTCTGCTTCAGAGGTAAATGCAAATATGCATGCTAAGGGCATGCTTCATGACAGCCCGCTGACCAGCCCAAACCCGAAGTACTGAAGGCACTCTTCATGTTGGAAGGGCTGGGTTTCTGCTAGCTCACTGAGTCAAGGAAAGGAGTCTGGTTTTAACTTCAGCTACAATGTTGACCTTGCACCCCATGGTAAACAATGATAATAGACACTTTGGCCAGTGGAATTCGGGGCTGGCCTTTGCAGAATTCATGTTTTTGTCTTTGATCTCTGTGCAAAAGCATCTTATCAAGGAACAGGCTTTGTTTATCTTCATTATTTACTTATTTAGTTCACCCACTAGCCATCGAGTTGATTCCGACTCATAGTGACCCCATAGGGCTTCCAAGGCCATAAACCTTTACAGAAGCAGATTGCTGTATCTTTCTCCTGAAGAGTGGCTGATGGGTTCAAACCATCGAACTTTTGGTTAGCAGCCAAGCGCTGTAACCTCTGTACCACCTTGCAACTGAATACTGAAAACCCTTCAATTTATTTCATAGAAATTTTCAGAAAATGTTCTGCTTCAATCCTCTTGACAAAGGCTTGGTGCTACCTGGTCTGAATAGCTACTAAATAGGTGTGTATTTATGCCACTGGCCACCTGTTAGCTAGTTCCCTTTGACTCAAAGGGAAAACAAACCTGTTGAGTTTCTAAAACCTACAGACCTTAAGTATGACACTGTAAGTGAAGAAAGAATTTTAAAATGATTTAGGGAATTGCATGTTTTATGTTATATAGTTGTCTGGAAACAAAGCTCTGAAGATGAAACCGGCAGCTCAAACAGAGTAATCGCATTTGTTTGGAAAACAAAAAAAAAACTAAAATTTGCTGGTAATGGAAGGTCTGCCCTTGAAAAGTATCAAGTCCAATTTAAGTAACTAGAAACGTCAAACATGTGCTAAGTATTTGAGTGTTTAAATGGCACACAACATGGAACGAATACTGTTTGTCTTCTACTTTGACATATAGTAGAGATTCTCTAGTGGAGTTTGCTAAAAACTGGTGGTTATGATATTGTAATATTCATGCTTACATGATTATTTATATTAATTTATTCCTATCAGACTCATATAAATATCTCTTATTGGCATCTTATCCTAAAAAGCACTGGTTTCTCACTCTGGTTAGGTCCTCTTTTCTGTTCCCTGCCATGATAAGATGTGGGCAAGGTATAAAGAGGCAGGCAGCCTAGACAAAAACTATTTTTAGAAAAGGCAAAATCCCAGAATATCGTCTCCAAGAGAATAACCTACTAGCAGTTTTGGAGAGAAGCTAGAACTGATGGATTTAAAAGACACTGCAAAAAGTATAAAAGATTCTCAGTGTTCAAATACTTAAAAGCTATACCTTTGGTTAAGTGCTAGGCTGTTAACCAGAAGGTCAGCAGTTCAAACCCACTAGCCACTCCGCAGGAGAGAGATGTGGCAATCTGCTTCCGTAAAGATTTACAGCCTTGGAAACCCTATGGGGCAGTTCTACTCTGTCCTGTAGGTTTGCTGTGAGTCCAAATCAACTGGACAACAATGGGTGTGTGTGTGACAACAATGGGTGTGTGTGTATTCCTTTTACATAAAGTATTGATGATGAGGTTATATTGCAATTATTGTTTAAAATAAAGGTTTTTTTTCTTTACTGTACTTTGGTTTAATTTAATCATTATTTTACAAGTTGCAGTGATTAAGACCTACTGCATAGAAAGTGTTACCCAAGGCAGGACTTGTATTGAATTCGGATACCTGGCTATGGGGAGATGATTCTCTTTAGGTTTATCTGTGTGTTTATATCTCCCTCTCTCTCTACTCCCACTCCCAATTTCCCAGCTCTGGAGGGAAGTTGTCTGAGGCAGTTTTCATGTTAGGCTTGATTTTACACAAATTGTAAAAGTGAGGTTGGAATTATCTGAACTGCAAGTTACTGGTGTTGAGAGAGACAGGGAATAAGGCTGAAGGGATGTGCAAAGACTTTGAATGGAAGGCAGGTGGAAATGCATT
The DNA here is from genome assembly GCF_024166365.1 of Elephas maximus indicus. Classification (NCBI taxonomy): domain Eukaryota; kingdom Metazoa; phylum Chordata; class Mammalia; order Proboscidea; family Elephantidae; genus Elephas; species Elephas maximus. The sequence continues at coordinate 53,058,015 of NC_064846.1, read as the reverse complement.
GGCACGAAAACCTGAAAGGCTTTGAAACATGAATGCCAAAATTTACCTTTCTTTCCTTGAAATTAGTTCTTTGCTTCTCCTAGTACTTCATCGAGACAGTTTTCTTTGTCTGACCTCAGAATATATCTTCATCAGTTTCCGTTGCCATTCTGCCTTCAATTTTTCTTCCCTTTTCATTTTTAACCACTTTATATCCAAAATCACCTCTGAGTGATGTACAAATACAATGCAATTCCGATCCAAAAGCCAACAACATTCTTTAAAGAGATGGGAAAACTTATCATTAACTTTCTATGGAAAGGGAAGAAACCCCAGATAAGTAAAGCACTATTAAAGAAGAATAAAGTAGGACTCACACCACTTGACCTCAGAACCTGCTATACAGCTACAGTAGTCAAAACAGCCTGGTACTGGTACAACGACAGACACATTGACCAATGGAACAGAACTGAGAACCCAGATGTAAATCCATCCACTCACGGTCACCTGATCCTCAACAAAAGCCCAAAGTCCATCAAATGGGGAAAAGAGAGTCTTTTTAACAAATGGTGCTGGCAAAACAGGATGTCCATCTGAAAAAAAAAAAAAGAAAGAAACAGGACCTATACCTCACACTGTACACAAAAACTAACTCAAAATGGATCAACGACCTAAGTATAAAGCCAAAAACCATAAAGATCATAAAAGAAAAATAGGGTCAATGCTAAAGGCCCTAATACATGGCTTAAACAGGATACGAACCATAACTAACAATACACAAACACTAGATGATAAGCTAGGTAATGGGGATCTTCTAAAAATTAAACATTTATGTTCATCAAAAGACTTTACCAAAAGAGTAAAAAGAGTCTACAGACTGGGGAAAAAAAATTTGTCGATGACCAGTCCAACAAAAGTTCAATCTCTAAAATCGACTAGAAAATCCAATACCTCTACACAAAAACACAAATAATGCAATTAAAAATGGGCAAAGGAAATGAACTGACACTTCACCAAAGAAGACATTCAAGGGGCCGACAGACTCGCAATCACTAGCCATTAAAAAAAATGTAAAGCAAAACCACAATGAGATACCATCTCACCCCAGCATTACTGGCACAGATAAAAAAAAAAAAAAGGAAATAACAAATGTTGGAGAGGCTGTGGGGAGATCAGAAGTGTTATGCACTGCTAGTGGGAATGCATAATGATACAACCACTTTGGAAAATGATATGGCGCTTCCTTAGAAAGCTAGAAATAGAAATACCATATGATCCAGTGATCCCACTCCTAGGAATATATCCTAGAGAAATAAGAGTCATCACATGAATAGACATATGCGTACCCATGTTCACTGTAGCATTGTTCACAGTAGTAAAAAGATGGAAACAATCTAGATGCCCGTCAACAGATGAATGGATAAACTGTGGTGCATACACACAATGGAGTATTACGTGTCGACAAAGAACAACGATGAAATCTGTGAAGCATTTCATAACATGGGTGAATCTGGAGGACGTTATGCTGAGTGAAATAAGTCAATCACAAAAGGACAAATATTGCATGAGACTATTACTGTATAACAACAATTGTGAGGATGATGCAAGACTGGGCAGTGTTTCGTTCTGTTGTGCATGGGGTCGCTATGAGTTGGAACCGTATCAACAACACCTAACAACAACAAAAATTACTGTAAAAACTCATGAAAAGGTTTACACTCAAAAAGAAACAATCTTTGGTGGTTACGAGGGAGGGGAGAGGAGAGCTGGGGATGGAAAAACACTGAATAGATAATAGATCAGTGGTAACTTTGGTGAAAGGTGAGACAGTACACAATACTGGGGAAGCCAGCACAACTTGTACAAGGCGAGGTCATGGAAGCTCCATAGACACATCCAAACTCCTTGAGGGACTGAATTGCTGAGCTGAGGGCTGTGGGGACCATGGTCTCAGGGAACATCCAGCTCAATTGGCATAACATAGTTTATAAAGAAAATGTTCTACATTCTATTTTGGTGAGTAGCATCTGGGGTCTTAAAAGCCTGTGAGTGGTCATCTAAAATACTCCATTGGTCTCAATCCTTTGGGAGCAAGGAAGAATGAAGAAAACTAAAGACACAAGGGAAAGATTAGTCGAAAGGACTAATGGACCACAACTACCACAGCCTCCACCAGATTGAGTCCAATACAACTAGATGGTGCCTGGCTACCACCACTGACTGCTTTGACAGGGATCGCAATAGAGGGTCCTGGGCAGAGCTGGAGAAAAATGTAGAACAAAATTCTAACTCAAAAAAAGAGATCAGACTTACTGGCCTGACAGAGATTGGAGAAACCTCTAGAGCATGGCCAACAGATACCCTTTTAGCTCAGTAATGAAGTCATTCCTGAGGTTCACCCTTCAGCCAAACATTAGACAGGACTGTAAAACAAAATGAGACTAAGTGGGCACACCAGCCCAGGGGCAAGGACTAGAAGGCAGGAGGGAACAGGAAAGCTGGTAATAGGGAACCCAAGGTTGAGAAGGGAGAGTGTTGACATGTTGTGGGGTTGTTAACCAATGTCATAAAACAGTATGCGTGCTAACTGTTTAAATGAGAAAATAGTTTGTTCTGTAAACCTTCATCTAAAGTACAATATAAAAGAAAAAAAAAGTTAAACATACAAGTATTCTATGGCCTAGCAATTCCACTACCAGGATTTTTGCAAGATAAGTAAAACATATATACATGACCAAAATGTACAAAAATTCTCATAGTCTTATTCATAATAGTCAAATAAGTGGAAGCAACCCAAATATCCTTTCCTAAGAGAATGGATAACCAAATTAGGCATGGCCATAGAATAGAATATAAGCATTAAAAAGGAACAAACTCCTGATAACATTCAGTGACATGAATTAATCATTATACTGAGCAAAAGAGGTAAGATATGAAAGATAATATATTGTATTATTCAATTTACATGATGGTGGGAGTCCCTGGGTGATGCAGATGGTTAATATGTTTGGCTCCTAACCCAAAGGTTAGAGGTTCGAGTCCACCCAGAGGCACCTTGGAAGGAAGGCCTGGTTATCTATTTTTGAAAAATCAACCATTGAAAACTCTATGGATCACAGTTCTACTCTGACATAAATGGGGTCACCATGAGTTGGAATTGACTTGACAGTGACTGGTTTGTTTAAGTTATGGTGATAGAAATCACATTAGTAGTTGCCTCTGGGCAAGATGAATTGACTAGAAAAGAACACAAGGCAAGTTTCCAGTGTAATTAAAATATTCCATATCTTAGTGGGGTATTGGTTTCTTGAGTATATATATTTTTCAAAATTAATTGAATCATTTACTTAAAATATATGCATTTTATATGTAAATTTTAAAAAAATTGCCATCGAGTTGATTCCGACTCATAGCAACCCTATAAGACAGAGTAGAACTATCCCATAGGGTTTCCAAGGAGCGCCTGGTGGATTCAAACTGCCAAGCTTTTGGTTAGCAGCTGTAGCTCTTAACCACTACACCACCAGGGTTTCTGTATGTAAATTACACATCAATAAATAAAATTAAATTAAAAGAAAATCACCTTTGATAATTTTGCAGTGTAATAGTACCCTGAGGCAAAACCTACTAGTAGCAACTGTGATACTGACTAAACTCAAATGTCTCATAGGGGCAGCTGCTGAAGTTTTGCATGACAAATATAATGGTTTATGAGGGACCAAGCAAGCGAATTTTATGAGTTACATAAAATCTTGGGCATGGTGCCCAATATGCTTTTGGGCAAAGCCTAATCAGATTGGATTGTGATCCCAGCCCCATCAAAATGTATTTTTGATCGTCTAAGGCGTGTGAAAATCAACAAGGACCATCATGAATTTAATAAATTCCAATGTGGTTTGTGGGAGGAGCTTGGGAACTATCAGTAAATCTGCATACTCACACGATCAATGTTTGGGTGGTTGGCAGCCTTTCCCTTTTCTCCCTGAATACACTCTTTTGAGGTAAAATTCACAGAACGTGTAATTAATCATTTTAAAGTGTACAGTTTGGTGGCACTTAGTGTATCTGCAATGTTGTGCAACCACCACTTGTATTTTCAAAACTTGTTCTTAACCCCAGAAGAAGAACGCATAAGCACTAAGCAGTCACTCCCCAGTCTCCCCCTGCTGGCAGCCCCTGGCAATCATTAATCTGCTTTCTGTCTCTATGAATTATTCTGAATATTTCATACAAATGGAATCATACAGTATGTTTTTGTGTGTGTGTGTGTCTGGCTTCTTTCAATCAGCATAATGTGTCCAAGGTTCACCCATGCTGTGGTATATATGTCAGTACTTCATTCCTTTTTCTTAATGAATAATAGTCTAAAATTTTTTTTTTCTTTTTTTATATGGATATACAACATTTTGCTTATTCATCCATTGATGAACATTAGGGTTGTCTATACATTTTGATGGAAACCCTGGTGGCATAGTGGTTAAGTGCTACGGCTGCTCACCAAAAGGTCAGCAGTTTGAATCCACCAGGCACTCCTTGGAAACTCTATGGGGGCAGTTCTACTCTGTCCTACTGGGTTGCTATGAGTCAGAATTGACTCGATGGCAATGTTTTTTTTTTTTTTTAATACATTTTGACTGTTATGAATAATGCTATCAGGGACATTTGTGTACAAGTTTCTGTGTGAAATTGCTGGGTCATATGGTAATTCTAAGTTTAACAACTTTTTGGGAAACCATCAAACTGTTTTCCACAGCAGCTGTACCATTTTACAATTTCTACCAGCAATGGACAAGGGTTCCTATTTCTCCACTTCCTCACTGAAACGTGTTATTTTGCATATTTAATTTTACTGTGGCAGAATATATATAACAAAAAGTTGCCCATTTAACCATTGTAAGTGTACAAATCAGTGTCATTAATTATATTCACCTTGTTATATAGTCATCACCATTATGTATTTCTAAATATTTTTCAACACCCCAAACAGAAACTCAGCATCCTTTAAACAATAACTCTCCATTCCCCTTTCTCCCAGCCCCTGATAACCATTAATAAACTTTGGCCTCTATTTGCCTATTCTTGTTATTTCTTACGTAGGGTCGCTAGGAGTTGGAATCGAATCGACAGCAGTGGGGTTTTTTTTTGGTTTGGTTATTTCATATAAGTGAGATCATACAATATATTTGTCCTTTTGTGACTGATGCATTTTACTCAGTACAATGTCTTCGAAGTTCAGCCATGCCATAGCGTGTATCGGAACTTCATTCCTCTTTATGGCTGAATAATATTCCATTATTATGGATACACGTGTTTTGTTAATCCATTCATGTGTTGATGGACACGGGCTGTTTGTACATTTTGGCTATCGTGAATAGTGCTGCAGTGAACCTTGGTGTACAAGTATCTGTTTACATTCCTGCTTTCAGTTCTTTTGAGCATGTATCTAGGAGTGAAATTGCTGGGTCATGTTATAATTATATATTTATAACATTATTTTTAATGTTATAAATAATGACATTAAAAATAATCTGACTTATTGCGACCCTACAGGACAGAGTGGCTGGTAGATTTGAACTGCCGACCTTTTGGTTAGCGGCCATAGCTCTTAACCACTGTGCCACCAGGGCTCCCATATATATATAAACTCTGGTGGTGTAGTGGTTAAGCGCTATGGCTGCTAACCAAAGGGTCGGCAGTTCGAATTCGCCAGGCGCTCCTTGGAAACTCTATGGGGCAGTTCTACTCTGTCCTATAGGGTCACTATGAATTGGAATCGACTCGACGGCACTAGATTTTGTTTGGTTATATTTATATATATATATGTTATTTCTGAGGAACTGCCAATTGTTTTCCACAGCAGCTGAATCATTTTACTTTTACACCAACGATACACAAGGGTTCCAATTTCTCCACTTCCTTGCCAACACTTGTTATTTTCTCCTAGTGGGGGTGAAGTGGCATCTCACTTTTGTTTTGGTTTGCATTTTCCTAATTACTAATGATGTTGAGCATCTTTTCATGTGCTTGTTGGCCATTCATATATCTTCTTTGGGGAAATGTCTATTCAAGTCTTTCGCTCATTTTTAAAATTGAGTTGCTTGTCTGTTTATTGCTGAATTTTAAGGGTTTGTATATATATGCATATTCAGGATACTAAACTCTTATCAGATATCTGATTGGCCAGCATTTTCTCCCATTCTATAGATGGGCTTTTTATTTTCTTCAAAATGTCCTCTGATACACAAGTTTTTTTTAATTTTCATGAAGCCCAATCTTTTTTTTTTCCTTTTGTTGCCCATGCTTTTAGTGTCTTATCTAAGAATCCATTGCCACATTCAAGATCATGAAAATTTACTGCTATCTTTTCTTCTAAGAATTTTATAGTTTTAGCTCTTATATTTTTAATGGGCTTTTATTAACTAGGCTTCACTGCAAGGAAGGCAAATTAGGACAGAGTGTAAAAAACAGCCCAGAAAGTTTTTTGGCTAAGGCAGAGGAGATAACAGTTCTAAATGATATGCTAAAACTCTCCACTTCCGGAACCGTCTTTGAAATGCTACCTGATTTAATGACCCATCTCTTTAAATATGGTCAAGAAATATTGTCAGGAAGGTGCTTCAAAAATTGTGCCCTGTGGTAAGTTGGGAGGGTTGATTGGTGCTGGTGAATTAAAAGGGAGTGCCAGTTTGGTAAGTTCAGGTCTTAGCATCCCACGGAAAGTTAGAAAGAGCCTCACATAGTTGCCAGTGTCTAGACCCATGGTTCTTAACCAGGTATATCTGGGCAACTTTAAAACACGCACATGCACACACATACAGAGACCATTTCCACCAACCTGTGCCCCTAAATGGAGGTTCAGATCCAGTAGGTCTGGAGTAGGGTCTGAGCATCTGCATTTTTGAAATATTCCCTGGGTCATTTTGATATACAGCCAAGATTGAAAACACCCTACCCCAGATGCTGAAATTTGGTCTGGAGTTTGATGTCATGTAGTTGCTTTATTGTGTAGCAGGTTCATTTAACAAATGCTTTGTGCCAGGAACTGTTCCAAGTGCTTCACAATATTAACCCTCATATCAACACTGCGAGGTAGATACTATTATCACATCCCCATTTGCAAATCAAGGCAAATTGAGGTAAGTAGCTTGTTTAAGGTCACATAAATAATCTGTCGTAAGTGAAAACAAAAAAATGATATCCCATACAAATGTATTGACTATTTTTAAGTTCCACCACCCATCTGTCAGTTTGTTGTATTGTGGTGGCTTAACTGTTGCTGTGATGCTGGAAACTATGCCACTGGTGTTTAGAAAACCAGCAGGGTCACCCATGGTGGATAGGTTTCAGTGGAGCTTCCAGACTAAGAAAAACCCATTGCTGTCAAATCAATTCTGACTCATAGTGACCCTGTAGGACAGCATAGAACTGCCCATAGGGTTTCTAAGGGTTTAATCTTTGTGGAAGCAGACTGTCACATCTTTCTCCTGTAGGGCAGCTGGTGGGTTCGAACCACCGACCTCTCAAGTTAGCAGTCAAGTGCTTTAACCACTGTGCCACCAGGGTTCCCTTAGACTAAGAGACTAGGAAGAAAGGCCTGGCCAGTATACTTTCAAAAATTAGCCAATGGAAATTCTATGGATCACAACAGAATAGTACCCAATATAGTGCTGGAAGATGAGCCCCTCCCTGGGTTAGAAAGCACTCAAAATGCACAATTGGCTGTAACAAAGGGCTTAAGTGTACCGACAGTTGTTAGGATGGCACATGACTGGGCAGCACTGCACTCTGTTGTACATGGGGTCACCATGAGTTGGAGCTGACTCAATGGCAACTAAGAAAAAATCTTAATTGTGTATCAAAGTCCTGTGAAATATCTATATATGGTGATAAGTTATAGCAATAACCAGAGTGAGAAGAGACAACCTGGTCTAGTTTATGAAGACTAAGAAGCACATAAATCAACTTTATTCTGTAAATCTCCTAAAACAAGATAATAGCTGAAGAGTAGGCTCTCCTGTGAAACTTTACTCTGGGGGAAGGGAGCAATAAGACATGAGTCAAGCATAAGTATGTTTACTACTATCACATTTTAATAAGAAAACTTTCGATCATGGTCTTCCCTTCTTGCCTTTCTGCAAGTCAAGGATTAAAACCCTGTTCTTCTTGAGGACCTTAAAATGGACTCCAAGAATATCACCAATGGTATGACCTGTTACCACCAAATATACCAACCGGAACTTCAAAAACTAGCCCATAAATTCAGTCTCCTGTGTGTTTTTTAATCCATAGTGCTGTGCTGAACCTTCAAAACAGTCTTTTATTAGTCAAGTTAGGTCACAGAGTGATCCAGTTATCAAGGGACCTGGGTGCTAGCCTCAGTTCTGACATTTATGGGCTTTATGTTTTCTCCTCTCTCGAAGTCTCAATTTCTTCATCTGTAAAATGGGTGGATTTGCACTAGATGGTCTCTCAGAAGTCTCTACCAGTACTAAAATTCTGTAATTCTGCTAAGAACCATTGTGACAGGAAGATCTTGGCTTTTGTTTCTTTGAGGGAATAATTTGTTCCTGCCTGCTTCCTGGGACCTATGAGTGAGCATCAATTAGAAAAAACATAGGGTTTGTCAGTGGACAGCTGACTTTTCTTACCCAGCAGAAAAGAATCTGTCAACTTTTATTGGATGTTGTCAGGTAACATCATGCTCAGAGATATATTGTGCCAGAAGTAGTATTAGGCTAACATTCAATTATACCAGAGTTCTAAAGAGACTGTGTGTTCTGTAAATTCCTGAAAATTTGGGATGCAGGAAAACATGTAAAATGGTTGATAGAATATTATAAATTAATTGCTCCCCATGTATTTTAATGCTTTCATTTTGAGACTGTTTATGCTGCTGCTGGTTGTACTATAGATAGAAGTGTCTTTTAAAATGTGTCAAGGTCAAAAGAAAAGGCTTCTGGAAAACTTCAGAGTGGCAATCACTGTTGACCCTTTGTGTTTTTAGCCAACTTTCTCCCTAGCCTGTTCCCCAAGATGGCAGAAGGTGAGGAGAACTTCCTCTAGGGAAAATGGTCTAAGAAGGAGCAAAGTTGGAGGCTGTGGTTAGGAAGTGGGGGAGACTTGAGGGCTTTGGGGTTATAATGCCTTTCTTTCAACAAGAGTTGAATTGTCAGAACCTTTTCGTTATCTGCTTTTCTCTGCGAACTAAAAGTTAAAAGCTATTATTCTCACTGGGATTGATTTTCTGGGTTTTTTTTGTTTGTTTGTTTGTTTTGTTGCTTTACTTCATCAATCTTTATGGTAAGGCGCCATTGAATAATGTCAGATTTTCTCCTTGAGGTATAAAACAAGTCAGGATGGCTAGCCTCTGCTCCTTGATGCCTTGCCTGGGTAAGAAAGGGTTCATCCTAACTTCTGCTGCTGGGTATAAGATAGCTTATGATTTTCCTGATGTGGTGGTTGCCTAATATGTCAAGAATTGCCCTACATTTGGCTGGGAAATTCTCTTGGTCTGAGCAAGGCCAGGCTGAAGGGGCTGTTTTGCCCCCTCATTAAAGAGTAGTATCTTACTAAGGCTCCTTATTATCTAGGAAAAAAAAAATACACCCCACTGGCCTCAAACCAAAATCAAACCCGTTGCCATAGAATAAATCAATTCTGGCTCATGGTGACCCCATATGTTACAGAGTAGAACTGTTCCGTAGGGTATTCTTGGCTGTAATCTTAGCAGAAGTAAGTCACCAGGCCTTTTTATTATGGTACTGCTGGGTGGATTTGAATCACCAACCTTTAGATTAGCAGTCAAGCACAAACTACTTGTACCACCCACCAGCAGAGCCTTTTTAAATTAATACTTTATTTGGCAGTAGACATTTGCTGTGTGCCAGACACTGAAAAAACAGCTAAGCAGAGTCCTCAGGAGAATTTTCTCTACCGGGAAGGGTACCTGTCCCCACCCTTTCAGGCTTTTCTAGTTTGCTTAGGAAGGCCTTCCTTATCTTGAGATTTTGAAAGTCCTTCTTCTCTTTTTTTTTTTTTTTACAAAATTACTTACTTTTTAAAAGTGTTCCTGTGTTTTCGTAGACTTCAAAAGTAATAATGAATATATTCACCTTCTTAAAGATTGACATACTAAAACGGCATATAAAATAAAGCATGAATGCTCTCCTTTGCCTCCCTACTCCATCCTCTGCGGTTTGACATGTATCTCTGCAGTTCCCTTTCTATGCATTTACATACACATTTATATGTAAACCTATGTAATTTTTGTTTGTGTCCAATAGAACTTTCTGCCACAGTAAAAATGTTCTAAATCCGTGCTATTTAAAATGGTAGCCATTAGCTACATGTGAGTTTGGAGCACTTGAAGTGTGACTAGTGTGACCGAGGAACTGAAGTTTTTATTTTATGTAATTTTAATTAGTTTACATTTAAATTTTAATCGCCACATGTGGCCACTGGCTACTGTATTGGACAGTGCAAATGCAAATGGCAGGAACCGGGAACTCAAGATAGGAAACAGCCACAGTGTAAGGAATGTATACCTTTGGCTATTGGGACAACAGTGTTTTACATGCATCATCGCCCAGAATCTTCACAACCCCCTCAGATAAGTTCTATTATTAACAGAAAAAGAAACTGAGGCATACGTAAGTTAGGTAACTTTTCCAAGGCCACAGAGACAGAAAATGGTAGAGTATGGATTCATACCCAGACCAACTAGCTCCAGAAAGCACCTCCCTGAACAGCATGTGGGAAATTATATGGTGAACTGGAAATGGCAGAAGCTTTGGGGTTAGACAAACCCAGGTTGAAATCCTGATCTTGTAACTCCTTGACTGTGTGTCATTGGGCAAGTCGCTTAGCCTCTCTGAGTCTTGGTTATAAAATCTATACAGTGGGACTTGTAATACTTTCCTTCTTATCATCAATGGGGCATGCTTTAAGCTAGCATTTGTGCTTTCCCCTCTTCCACTCCCCTTACTGAGGAGCCCTGGTGGCATAATGGTTAAGTGCTTGGCTGCAAACTGAAAGGTCAGTGGTTCGAACCTGCCAGCCGCTGCATAGGAGAAAAGACCTGGTGACCAGCTCCCTTAAAGATTACAGCCTAGGAAACCCTATGGGGCAGTTCTACTCTGTCACGTTGGGTCACTATGAGTCAGAATAGATTCGACTGCACACAGCAACAATATCCCCCCTATCAACAATGTTCACCTTTTGGGGGTGACTACCTGTAGCTAGGGATCTTGTCACTGGCCATGAAAGAGATTAAAACTAAGCACACACATTGATTCTTGTGGGCCAGAGCTCTCTCTAGCTGAGATAACAGAATTTACCCTCAAGAGAAGCATAGGAGTCTCCTGAACTACCGCATTGAGTAGAAGGCCAAAGGCAGGAAACTTTGGTCTGCTGGAGATGAATTGGTCAATGCCTAGGGTTTGAGTCAAATTGTGTAGTTCAAGTCCCAGGCCCAATGTTACCTGTGTGACTTTGGGAAAGTCATCTCACCTCTTTTTATATCAATTTCCTAATCCGTAAAATGGGGGTAGTAATAGTACCTACCTCACTGTGTTGTGAGAACGTAATTAATGAAAAGCGTACACAAAGTACTTAGGGCCTCACGCACGCTATGCAGCTGCCGCCGCTGCTGTTATTGCCGTTATCAGTTCTATTTAACAGTAGCAGCGGCAGGAGCTTAATCACCACCGCCACCATCAACAACCTGGGAACGTAGATGCTGCTTACTTAGGTTCTGACCCTCACTCTGCAACACCCCTCAGAGACAGAGGGTAGAGTCCCCGTACCCTGTGTGCTTCAGGTGTTTACTTTGTCCAAGCAGGGATAATGACCATTCTTCCTACGGGATTACTTTGATGATTAATTAGAAGCTCCTAAGTCTCTTGCATATGTTAGGACATATAGATCCTTCCATTCGAAAGTGTTTCTTTAGGGTCCAAACCTCTAAGGGTGATAGTTTCTTCGATGTACTGAGAGTGTCCTGGCTTTAGCCTGGATTTCATGAGATACCTAATTTCTCCCCTGGGCTCTCTCACCCCTTTAACCAAAACCCAAACCCACTGCCGAGTCAAGTGGACTCTGACTTACAGCAACTCTATAGGACAGAGTAGAACTGCCCCATAGGGTTTCCAAAGCTGTAAATTTTTACAGAAGCAGACTGCCACATTCTTCTCCCATGGAGTGACTGGTGAGTTTGAACAGCCTTCTTGATTAATAGCGGAGCACCTTAACCACTGCACCTCCAGGGCTCCTTCTCCTCCTTCAACTCACCTCCAATTATATGGGGACTTGTAATATACTTAGCATTGGGGGTTTGCTTTTGTATTCTTGGGTTTCCCTTCATTTTCTTAGCCCTGAAAGAAATGTAGGCCCTTTTGCCTATGGGGTTTATGAACCTTACCATGATTCGATTGGAGTAATGTGTTTTTCTAACCCATGCTTGTGACCTAGTCCATTGCATGACTCTTTCTGTAAAATCTATTGGAAACGTAAGTGTCTGCTCAGAGGGAGTTGCTAATCTGTTAAAGAAGAATGTCGTTGGAGCTCTTCCAGAAAAGGATACTGTGTAAATCATAACATCACCCCAAATGGTCAGTCACCATTAATTCAGACTTAATTGTGGGAGAGACCAGGCTGAATTGCTGAGGAATCTAAACAGTAGAATATGTGAAAAGTAGTTGGTGATGAGTAAGAATCACGCTGGGCTGGCTTTAATGAAAGATAAGATTCGTTTGTAATTGTAATCACTGTAATAATGGGATGGAATTAAAGTATTTGAAAGCACAGCTTGCTCTATTAAGTAATTTGAATATTCCTCCAGCATTTCTGTTTATACCCTTAATTTGCTTACCAAAGCCTTTCTTCATAGATAATGCAAGGTCAACTTAAGCCCAGCCTGTGTCCAAATGATCACAGAACCTGTTTATAAGGCCACGTTAAGGAGGATTTATTATAATAATAAATCCAGTAAGATCAAAACCTAGAGCAGGCTATAGATTATGCTGCCTTATATTTTACTTAATTGTTTTGTTTTTTCGTATCCTAAGTGTCACCTTTAGTGCCACACTCCTTGCAATGTTAGAATTAGAACAGTCCCCTGAAACCACCAGAACTCAATGTGTATTTTAAAATCAGAGACCCACTTATTGGAACCACTTAATCTTCAATGAGTGTAACATCAGTAAAGAAAGTAGGTAACACAAAAACGTAAAATTTTATTACTAATCTTGAATCCTGCTTTAGGGAAAAGAAAAACCTTAATACTATGGCTAAAAAGTCAAGTCACACTAGATTAGCATTGTTGTACGTTAATAGTGAAAATAGCTGAGCCCGATTAGTGTCACTTAAAGTCTCTTGAATCAGAGATCTGGCCTTACAAATTAAACAGCTTCAATACCGGATAGTCTGGGGAATAATTCTTATTAAAAAGTTAAAACCTTCACTTCTCTTCTAAGGGAAAATTTATCATTGGTTTAGAATTGCATACCATTCACTCTGGAGCATGAAAAGAATGGCACTTTGCAGACCATAAAAAGTGTAATAAAGGAGCCACTAAAATTGATTTTCATTTAAGTAGATTACCAGTGTTTTCTTCCTTAACCAAAAGGAGTGTTCTATACTCCTCCAACCTATTTTCAGCCATGATGTTTTTTTTACATGTAGATACTGCCTGATTTGGGGAGCTTAAATTTCCCTTGTTATCCCCATTCTCAGGAGTCCCTGGGTGGTACAAATGTTTAATGTGCCTGGTTGCTAACAAAAAGGTTGGAGGTTGGAATCCACCTTGGAAGAAAGGCTTGGTGATCTACTTCTGAAAAATCATCCATTGAAAACCCTTCAGAACACAGTTGTCGTGGAACTGATTCCATGGCAAGTGGTTTGCTATCTCCATCTTCAACTCCCAAGCCTTTCACAGCCTAGCAAAGCAAGGGGAAACATAAAAATGAATGTATAAAAATTTCCAACAAGTGCACAGATAGACCAAATTGTGAGGCAGGCGAAGTGGGTTCCCATCGCTCTTACTGCATGCATGCTTCTCCCCCTCCAGCCCTGCCCAACCCTAATTTGTCCAGTGGTCTGCTCTCTAGCCCAGGATCTTCTAGCGCAATGCCTCAAGCAAGCCTGCCCTCCCCTTCCCCACCTCATTCTCCATCCCTGACTTGGCCTCCACGAAACTTACTTGATCTGTAGTACATTTTCTCAGCCCCTGATGCCTGTCAAAATTGTTATTTAGTATTAGTAATGGTAATAGGAGGAACCATAGTATAACAATGAAAACAACAGCCAGTATCGAGTATATGATGACTGTTCTGTTATGCTCCAGGCACTCTGCAAAGCATGTCACATCCGGTACTTAATTTAATTTTCCTTTTTACCGGTGATGAAATTGACTTGTCTGAGGTCCCACAGTGAGTAACAGGACAAGCTTGGACTCACTCTTGTTTAATTCCAAAGGTCCAAGCTCTTAACTACTACTCTATACTGCCTTCTTAGTTTTAGAAAAAACAATAAGTGTTAACATCTCAGAAATTATCTTAGAAAAAAAATTAATGTCGTTACCTCCTAACCATTTATAGTTTGTCATCGGTCTTTGACACATCCTGCTTTATTACAAAGTAGGAGGAGAGAGGAAACCCTGGTGGCGTAGTGGTTAAGTGCTATGGCTGCTAACCAAAGGGTTGGCAGTTCGAATCCGCCAGGCGCTCCTTGGAAACTCTATGGGGCAGTTCTACTCTGTCCTATAGGGTCGCTAGGAGTCGGAATCGACTCGAAGGCACTGGGTTTGGTTTTGGTTTGGTTAGGAGGAGAGAAGTGGGGGCAGGGTAGAAAGCAAAGGAGGAGGAGGAGAAACAGCTGGCTCTCAGTCTGAACTGGATAGTTTGCCTTAGTTGGGCACCCAAATGGCTAAACTCTAGGTTTCTCATTCTCCTTCATGAGGTGTTGGCCACCGAAAGCTGAGGTCATGCAGTGAAACAGACATAAATATTCCCCATCTCCCTCCGCTGTTGTTGTTAGTTGTCATTGAGTCTAATTCAACTCAAGGCAACCCCACGTGTTACAGAGTAGAACTGCTCCATAGGGTTTTCTTGGCTGTAATCTTTACAGAAGCAGTTCACCAGGCCTTTCTTCTGCAGAGCCATTGGGTAAGTTTGAACCACCAACCTTTAGGTTAGCTTGACGTTCTGTTGTGTGTGCCATCGAGTGATACCAACTCATAGCGACCACATGTGACAGAGTAGAAGTCCCCCATAGGGTTTCCCAGACTGAGTCTTTACGTGAGAAGATCTCCAGGTCTTTTCTCCCGCTGAGCCGCTGGATGGGTTTAAACAGCCAACCTTTCGTTAGTAGCTGAGTGCTTAATCATTGTGCCACTAGGGCTCTTTATCAGAATCCACTTGTACCACCCAGGTTCTCGTCCCCATCCGTGCACAGATGCCTGATCTAATGATTTGTGGCCATGGTAACATGTTTGGTTTTACTCAACACAAGTCATACTAACTTATGTGAGAAAGAACCCCTTCAGGACACTTTCCTTAAAAAGGTCTATAGATGCAGGCATGGCAAGCTTCTGAGGCTGCCTCATCTTCTCCTACAGCCTGTCAAGTATAAATCTGAAAGATTCTCCTAAGGCTCAATCAATAGGTAGACAATATAAAAACTGGGGACAACCTCCAGATGAGTGTAACAGTAGCCTTGTCTCAGGTATCAGAGTTCTTCCAACCCCAAGGCTATGCACTGCATTGTTTGCTGCTATTCCTTTGCTTTCTCCCTGCTTCCAAAACCAGTACCCTTTCCCTGGTACTCTCTGAGGGTTTTACAGGTTTTAGCCATGTATGATTCAGGTTCCCTGAATGTAAAAAAAATTCTTTTTTTAACTTTTATTGAGCTTCAGGTGAACGTTTACAAATCAAGTCAGACTGTCACATATAAGTTTCTATACACCTTACTCCGTACTCCCACTCGCTCTCCCCCTAATGAGTCAGCCCTTCCAGTCTCTCCTTTCGTGACAATTTTGCCAGCTTCCAACTCTCTCTATCCTCTCATCCCCCCTCCAGACAGGAGATGCCAACACAGTCTCAAGTGTCCACCTGATATAATTAGCTCACTCTTCATCAGCATCTCTCTCCTACCCACTGTCCAGTCCCTTCCATGTCTGATGAGTTGTCTTTGGGAATGGTTCCTGTCCTGGGCCACCAGAAGGTTTGGGGACCAGGACCGCCGGGATTCCTCTAGTCTCAGTCAGACCATTAAGTCTGGTCTTTTTATGAGAATTTGGGGTCTGCATCCCACTCTTCTCCTGCTCCCTCAGGGGTTCTCTGTTGTGCTCCCTGTCAGGGAAAAAAATTCTTTTGTTGTCTTTACTATGAACCATAAGGGCTCAGATTCCAGCTGGCCCTAGATACATAGGGAAACTGCTCAGCTCTGTTTTAGGGGCAACTGCCTTTGCTGGCAGAAAGCTCTGTTTTGCTCCCCAACTGTATTTTGTGTGTGAATGTGCCTGTGACTTATATAAATCAGCTGCTTTGGGAACTGCATGTGAGTTTAAGATAAAAACGTTTACTCTAATTAAAGCATATACAGTAAATGCCGCACCTTCTGAAACTAACCTCAAGTGAGTGTGTTCTCTTGCATCTGCTTCCTGACCACACTGTAGCTTTCTCCTCCAACCAGAGCAGCCCTTCATCAGAGCTCGTTGCAAAAACAGTCTTGTCTCAAAAGCGCACCTGCCAGTGAGTTTTCCTGTAAGCGGCCTTTGATGCTAACAATCTCCAAGTCATCTGCCTTCTGATTCACTTCTGCCACTAACCCACTAGAAGTGATCCCTGACAAAGTCTACACATATGGGGATTAACCTTAGAACGGGGAGAACCAAGTTACTGGATAGTAGATGTTTGGATGGCCAATTGTCCTGGCTTGCCTGGGATTGTCCTGGGTTTAGCATTAAAAATCCTGTGTCCAGGAAAACTCTTTAGTCCAAGGCTTTCTGGTATATTAGAAGGCACACTGGACTTCAAAACCTGGGCTCAAGTCCTAGCAGTGTCACTTATTATTACATTTAACCGTTTCCTCTTTTGTTTATTGTATTTATCAATAGTTTTAATTGTATATTTTGGCACTTATTTGTTGAATGTTTGTCTTATTAAAAAAAAAACAAGCAAAAAAGAAGAGGAGTAGCAATATTAATTTCTGACAAAATAGACTTTAGACTTAAATCCACCACAAGGGATAAAGAAGGGCACTACATAATGATAAAAGGGACAATTGATCAGGAAGACATAACCATATTAAATATTTATGCACCCAATGACAGGGCTGCAAGATACATAAATCAAATTTTAACAGAACTGAAAAGTGAGATAGACACCTCCACAAGTATAGTAGGGGACTTCAACACACCACTTTCGGAGAAGGACAGGACATCCTGTAAGAAGCTCAATAGAGACACAGAAGACCTAATTACAACAATCAACCAACTTGACCTCATTGACTTACACAGAACTCTCCACCCAACTGCTGCAAAGTATACTTTTTTTTCTAGCGCACATGGAACATTCTCTAGAATAGACCACATACTAGGTCATAAAACAAACCTTTGCAGAATCCAAAACATCGAAATATTACAAAGCATCTTCTCAAACCACAAGGCAATAAAACTAGAAATCAATAACAGAAAAACTAGGGAAAAGAAATCAAATACTTGGAAACTGAACAATACCCTCCTGAAAAAAGACTGGGTTATAGAAGACATCAAGGAGGGAATAAGGAAATTCATAGAATGCAAAGAGAATGAAAATACTTCCTAACAAAACCTCTAGGACACAGCAAAAGCAGTGCTCAGAGGCCAATTTATATCGATAAATGCACACATACAAAAAGAAGAAAGAGCCAAAATCAGAGAACTTTCCCTACAACTTGAACAAATAGAAAGTGAGCAACAAAAGAATCCATCAGGCACCAGAAGAAAACAAATAATAAAAATTAGAGCTGAACTAAATGAAGTAGAGAACAGAAAAACAATTGAAAGAATGAACAAAGCTAAAAGCTGGTTCTTTGAAAAAATTAACAAAATTGATAAACCATTGGATAGACTGACTAAAGAAATACAGGAAAGGAAATAAATAACCCGAATAAGAAACGAGAAGGGCCACATCACAACAGACCCAACTGAAATTAAAAGAATCATATCAGATTATTACGAAAAATTGTACTCTAACAAATTTGCAAACCTAGAAGAAATGGATGAATTCCTGGAAAAACACTACCTACCTAAACTAACACATTCAGAAGTAGAACAACTAAATAGACCCATAACAAAAAAAGAGATTGAAACGGTAATCAAAAAACTCCCAACAAAAAAAAGCCCTGGCCCGGATGGCTTCACTGCAGAGTTCTACCAAACTTTTAAAAAAGAGTTAACATCACTACTACTAAAGGTATTTCAAAGCATAGAAAATGATGGAATACTACCCAGCTCATTCTATGAAGCCACCATCTCCCTGATACGAAAACCAGGTAAAGACATTACAAAAAAAGAAAATTACAGACCTATATCCCTCATGAATATAGATGCAAAAATCCTCAACAAAATTCTAGCCAATAGAATTCAACAACATATCGAAAAAATAATTCACCACGATCAAGTGGGATTTATACCAGGTATGCAAGCCTGGTTTAATATCAGAAAAACCATTAATGTAATCCACCACATAAATAAAACAAAAGACAAAAACCACATGATCTTATCAATTGATGCAGAAAAGGCATTTGACAAAGTCCAACACCCATCTATGATAAAAACTCTCACCAAAATAGGAATTGAAGGAAAATTCCTCAACACAATAAAGGGCGTCTATGCAAAGCCAACAGCCAACATCACTCTAAATGGAGAGAGCCTGAAAGCATTTCCCTTGAGAACGGGAACCAGACAAGGATGCCCTTTATCACCGCTCTTATTCAACATCGTGCTAGAAGTCCTAGCCAGGGCAATTAGGCTAGACAAAGAAATAAAAGGCATCCAGATTGGCAAGGAGGAAGTAAAATTATCTCTATTTGCAGATGACATGATCTTATATACAGAAAACCCTAAGGAATCCTCCAGAAAACTACTGAAACTAATAGAAGAGTTTGGCAGAGTCTCAGGTTATAAGATAAACATACAAAAATCACTTGAATTCCTCTACATCAACAAAAAGAACATCGAAGAGGAAATAACCAAATCAATACCATTCACAGTAGCCCCCAAGAAGATAACATACTTAGGAATAAATCTTACCAAGGATGTAAAAGACCCATACAAAGAAAACTACAAAGCTCTACTACAAGAAATTCAAAAGGACATACTTAAGTGGAAAAACATACCTTGCTCACGGATAGGAAGACTTAACATAGTAAAAATGTCTATTCTACCAAAAGCCATCTATACATACAATGCACTTCCGATCCAAATTCCAATGTCATTTTTTAAGGTGATAGAGAAACAAATCACCAATTTTTCATATGGAAGGGAAAGAAGCCCCGGATAAGCAAAGCATTACTGAAAAAGAAGAAGAAAGTGGGAGGCCTCACCCTACCTGATTTCAGAAGCTATTATACAGCCACAGTAGTCAAAACAGCCTGGTACTGGTACAACAACAGGCACATAGACCAATGGGACAGAATTGAGAACCCAGATATAAATCCATCCACGTATGAGCAGCTGATATTTGACAAAGGCCCAGTGTCAGTTAATTGGGGAAAAGATAGTCTTTTTAACAAATGGTGCTGGCATAACTGGATATCCATTTGCAAAAAAAATGAAACAGGACCCATACCTCACACCATGCACAAAAACTAACTCCAAGTGGATCAAAGACCTAAACATAAAGACTAAAACGATAAAGATCTTGGAAGAAAAAATAGGGACAACCCTAGGAGCCCTAATACAAGGCATAAACAGAATACAAAACATTACCAAAAATGATGAAGACAAACCAGGTAACTGGGAGCTCCTAAAAATCAAACACCTATGCTCATCTAAAGACTTTACCAAAAGAGTAAAAAGACCACCTACAGACTGGGAAAGAATTTTCAGCTATGACATCTCCGACCAGGGCCTGATCTCTAAAATCTACTTGATTCTGTCAAAACTCAACCACAAAAAGACAAACAACCCAATCAAGAAGTGGGCAAAGGATATGAACACACACTTCACTAAAGAAGATATTCAGGCAGCTAACAGATACATGAGAAAATGCCCTCGATCATTAACCATTAGAGAAATGCAGATTAAAACTACGATGAGATTCCATCTCACTCCAACAAGGCTGGCATTAATCCAAAAAACGCAAAATAATAAATGTTGGAGAGGCTGCGGAGAGATTGGAACTCTTATACACTGCTGGTGGGAATGTAAAATGGTACAACCACTTTGGAAATCTATCTGGCGTTATCTTAAACAGTTAGAAATAGAACTACCATACAACCCAGAAATCCCACTCCTCGGAATATACCCTAGAGATACAAGAGCCTTCACACAAACAGATATATGCACACCCATGTTTATTGCAGCTCTGTTTACAATAGCAAAAAGCTGGAAGCAACCAAGGTGTCCATCAACGGATGAATGGGTAAATAAATTGTGGTATATTTACACAATGGAATACTATGCATCGTTAAAGAACAGTGACGAATCTGTGAAACATTTCATAACATGGAGGAACCTGGAAGGCATTATGCTGAGCGAAATCAGTCAGAGGCAAAAGGACAGATATTGTATAAGACCACTATTATAAGATCTTGAGAAATAGTATAAACTGAGAAGAACACATACTTTTGTGGTTACGAGGCGGGGAGGGAGGGAGGAAGGGAGAGAGAGGGTTTTTTACTGATTAATTAGCAGATAAGAACTGCTTTAGGTAAAGGGAAGGGCAACACTCAATACATGGAAGGTCAGCTCAACTGGACTGGACTGGACCAAAAGCAAAGAAGTTTCCGGAATAAACTGAGTACTTCAAAGGTCAGCGGAGCAAGGGCGGGGGTTTGGGGACCATGGTTTAAGGGCACTTCTAAGTAAATTGGCAAAATAATTCTATTATGAAAACATTCTGCATCCCACTTTGAAATGTGGCATCTGGGGTCTTAAATGCTAACAAGTGGCCATCTAATATGCATCAATTGGTCTCAACCCACCTGGAGCAAAGGAGAATGAAGAACACCAAGG